>NC_141320.1:38367613-38967613 GCF_037954235.1 Aulostomus chinensis
CTCCACCCACAATTTCTTTACTTTGACTCAAACGTTCATGATGAATTGGTTAGATTTTGGGGTTCAAAGGTCATGTGACAACAAAACATGTCCTTAATGAAGAGATTTGAGCCGATGTTCAAGCCACATGAAGGTCAGTTTTATTCTGGAGGGTCGATCGTTGCCTGATCAGTGAGCAACCGGCCGTCTGACATTTGGAGGAATTTCAAACGCTCAGAAGTGTCGGTCAGCGTCGTCGTGATCTCCTACAGTGGAAGCAGAGCTACCAGCCCTTTCTCCAACCTCAGGTCACCTGACACTTATACAGTGATGAGCCACATCACGGAGGCAGGTTGGTTGCTATGGCAACAGCAGGAATGCCTGTCAACGACTGCTGTGAATCTGTTCTTTATAAATGGTCACCTTCCAAACCTCCCTCAGTGGTCACCATGTAGCAGTGGGACGTCACTCAAGAAGTGATGGTCAACTTCAGCACGAGTGCCTGAGTCCAATGTCTTGTTTTCCTGACCTCCAGCCTGGATTTCCAGTTGTTTCCAGGCAGCAGCAGCGTTTGCTGCCGCCTCCATAAAAAGGCTCCAGCCACCCAGAGGTGTCTGCCTGCTTCGTGCAGCGACTCCAAGCACTTCTGGTTGAACACGTCTCTCTTTGATGTGGGTGGGGACTCGTCACCATGGTAACACAGTGGAGGAGGAGCTTGTTCCTGTGGTTCATCCTTAACTATGAATGTGTGATAGATTCTATAGTAATGGAGAAAGAAGCGTTTTATCAGAGGGTAGTGAGAAGGTGAACTCCTGTCGTGAGTGACGGGACTCAACAACCTGCACGCTGTCATGACAGTGAAACAGCAGAAACCTCACTGATCAAAGCAGGTCACCAGAGAGAAGTCAGAACAAAGACTGGAGGAGGAAGTGTTCCATTTGTTGGTGAAGACCAGAGGAACTTGTCAAAGCAGCTGCTGGTGTGGGAACCAGTGAGAGCAGATGGACAGAATCCAGCTGTTTGTCAACAGTTCCTCTGGAATATCCTGCTGGTAGTAGATTACTGAGGCCTGGTAGCTTTGTTCCTGAGGAAACTGTCACTGTGACGGTGCAGTTGGACCACAGCCTTTAGCCTGGCACTGCTAAACCAACTATAAACACCTCACTAACTTGGAGTGAAGACCATCAACATCTGAGAGGTTCAGGTTCCAGGATTTGGTGAAACAGTGAATTAACTCTGTTCTCTTAACTGCAGCCTTTTAGGTTGTGGGATCAGAGAGGAAGGTTTTACTTCTCTGGCCTCGGCTCTGAGCTCCAACCCCTCCCACCTGAGAGAGCTGCACCTGAGCCTCAATCATCCAGGAGGCCCAGGAGTGGAGCTGCTGTCTGCTGGACTGAAGAATCCTCACTGGAGGCTGGAGACTCTCAGGTAGGAACATAGAAGCAGAGCTTCAGAACAACAATAAAGGTTCTCCCCAGAACTTCCTCAGAACTGTTTTAGTCATATTTGCTTTGTTCTCTGGTGTTTGATCACACTTCAGACCAACTGGAGGAGGCCCTCAGGGAGATGTTGGGCCCCAAAGTGACATCAAAATATTTCAGACATGATGGACAGTTTCACAAAATACTGATTATTTTTAGTTTGTTTCATTCATAACTGTTACAGTGAAATACTATAAACCAGCACATCTAAAGTTCACTGCAGTTTGTAAAGACAATTTTCCTGAAATGTGGGTGCAGAGGGACTTCCTGCAAGGTGGTGCCTGAGGCCTCCATCAGACCTCCTGTGTCTTTAAACTGTCCCACTATGCTGAGCGTTTGCTTCCTGCTGAGGCTCATAACCACCACATCTTTTTGATGTCTTTCCTCCAGGCTCTAGACACCAGCCTGATGGACTTGAAGGTGCTTCACATGTGGAGTTTGTCTCCTGAAGGACGAGCTACTTGAGTGCATCCTTGCTGGTCTCTCCCTGCCCAGAAAAGGAGTGTTGAGTTTCTCTGTACAGCTTCTGAGCCCAACCAGCGGAGGTTGATTCCCTGAGGCTCAGTTCCCCAGACAGCTTCAAGATTCAGGCTTTCTCAACTTTTCCAGATGAAGGTTGTTCCTGATTGTCTCTTGTTTGTATTCCTGCTGACCCCTGACCCTGGTAACCCTCCTGATGAAGGTTGTTCCTGATTGTCTCTTGTTTGTATTCCTGCTGACCCCTGACCCTGGTAACCCTCCTGATGAAGGTTGTTTCTGATTGTCTCTTGTTTGTATTCCTGCTGACCCCTGACCCTGGTAACCCTCCTGATGAAGGTTGTTCCTGATTGTCTCTTGTTTGTATTCCTGCTGACCCCTGACCCTGGTAACCCTCCTGATGAAGTTTGTTCCTGATTGTCTCATGTTTGTATTCCTGCTGACCTCTGACCCTGGTAACCCTCCTGATGAAGGTTGTTCCTGATTGTCTCTTGTTTGTATTCCTGCTGACCCCTGACCCTGGTAACCCTCCTGATGAAGGTTGTTCCTGATTGTCTCTTGTTTGTATTCCTGCTGACCCCTGACCCTGGTAACCCTCCTGATGAAGGTTGTTCATGATTGTCTCATGTTTGTATTCCTGCTGACCCCTGACCCTGGTAACCCTCCTGATGAAGGTTTTTCCTGATTGTCTCTTGTTTGTATTCCTGCTGACCCCTGACCCTGGTAACCCTCCTGATGAAGTTTGTTCCTGATTGTCTCATGTTTGTATTCCTGCTGACCTCTGACCCTGGTAACCCTCCTGATGAAGGTTGTTCCTGATTGTCTCTTGTTTGTATTCCTGCTGACCCCTGACCCTGGTAACCCTCCTGATGAAGGTTTCTGCTGCATTCAAAGAGAACTTCTTGACATGAACTTTTTTATAGACTTTACAACGACGTTAAAATGAAGCAGATGTTTGATTCCCAAGAACTCAGGTTGTCAAAGGTTGTTGAAGCTGAGCTGAAACGAATCCCTTGGGCCAGCAGACGTTCTCTTTTCTATCCATGTTAGAATTAAATAGATGAGGACTCCCAACTCCTTGAACCGTTGAGCAAAGGAAGTCAGAAGTGAGGTTCATCTTGAAAGAGTACCAAACTCCATGTGATGTTAAAGGGAGACAGGATTCAGGTCTGTCCTCCTCAGCATGGATGAGGACTGCAAGGTAGTGATTGGATGATGATCCCTTAAGGAGTGAACTGACACACTACACTAACTGTGTCGGCACTGTTTTGACACTGTGTTGGCCACTCAATAGCGACCCCTGCAGGAGCTCTCAATCATTGCAGGTAAACAAACTGAAAAAAGATGGAAAAGCTTCCATACTGCTAACCCAACATCAGCCTGTGAAATAACATTTAATCGCTCATCCTTTCCTTCAAATATCATCTCATCGTTGTAGAATTTCATTTGTTCAATTTGTTTGTGTAAATGCTGAAATGAGTCGCTATGTAAAATGGAGCAAATTTGTCTATAAAAAAATTCAGAACTGAAATTTTCAACTTCTCTATGGAATTTTGTGAACTTAAGTGTTGAATCATATAAAATAAAAGACTAAAAAGTGATTCATTTCTGCATTTTTATTGAGGAACACAAGTTCTGTCAGGTCCATTCACATCAAGAAACAATGGGATGATAATGAGCTTGATTGTTTATTCTAGCACAAACTGGTGGTATGGCTCTGTTCAGAGGAGTCCCCTGAGAATTTTTCATGAGCACCATGAAACTAGGGACCAGCAGCATGAGGGAAGGTTCTCCCAGTTTAAGACTGGAAGAGCAAACATACCCCCGTGAACAGAGCAGCAACATGACATGGAATGAACTATGCCATGTATACACAACAAGGTGGAGCTGGGGAGGTGGAGGGTAGCAAGTTGCGAGCAGGAGCAACTGTACAGGAAATGGCAGGAAATGGCAGGAAATGGCAGGAAATGGCAGGAAATGGCAGCAGATAGCAGCAGGCAGAGCAGCATAGCCAGAAGCTAGCAGAGCGCTCGTTGAGGCCGGGTGACATTTAAGTTGAGAGGGGCCAATCAGAAGTGAGGGATTTGATCAGCTGATGCGGAGCAGCTGTAGATAAGCTTATTGATCAGTTTGATTGATGGACGGGAAAGCCAGTAGCGCTTGACTACCATGGCCTGACAGAACGAACGCTAACGCTCGATTTTTGGAAGTGTCTTTGTTCCAAGGCGATTTCTTCTGACACCGGTTCCCCTGCCTTAGAAAAACTCTTTCACGGGGTACAGATGAAGATGTGAGCATGACAATGGAAGATATCAGAGTGAGCTGATAAAGGTGGGGATGTGTTTTCTGGTTATTTTTCCAGTATTGTAACAGGTCCTTGTTGCAGGAATGGACAGCGGTGGAGAGGAAAGAGAGCATTGACGCTTCTTTAAAAAAAATAGCACTTTTTATTTGTCCTTTTTTTTCTAAAATTTTTCCTCCAAAAGGTGCAAATATATACAGTGTCCCAAAATAAAGTCAAAATGCAGAATTTAAACTCAGTGAAACAGAATATCAAAATGGAAAAATAAACAAGCTTTAACTTTGCCAGGCTAAATCAAAAATGACCCTGCACAAAACTAAATTAAAGCCAACTGCTCAGTACCTTCCACACCGACGTCTACACCAAAAAAAAAAACCCGCTCTGGAGCGTTCTACAGGGCTTTTATACCCGCAGCTCCTCCCCACAGAAGAGCCCAGTTACAAAATTAATCAATTTACTAAATAAAATTCTAAATGAGAAATAACAACTAACAGAAAAATACCAGAATATATAAACACCTGAAATCATTTTCAATAACCAAAATCCCCTCTACACATAACAAAATATATTTTCCCCAAAATGCATAAAAACACCCCTGCTCAAATAGTATTGTAACGGTAAATAGAATGAATCACAGGAGCAAGTCTGGTCCGTACTGTCTCCTTTATTGTCAACCAAACTCCCAGTACAAGAAGCGGAAAAACCCAGGCCCGCCAACTAAATTGACCAGGCATGCAAAAATGGCAACCTGCCTAAGGTGACCCTACACAACAAAATGGCTGCAATACAAAACTCCACAACATAACATTGGAAGAACGCTACATTGCCCCCACCTAGCATGATTAGCTGTCCTCAGCAATCCAGCCGTCCACAACAAAGTCTCTCAAATGCTGTGGAAGTCTACGCTGTCTTTGAGACCGAGGCTGCGGGACTGGATCCCTGCTGGTGGTCTCAGGGGAGGGACTCAACGAGGACTGATTAACATCATCTGGGGGCACTGCAGGGGGAGCCAAAGGTTGGTAAGGGGCCAGCCGATCTCTGTGGAGAACTACCACCCTGCCCCTTTGCAACAGTCGTACCCTATACACCCCATCCGACAGTCTTTCAAGGACAGTACAAGGCCCCACCCAGTGGCTGGAGAGTTTCGGGGAATGTCCCTTCTTCCGGATGGGGCTATAGACCCACACTTTGGAGCCGGGAGTGAAGTCCTGTCCCTTACTACAGAGGTCATAAGCCCTCTTCTGTTGGATTCCAGCGTTAGTTAGGTGTTCCCGGGAAAGCTCATGGACCTCCTGCAGGCGCTCAACTAGGTTGAAAAAGTAGTCTAGTCCAGGCTCCCCTTGAACCTCCGGCATTGGAGGGGACCCAAAAACCAGATCCACCGGGGTGCGCAGTTCATGACCGAACATCATAGCAGCGGGAGTACACCGCGTAGACTCCTGCACAGCGGTTCTGTACGCCCAAAGGACCAGAGGGAGGTGACAATCCCAGTCCCGCTGCTGACGGCTGGTGAGAATGGCGAGCTGTGTGGCCAGAGTTCGGTTGAAGCGTTCAACCAACCCGTCACTTTGAGGGTGCAATGGAGTGGTCCTGGTCTTCTTCACCCCCAGCCGCTGGCACACCTCCTGGAACACCTTAGCCTCGAAGTTCCGTCCCTGATCACTATGGAGTTCCTCTGGAACTCCAAATCTGCAGAAAAACTCATCCACCAATTTCTGGGCAGTTGTGGCAGCACTTTGATCTGGAACTGCGTATGCCTCGGGCCACTTCGTGAAATAATCCATAGCCACAATGACGTATCGGTTCCCTTGGTCAGTGATGGGAAATGGGCCCAAGATGTCCACACCCACTCTCTCCATGGGTGCCCCCACTTGGTACTGTTGCAATGGGGCGTGTGAACGACGGGTGGGGCCTTTCTGTGCAGTGCAAGAATCACACCGGTGGACAAACATTTCAACATCGCGCCTGCACCCCGGCCAGTAAAATCTCTGCCGCAGCCGCAATAGAGTCTTAGTAACACCGAAGTGCCCAGTTCCCACCGACCCATGGACCGACTGGAGGACTTTGTGCCGCAGACATTTTGGGACCAGGAGCTGCAAGATCTCCCGCTGTCCATTAGGGGAGCTCCAACGCCGGTAGAGCTGCCCGTTCTGGAGATGAAAGTTGGGCCACTGTGAATGTAGAGCCTTGGTTTCAGGATCCAGTGCAGACACAGTTGACCAGTCTGGGCGTTGTCCTGCCACCACCCAGGAGTACACCCGGGAGAGGACTGGATCCTGTTGCTGGTCCCGCTGGAGCTGCTGAGGATCGATGGTCACTTGATCGGTAGGTACCACCAAACACTGCAGCGCCGCTACCTTGGTGCACAGATGGCCCTCGTCTCCTTGTTGACAGAACCGACACCTCTTTTCACATGGTCTACGAGACAGGGCGTCAGCGTTACCATGAAGTCGCCCGGCTCGATGCTGGATGTCAAAGTCATAGTCTTGTAGACTCTCTATCCACCTGGCCAGCTGCCCTTCAGGTTCTTTAAAGTTCAGCAGCCAGGTTAGGGAGGCATGGTCAGTCCTTAGCACAAACCTCTGGCCATACAAGTAAGGCCGGAATGACGTACAGCCAAGATAACCGCCAGCAGTTCTCGGTGACGGGTGACGCAATAGTTCCTCTCTGGCTTGCTGAGGGAGCGACTGTAGTATGCAACAACCTGCTCACCATGCTCCCCCTCCTGTGAAAGCACAGCCCCGAGACCCACATTACTGGCGTCAGTGTCCACAATAAAGGTCCTCTTTGGGTCTGGATAGGCCAACACAGGAGCCTTCACTAGGGCGCCATGCAGATGGTTGAAAGCTGCGGCACACTCCTCTGTCCACTGGAACACATGACCTTTCTGAGTCAACTTGTGGAGGGGGCTTGCAATGGAGGCAAAGTCCTTGATGAATTTTCGATAATAAGAGGCTAGCCCGAGGAAACTGCGTAGCTCTGCAATGTCCTTGGGGGTTGGCCACTCTTGGACTGCAGTCACCTTTGCTGGATCGGTGGACACTCCTTCCCCACTAAAGACATGACCAAGGAAGGAGGTCTGCCTCCGGAACAGATGGCACTTCTTGGGGTTAAGGCGGAGCCCAGCTTGGCGGACAGCCAGGAGAACATCCTGCAAGTTCTTCAGCGCACTCTCGAAATCTGAAGCATGTGCTAGCAGGTCATCGAGATAGACCACACACCGGGTCCGAGGGATGTCAACTAGGACTCTCTCCATTAACCGCTCAAAGGTGGCCGGAGCATTACAGAGGCCAAAGGGCATGACCTTGAATTGCCACAATCCTTGGCCAATGGAAAAAGCTGTTTTGGGGCGTGCTTCGGGAGTCAGCTCCACCTGCCAGTAGCCGCTTCGAAGGTCTAGGGAGCTGAACCAGGATGAGCCAGAGATGTAGTCCAGGGCATCGTCGATGCGTGGCAGGGGGTACGAGTCTTTGCGAGTAATGTCATTAAGTCTGCGGAAGTCCACACAGAATCGCCAGGTGCCGTCCTTTTTCTGAACGAGAACCACAGGTGCTGCCCAGGGACTGTTGGACGGTTCAATGATGCCCGCTCGCAACATCTCTTCAATCTTCTCCTGTGCTTGGCAAGGGGTGGGCGGCGTGGCCGGAGGCGTACAGGACGGGCCTCCCCAGTGTCTATGTCATGGAGGACAAGATTGGTGTGGGTACAGTCCTCATCTTTGGCAGCAAACACATCAGCAAACATGTCCAACAGTGTTTTTAATTGACATTGCTGTTCAGTCCCCAGTCCCTGGCAACTCCGAGCAAAGAGGTCGGCGATGGCTTCACTGGTTTCCGGGGATAGCGGCTGCACCCTTGATGGTGGCTCCTTCTGCGGTGCTGGCGGTTCCTTCTGTGGCGCTGGCGGCTGCACCCGCGATGGCGGCTTCACGACTTGGCATGGCTCAGGATCATAAGACTGGTGAAGAGCTATGGTACCGGTGTTCAACAGTAGGGTGGCTTTGGGCACATCCACCACAGCCCCCCACTCACTCAAAAGGTCAAGACCAATAATGCAGGGATCTTGGATGTTAACAAGCCAGAACTGGTGATGTACCTGGAGGTGGTCCACAGAAACCTTCAGCATCCTAGTACCCAACATACTTGCCCAGTCCCCAGTGACCGTTGTAATGTTCTGGTCGGTGGATGTCCAGCCCTTGGGACTCTTGCCACTGGAGCTCAGCAGAGTTCCTGGCTTAATTAAGGAAATAGTAGAACCAGTATCCACCAATGCACGACATGGGGTTCATTCAATGACACAGTCCACATAAAGTCCATGAGTGTGTCCCAAGCAGCCAAGGCGCATCATAGATGTGTTAGGGGTGGTAGTAATTTCAGTGGATGGTAGCCCCCCCTCAATGCCATCCCCTGCTAGTTTAAATCCGGCTGTTGACTCAGTGGTGTTGGAGCAGGACAAAAGCGAGCAATGTGGCCAGGGGCCCCACATCTGTAACATTCACTGTCACTTCTCCTGGAACGGTGTCGCTGCGGGTTGGTTGTTGTACGACGGGCCTCGACCACATCACTATCGTCACCCCTGGCTTGGTTAACACGAATATCATTGCTCCGCCCAGAGCCTTCGGGACACAGGACATGCTCCACCCGCTCTGCTTCTTTCAGTGCAGCTTCAAGTGTGGAGGGAGAAAACAACCGCATGTGCTCCCGCAGCCGTCCTGGTTGTAGTCCTCAGAGGAAAGCCTGGACAGTGAGCTCCTCCTGGACACTCTCGGTGAAATCGGGGTGCCCACGGCGAGTGTAACTCCGCAGGTCTGCAGCGTATGTACCTAAGCTTTCTCCCAGCTCTCTACGGCGCTTTGCTAGCCGGTCTCGGGCATCATCTACAAAAAGGTGACGGTCAAATCGACACTGGATAGCCCCTTTAAGCTTCAACCAATCTTGGAGCTCAGCTCAGATGAGGGAATGTTTTAGAAAAATGGCGCGTGTTGAAAACGCGAGTGATGAATAAAAAAAATAAATGTGTTGAACATGCTGGTTGGCCACCCCTGCACACTCGAACACATGCTGGTGAGACTGTATGGGGAACGGTGTAGTGTGGAATGTGAAAACCAGGTAAACCAAGACAGAAACTGAATGTAGATGAAGTGCTACTCACAGCTGTAGGTCAGCTGGTGTTTTTATTGTGCCGGCAGATAGCTGCCTATGCGCTTGCGTGAGTGGCTAGGTGCGCGCATTTGGCGCAAGCGTCACGGCTCACTCCGTGACAGTCCTGTGTTCTGGGGTGTTGCTTTCAGCCAGGTAGCGTTGGACTTCGCTCATTGAATCGGCTGTAGTATGAGAGGTCATCTTGCTGTCCTCAACCTCCATATCAAGAGGTTTCCAGAGAGGCCCTAGCAAATATTTAAGAGCTAATTCTTTGTTCATCATGAGTGTATCATCACATGACAAACTGCCACAGAAATTCACAAAGAAACACAAAGAAATGTGTTTTCATAGCTGGTTGTGATCCATGTGAGGAGCGAGGCTCTTCCTCTGCTGGCTCAGGCTCATGGCTCCTCATTTCAGCAGCTCACTCCCACTTCAGTCTCTGGACGGCTTCAGTTGCTTTTTCGTGGTGGTGCAGTGGTCAGCACTGTGGCCTCACAGCAAGAAGGTTCCCGGTTCGAGTGCATGTTCTCCTTGTGTCTGTGTGGGTTCTCTCTGGTACTCCAGCTTCCTCCCACAGTCCAAAGACATCAAGAGGGGACGAGGCTGATTGATACTCTAAATTGACCGAAGGTTTGACTGTGAGTGTGAATGGTTGTCTGTCTCTGTGTGTTGGCCCTGTGATGGACTGGTCACCTGTCCAGGGTGAACTCCACCTCTCGCCTGTAGATGCTGGGATAGGCTCCACCCCCCGTGACCCTTAATAGAAAGATAATATAGATAATAATAAGCAGAAGACAATGAATGAATAATATACTATAATATCATATCATATAATATATCATGACAGGACCCATGAATTCATCCAAACCTCACATTTCTTAAACAACCTTCCTGCTTGCTAGAACATTCAAGGGTGCAATGAGCTTCAGGAACTCCTCAGTGCCTCATTTTCAACAGTGGCCGGTGGCTGCATGTCGACCACAGCCTCATCCACTGCTTGCTCCCCCCCCCCCCCCCCCCCCCATGATGGGAGTTAAAGAAACTCAGCACAGGACAGTGATAGGAGGCTTGTTTCCTTGATGTGGGCTTCACCTCCACTGCTGTCCACATTTAACTGCTGGCTGATGCTGGTCCCCTGTTGAAACCTGGACCAGACCAGGGACCTTCAGACCTTCAGTCTAACGCTGTTCCAGCATTGGATGAAAGAGACTGGTGCTCTCATCTTCTTCAACATTGACTTGTTCTACCAGGACAAGAGAATCTGAGCTTGGATGTCATTTAGCAGTCAAAGGCTTGTTAAACTGGTCAACATCAGCTGGTGTTCACTCTGATGATGTAGCGATGGTCTGGATTCTTCCTTCTGGAGCACCAAGCTGCTGGGAAGAAGCCTGATGATGTCAGAGTTGTGTTCAGTGGCTCCTGCTGGGTCCATTTCTGACAAATGGGCTCCAAAGAGTTCAGCTGTTTAAAAGGCTCAGAGAAAGCAGCACATCATGGTGGTCAGGAGACGAGGTGGCCGAGTGGTTAAGGTGATGGACTGCTGATCCATTGAGCTCTGCAGGCGTGGGTTCCAATCCCATCCTCGTCGTAGGAGACTTTGGTTTCTGCTCCTAGGTTCTGGAACGACTCTGAAGTGTGAGGCTTTTCAAGAGGAGATCCTGCAGCACCAGAGAGCTGCAGTTCCAGGACCCCACAGCACCACCTACTGAATTGGATGATAAAATGCAGTTCTGGGACTTTTGTTTTTTGGTCACAGCGCCACCTATCGAATTAGATGATAGCAAATTACTCCTTTCGGACTACAGTATTAAAGGTTTATTCCACCAAAATACTACTTCCTGTCCTTTAATTTCTGACAACTGTATAAAAGGATTATTCCAATTCCTCCAAAATACTTTCAAACAAGTTATAGTTTTAAAGGTTCATTCCACCAAAATACTTTCTAATTTATAGTTTTAAAGGTTCATTCCACCAAAATACTTTCTAATTTATAGTTTTAAAGGTTCATTCCACCAAAATACTTTTAAATTTATAGTTTTAAAGGTTCATGCCACCAAAATACTTTCTAATTTACAGTTTTAAAGGTTCGTTCCACCAAAATACTTTCTAATTTATAGTTTTAAAGGTTCATTCCACCAAAATACTTTCTAATTTATAGTTTTAAAGGTTCATTCCACCAAAATACTGCTTTCTGTCCAACTTCTCAGTTTTAAAGGTTCCTTCAGTTGAGGGCTCCTGGTTCTGTGTGAGGGGTTGAGGGTCGATATGGGATGATGAGGAAGATTTCATGTCCCGATGGTCCTGCTAAAGTAACTGTGAGTCATGACATCAAACAATGTCATCAAAATACGCTTGAACTATTAAAATGGCAATAAAATCTACTGGAATCATTTTACCACAAACACTTTTATTGTGTTTTTGTGAGCATCATTTTTCAAACATTATAACATAAACTTTAAAAAGGGTCCATTCACTAACACTCTTACTTGAAGGTAGTCACTGATATCAGTAAACAGCTGATAAAGATTTGTGTTCATGTTTTAATTCTCTACTCTGACCTGTGCTGAGACACTTGACCAGAGAGGAAGACCTGCTCAGCCTCCTGCATGGACCAATTCTGCAGCTCAGTGATGACGACGAGGGATTCAGCATTGAGTTCATTTTAAACTTTTTGGAGGAAACACCTGTAAATTAACCAGCAGTTACTGGTGATGCTTCACAGTTTCCAAGCTCAAACGGCCTCCTGCTTGTTGGACTCACAATTTCCAAAAAATGTAGACATCAAAAGTCAAATCATGTTTTTGTTTGGTTTTGTGTTGTTTTGTTTTTTACTGGAGGAAAACTTCAAATTGTGATGATGTGTCTGACTTAGAAACTGAACCCCCAAAAATCAAAAAGTCTCCTTCTTCTGTGCCGTGATCTCTGAGCTGATCATGATTGATCTCATCAATAATCCTTGGCAGCCGACCAGTCACACACAGCCCCCCCCCACACACACACACACTGAGACATGCAGCAGCTCACAGTAACTGCCTCAGTCACACAGCAGATAGACTCCTTTCTATAACAAGATAAGCAGTAGAAATGGATGGAAGTGATGATGAACTGATGAACAGGTGATTTGTCCAAAAGTCAACATCAGATTCATTTCCAATCTGTGGAAGCAGTTTCATCTTGAGGTTCCAGGTAAGAACAGCCAGCTGTGGGCTGACACACATCTCTTCAGGAGCACTTCTATGCTCCAAACTTGCCAGGCTGAATTGTGTCTGTATTCTGAGGGCAGCAGGAGGACGGAGGAGTGAGGACACACACATGTGGAACTGAGAGCAGCTGTGTGTGGGATTTCCCCAGCAAAGATAAAACCAGCTCCTTCATGCTGGCTATGAAGGCTCACAGTCACACTGACCCTGCTACAAATACTTTGATATGCAACAGACTGGTTTCTCTTCTGCTAGTTTGTTATCGACTGTTGTCACATTTATGGATCAATTTAGCTGATAAGATGAAGGCTCCAAAGGACCAGCTGGAGATGCCGGGGATTGAACCCGGGGCCTCATACATGCAAAGCATGCGCTCTACCACTGAGCTACATCCCCTCTGTCAGAGTCATTGTTTAACTGATGCAGCAACACAAACACAGACACAACATGGGAGGATTTTTGCTCTAAGGGGGCAGGACCTTCTCCAGAGGTGATTGACACATGCGAGCTCTGGATTTCAGAGTTGTTTTGGTCAGGTTATGAAAGGGTAGTTGACTCAACTGGTATCTGTGTCAGTTAAAAGCCTCACAGTACTTCCATAATCTAGGAGCAGAAACTAGAGACACTTGCGACGAGGATGGGATTTGAACCCACGCGTGCAGAGCACAATGGATTAGCAGTCCATCGCCTTAACCACTCGGCCACCTCGTCTGCCGACAGCAACCGTGACCTCTGAAACAGCTGAACTCTTTGGAGCCCATTTGCCAGACATGGACCCAGCAGGAGCCACTGAACACAACTCTGACATCATCAGGCTTCTTCCCAGCAGCTTGGTGCTCCAGAAGGAAGAATCCAGACCATCGCTACATCATCAGAGTGAACACCAGCTGATGTTGACCAGTTTAACAAGCCTTTGACTGCTAAATGACATCCAAGCTCAGATTCTCTTGTCCTGGTAGAACAAGTCAATGTTGAAGAAGACGAGAGCACCAGTCTCTTTCATCCAATGCTGGAACAGCGTTAGACTGAAGGTCTGAAGGTCCCTGGTCTGGTCCAGGTTTCAACAGGAGACCAGCATCAGCCAGCATTTAAATGTGGACAACAGTGGAGGTGAAGCCCACATCAAGGAAACAAGCCTCCTATCACTGTCCTGTGCTGAGTTTCTTTAAAAAAAAGTGAGACAACCTCAAGATTTTCTGTTTCCTCTTGTAGGATTTTGCCACAGAGAATCAGAGCCAATCAAAAGCTTGTTGGACTTTAACGTTGGAGGACTGAACAAGTCATGACATCATCAGTTTTACCTTCACAGGTGCTCAATTTACTTTACTTTCAATTTTACAGAGGTAGAACCTGAAATCGAAGCTGTCTGTCCAAAGAAGTGAGAGCTTCCCAGGTTGTGATGTTCTTGTCTACAGACTCTGTCTTGTATGGAGCTTCAGTCTTTAATGAAAAGACTCCTCCATTAATAACATCACTGTGCCTCTGCAGTGAATCAGTCACTCCATCCATTTTCTGTACCACTGATTTGTTAAAGGTTATGGGGGGGTGACATTTGGTGAGAGGCAGGGTTCACCCTGAACAGGTCACCAGTCCTCAGGTCCACTGAACAGGTCCCCCATGTGAGATGATGGCGTTGAAGGCAGAGGAGAAGTCCAGGAAGAGAAGGCGGACATAGGAGTTCCTGCTCTCCAGATGGGTGAGGGCTCTGTGGACCACTGGTGAAATGGCGTCATCAGTGGAGCGGTGTTGCCTGTAGGCGTACTGGTGGGGGTCCACAGAGACATTGATGGAGGCCTCTATGTGGGCCTTGACCAGCCTCTCAAAGTACTTCATGACTACTGGGGTGAGTGCAATGGGTCGGTAGTCATTTTGGCCTGTCACTGTGGAGCACTTGGGGACAGGGACAATAGTGGCAGTCTTTAGGCAGGTGGGGACAGATGGCAGCGCCCGTGAGGTGTTGAAGATGTCCGCCAGCACCTTGGACAGCTGTTGTGCACAGTCCTTCAGTCCTCACCCTGGGATGTTGTCTGGGCCTTTGCGAGGGTTGATTCCCTGAAAGGTCTTCCTCACGTCTGCTGTGGTCACACTGAGGGGCGTGTCGTCAGGTGGTGGTGTGAGTCTGGTGCTGGGGGGGGGGGTGTCAGGGTCCTCGAAGCGGAGAAGAAACTGATTGAAGGAGTGAGGCGCTGGACCTGCTCTACTTGTGAAGTGTCATGAGATAACATTTGTTGTGATTTGGTGCTGTACAAATAAAACTTACTACTTAAATGGAAACTGTCTGGGGGGGGGGGGTGTAGCCTCCATCAGGGATGTGTTTGATGTCTGAATTCTGTCTTTGATGTCTGAATTCTGTCTTTGATGTCTGAATTCTGTCTTTGATGTCTGAATTTTGTTCATTGATCTCCTGCTTCAGTCTTTGATCTCTGAGTGATCCTAAACTCATCAAAGGATCACATCACCTTCACAATCTGTAAAGAACCTGGGTGTCATTTTGGACTCTGAGCTGAATTTCATTCCACAGGTCAAGAACATAACTAAGAGAGGTTTTTATCATCTTAAGAACAGAGCCAGAATCGCCCGTTCCTCTCAGGCCAACACGGAGGTGCTGATGCATGCTTTTATTTCCAGTCGTTCAGATTCTTGTGGTACCCTGCTGCTCTCTGGTCTCCCCAAAACAACCATCTACAATCTACAATGACTCCAGAATTCTGCAGCACGTGTGCTGACGAGGACCAGAGGGCGGGAGCTCATTACACCAGTTTTAAAGTCGCTGCATTGGCTCCCCGTGTGTTTCAGGATCAATTTTAAGGTTCTTTTAGTAGTTTTTAAGTGTCTTAATGGTCTTGGCCCACCTTATTTATCTGAACTGCTTTTGTCATATCAACCTTCGCGGACCCTGAGGTCCTCTGGCACCGGCCTTTTAGTCATTCCAAGAGTCAGAACTAAAACCCGCGGGGAGGCTGCATCCAGCCATTATGGCCCATAGTTCTGGAACAGCCAGCCAGAGAACATCAGGACAGCAGAGACTGTTGATGTTTTTAAAAGGAGGCTCAAGACTCCCCTTTTTAGCTTAGCTTTTAACTGACTTAGTCTCTCTTATCCTTTCATTTTATCACGATATCTTATTGTTACTTTAGTCTTTTAATTATTTTATTCTACTTTTTTATTAGCTCTTAAAACTTTTAGATTTTATATATATTTTATGTCATTCTGATACTTTAATATGATTGTAATTTCTGTTCTTTCCTACTCTACCTTCTTTTAGTCTTTTAGTTTTTAGCTCCAGTGTTTCCTGGTGGGGCCCTCCACACTGGGAGGTGTGTCTGGTCCGCCTGCGGGGGCGTCGTCCTTGGGATCGTCCAGGCCCGGAGAGCTGGGGGGCTCTGCATTATATGTGGAGTGTACCCGGTCTGTCCGGGTCGGGGGGGTCTGGGTGGCGGCGCTCCCTGTGGTTGTGGGCTGTGGCACCTCCTGGTGAGGATGGCTCCCATAGGTGGTCTTTCCTCACTAGGATTTTCAGTGCCCTGCCATGTTCCTACTTACAGTCAGTGTGTGGTTGTGTGTATGCGTGTGTGTGTGGGGGGGGTTGGTGTGTGCATGTATGTGGTCATGTGGGTTGGGAAGGCCGGGTTCTTAACATGTATTTATTGTATTGTTTTATATTTCATTGAATGTTGCCTGTTTTCTCTCAGTTCTGTGAAGCACTTTGTGTTGCAGTCTCTGGATGAAAAGTGCTGTACAAATATAAATAAAGTAAACTAAAGCAGACGGACGACTCGAGAATGAGAGAGGAAAGAGTAAACAAAGCAGACTCTTTTGAGGTCTTCTCCTTGGTCCCTTCATTTTTTGAGAAGACACTGGACTCAACTGCTGTCCATGATTCTGGATTTTGTTGATTGCGTTGTGAACGAGGATTTGGCCAGGTTTTGTAGGCGGGATCACTGGTGTGCAAACACACCTGACGCTGTGGAGAAAAGATGGCGAGCCACCCACAGGAGAGAGACAGTCGGAGTGGAAAATGGCGCTGCAAACCTCACCCACCCAGGTGACACTGACCCTGACGGTGGGATTGTGGTAGGACAGAACTGACAGGTTTCACAGAGACACCTTGAATTTCTTTTGGACTGATAACGGACTGAACGAAAAGACTGCTGATGAACGGGAGAGACTCTGATCATTGATTCGTGAGATTGAGTTGTAAATTGAAATATTTTGGCCCTGAGTTTTATTTTTATAACTTTGTTTTGTTCACGTTTCCTGATTGTGTGCCAAATCGGTGTTACATGAGTGGGTTGTTGAAAGGGAGTTCAAGCTTGGATAGAGCCGGTGAAACAAACCAACAGGAAGAGGGAACGTAGAACTAAAACTCATAAATAGGCTGAACCAAGATCAAATGAGAACCTAGACTGAGGAAACTCAAATAGACACCGTGAAGTAAACAAACAATCATAGAAATCCAGCCACTAAATTAAACCTCAACTCAAATAAGTCGGGTTAACTTCAAATAAGACTCAAAAGAGGTCAATAACCTGATTCTCCTGAGGTCTGGTTTCTGTCTGTTGGTTGGAGGGAGACTCCTTTATTGAATGTGTGTGGATGTAAAGGGTTTGGTACCAATAGTTTTTGTTTTTCTGACATTTTCTGTCTATAAAGAAGTCGGCAGTTTTATTCACTAGCTAGTCTGTGGTCTGTTATTCTTACATTAGAATCAACCACTCACGTGAGCCTAAAATCTCTGGTCCTCCACCTGAAGTGAGACACATGGGAACTTTGACCCTCATCAACCATGCAGGGAGGAGCTCTCAGAGTTTGATTGTGCTGATGAATCATCAGAACTCTCCATCACGCCGTGACGAGGACATCTCAGTGTCAAATCTGTCATTTCCTGCTGCCAGTAGGTGGCGCTGTGGTCACTGCTGACCTGTAGATGTGTTCAGACTGGGATGTTGATCAAACCTGGAAGTTTCAAACAGACCTGACAGGTGGAGAGGATTCAGAAGAGTTGAAGCTTCATTTTAGTTGGAGCCTGAAAATGAGGAGAGACTGAGGGCTCCCAGGAGTTGCAGGTAGGTGCTGCCCCCTAGTGACCCAGTGGAGAACAACATGTAATGACGTGAACGTTCTACATTTTTCCAGTTCTTGACTTCATTCATCCTCAAACTTCTTCAAGCTGGAAGAGAGTGAGATCATTTAAAGTAGAGAGTCAATAATCAGCATCTCATCACTCATTTGTTCTCTGGTGGTGACCTCACGACTCAGCAGTGTGACATCACACATTTCGCTGATGTCATCCTCAAGTGTGTCACTCGGTTCATGCAGCCTTCATTGTTTTATTTTATTATTTCCTTTCACTTTGATCTTCACAAAGACAAAGTGCGTCTGATGGAGGCACCACTGACAGAGTGGAATTTTTCCATGTTGCCATGACAACGTGAGGCCCCTCACCTCCTCTGTTCCTTCTGCCAGTCGGCGTCAGAAGAGCAAGATGGCTGCTTCTCCATCTGGGTGGATGAGCAGCTCCTCCCATCTCAGGCAGACGCTCCCTGGCTGCATGTCAGCAGCTCCTCAAAGCTCCTTCTGGTTTCTTTGCTCTCCTGATGCTGCGCTGGTGGATTTGTCCACCTCTCATTCTCCAGGGTTCTCAGCCTCATGTTCTCTCCCTCCTGTTCCAGCTCCTCCAAGTTTCCAGTGGAAGTTTGGCTTTTGTTTGCTACTTTGTCTTTTCTCCTCTGTTGGTGCTTTGAGTTCCTTTGTTGTTCTTTGTCTTTTCATCATTCAAGCCTCCTTTTGTTGAACGCTCCTCTCCCCCGTCTGTATTTGGGTCCTGTTCTCCTCCACTTTGGCCAAGAAGGCGGCCCAACAAGAGTCACCAGTGATGTCACAGCTCCTGGATGCCCCGCCCCTTCATCTGGTGCAGGTCGTGTGATGTCACTGAATCCCACTCAAACCAAACCAGTCAGAGATCAGTGTGTTTGTGTCAGTGATGTCATCGCCACTGACGTCACAGCCCTCCATCCACACACGCCAGACTGAGGTGGAGGAGGTGATGTTGGGGTTTTCAAGGTCTTCGTCATGAGTGGGAGGGGCTGAGCTGGTGAATGATCAGCTGACCTGGTCTGGGCTCAGTTCAGATGTTGAGCCACTGCTGACTGCCGTTTGCCTGAGGAAGACCCAACGTTCCCCTCAAGAAATGGAGGGCAGTTTTTAGTGCAGCGTTCATTCTGGTTGGAGTTTTCCTTTCCTTTGCCCTGCACCTCTCTGGTGGGGAGGTGCTCCCTGTTGACGAGGACTCAGTGGAGAAGACTGGACCAGGACCTTCACTGGTTCAAGGAGCACCGAGGCAAAGGGAGGCCCAGACCAGCAGCCAGGGTGACCAGTTTGAAAAGCTGCTCCTCTTCCATGCTGACTTGTTGGTGTCTCCTCTTTTATTCCTGAGTGATTTTAATCTCAGCTCTCTGAACCTGAATGGAGCAGAACCAGGAAATCATTGCAGGAAATCATGGAGGAGAAATGAATGAATGAGACTTCCAGTCAAACTGAGACAAACGTCCAGGTTTGGTCATCAAAGATATCTGACATTCATCAGTAGACTGACAAAGATGCTCATTATTATTGCAGCAGATTAAACTAGAGAATAAAGAGGGTCTCACTTTGGAAAAAAATATTGCAGGATATTTTTGTTTTATCAGAGAGGCTTTAATGTCTGTCTTTGATGTCTAAACTCTGACTCTGATGTCATTGGTGGTGACTGAATTCTACCCCCTGACAGACTGAAGGCTCATATTGGTGATGCAGGTAGGTGCTGCCCCCTAGTGACCCAATGGAGAACGACATGTAATGACATGAAGATTCTACATTTTTCCACTTGAGAGATAAAAATACCTCACAGCAAGAAGGTTCAGGGTTCCAGTCCCGGCTGGAGCACAGGATCTTTCTGTGTGAGTCTGCATGTTCTCCTGTTCCTGTGTGGGTTCTCTCTGGTACTCCAGCTTCCTCCCACAGTCCAAAGACATCAAGAGGGGATGAGGCTGATTGATACTCTAAATTGACTGTAGTTGTGACTGTGAGTGTGAATGGTTGTCTGTCTCTATGTGTTGGTCCTGTGATGGACTGGTGACCTGTCCAGGGTGAACCCCGCCTCTCACCTGTAGACTCTGCGATAGGCTCCACCCCCATGACCCTTAACAGGAATAAGTGGAAGACAATGGATGGATGGATGTTGGAAACGACTGCAATACAGTCTATAAATATTCTAGTTCCATACATGGGAACGTGGTTCTTCTGCTCTTTAACATCCTCCAATAGGAATGGACCGTCTATGACAAAGTATCAATAAATCTATCAAGGAGGAAGAAGAATTCTGATCAAAGAATTGAAGTCAATCTGGAGATCAGTTGATCTCTGGAAGGAGGAGGAGGAGTCATCCTGTGCTTTTATCTCTCTGTTCATGTTTCCTGCTGAGTGTGTGTGTGTGTGTGTGTGTGTGTGTGTGTGTGTGTGTGTGTGTGTGTGTGTGTGTGTGTCCCAGCTGCAGCAGTCAGTTCAGGTTCCTTCAGTGTGACTGAGGGAGGTTTCTGTCCGATGGTTTCTCCCAGTGTGAACACAGCCTGACTGCTGATGCTGTGCCGACTCTGACAGTGGTTCAGTTTTTCTCAGTGGCTTTGTTGCTGCTCTCAGATCAGAATGAAAGTTCTCTCAACTCTGAGTTCAGCCTCCACAACATGGAGTCACTTGTTTCTCCTTCCTTTGATCAAATAGCGAACGCTTTTGGACGAGGAGGGAGGAAACCACGGCGTTTCACTGCTTTACATTTCGAATCTCACGCCAAGCCGGAGAAGCAGGTCCTGAATCAGTCACGTGGTCACTGCCGGCTGGAGAGGCTTCGGACGTCACCACATACTTCATCAAAACGCGCTTCACAGAACGAGACGAAGACGCGGGAGGTTTTCAAACAACAAGGAAAGAAGGAGAAGTCCGTGAAGCCCCGGACTCGGTCTTTGTCTCCTGAAGGCTGAGTGGCGCCGGTAGAACCTCAACATGCGCTGCGGGTGTCGGTCCAGGAGCGGATCCTCGCCGCCGCTGAAGACTTCCTGCTGCAGCTGGGAGAAGGAGACTCAGCGGCTGGAGTCCCGGTGCTGAGAGCGCTGCTCACCGAGCGGCTGGCGGCGGCCGCGGAGCAGATCGTGGCTCTGCTGGAGGAAACCGTGGCGGAGTACGAGCGGGAGAACCGCCGGCAGAGGTTGCTGCTCGATGCCGTGCTGAAGCCCCGAGTCAGGCTGGACAGAGCAGGTGAGTCCCCGCAGGGACCTGCTGCATTGTTCCCAACATAAAGGGAGGTTTTAGTAGCTCAGAAACAAAGTCTAGGAATTCTAGCTGGAGCTTCATCAGACCAAGTGGTCCAGACCAGCTGGAAAAACCCCTGAGACAAAGTCAAAGAGCAGGCAGCACAATGTTGGTGGGACTCAGGCAGCACACACACACACACACACACACACACACACACACACACACACACACACACACACGTGTCAGCAGTCTCTCTGTCTACTGCAGCAAGTCACATGATATCCAAATGAGTCCCGTCAGAATGAACCAATGTTACAGTCGATTTAGGGGACAAAATCCAAAGGCAAACCTCCTGCAGACACCAGTGAAGCTCTGTTGTTTCATTTCAATGCAGTTTCAGTCCAGATCAGTGAGTCCAGAGCTGCTAGCTTGACAGCTAAACACGAGCATCACAACACTCAGCAGGACCAGAGCTTTTCTTTAATCTCTTCTTTTTAATCCTCCCTTTTCTTTCTCACCTGTCTTCATTCTTTTTGACAGTTTTTCCACACTATCATCACGTTCAAGTCAAGTCAATTTTATTTGTTTGAACCAAATCACAACAAAGTTCTCTCATGACTCTTTACTAGTAGAGCAGGTCCAGCACCAAACTCCTTCAATGAACCTCCACCCAACAGTTCTCCATCAGCAGCACATCCTGCAACAGTGGTGATGAAAACCTTCCTTTTAACAGGCAGGAACGTCGAGCAGATCCAGGATCAGTGGGGACGGCCTTCTGCTTTGACTGGTTGGGGGGAAAGAGAGCAGGAGAGCAGGGCAGAGACAAAGACAGAGAATGGAGGAAGACAGATATGCAGAAGGAAAGAGAGGGACACAGATAAAGAGAGAGAGAAAGGAAGAGACTGATGGACAGACGGGGACGTGAGCAGGTGGAGCTACGGGTGGCAGCTTGAGCCTCTTCAGGTCTGCAGCCTCCTCAGCAGCACCAGGATCTGGGATGAGGGGAGAAGAGGAGTTAGTAATGTGTGTGATTTATGTATGACACATATAGGAGGACAGAGAGGAGGAGAGAGAAGCCCAGTGCCCAGTTCTGTGTTGAGGGAATGCGTTGCTCTGCAGCTCACCTCCAAGCTGCTAGGGGGTGTGGCTGTGTCTTTCTATGGTTTCGGGGGCTCTTGTCAGATTCCAAAACAAAACTATTTCCAACAGAAAGTCCAGTGCTTCTCTTTGAACGACTTTGTTTTCATGAATCAAACTTAAAACCTTGAACATGACAAACACGACTTGTGGCCATTTTCTTCCGGAGACGCACATTTTGTCGTGGAGGTTCTTCCACCTCTAAATGCATTCGGCGACTCCTCTGAACGGACCAATCACAGTCCTTGATGTTCACGTCACGACGTGTCGACACAATGAATAGTCAGGACATTTTGGAGGTGCACGTCTGCTGCGGCGTAGGGTCCATGTAGGTCTGCGTCGACAGTGTAGGTACGGCGTTGATGCCATGCAGAAGCATAAACCAGGTTGAAGCCTACAGCAAAATATCGAAGGGCCGGTTTAAGCTGTCCTAACTATAAGTTTGATCAAAAAGGAAGGTCTTGGGGGGGGGGGGGCATCCCGGACTCAAACCGTTCCACAGGAGGGGAGCCTGATAGCTGAAGGCTCTGGCTCCCATTCTACTTTTAGAACTCTAGGAACCACCAGTAACCCTCCATCCTGGGAGCGAAGGGTTCTAGCTGGATAATAGGGGACTAGGACTGCTTCACTCAGCCTTGCCGTGTCGTGTGTGTGTGTCAGGCTGGCCCAGGATGCTGTGCATGTTGCTTCTTTTTTGACATTAAGATGTAGGCTGACACGGATATTATAAAGGCCTACTTTAAAAAAAGAAAGATTTTTCTTGGCGACCTTGGGTTGGACTGGCCGTTCAAGAATTGTCCATTTGTCCCATTATAGACACTAACATTCCAACGAGTGAATGTGATTATGAATGGACAAAGGCATTCAGCAGAGGGGACCTATGACCTTTGACCTGGGTGACACAACGTTGATCCAAGCATCTGAAGCCAGCGTTTCTGTTCCCAGTTTGCTGACTGGTCGTCAGTAGCAGGACGTCTCTTTTCATTGAGTTGATTTCTGTTTCTGTCTGTTGCTCCGCTGTTTCAGAGTCAAATGAAGAGATTTCTGATGTTGCTGTTTGTGTCCTGCAGATGTGGAGCAGCTGCTGGTGATTAAAGAAGAGGTTCCCCCTGAGCTGCAGGACCCAGAGCCCCCCCACATTAAAGAGGAGTGGGAGGAGCTCTGGACCAGTGAGGAGGGAGCGCAGCTTCAAGGGCAGGAGGAGGCTGATATCACCACGTTCCCCTTCACTCTGGTCCCTGTGAAGAGTGAAGGGGACGAAGAGAAACCTCAGTTCCCACAGCTTCATCAGAGTCTAACTGAGGAGAACTTGAAAGAAGAGTCTCTGAGCAGGAGCCCAATTCATCCTCTGAAAACAGAAGCTGATGGAGAAGAGAGTGGAGGACCAGAACCAGAACCAGCCAGCAAGGTAGATCCAGATACACTTGTACAACCTAAGACTGAAGACCAGATGTCAGACTCTTCTGAAGCTGAGACTGAAGTCAGTGAGGATGATTGGGTCAGACCTGATAACACGGCCACCTCTGAGCACAAGGAACCCTTTGGCTCAAGGAGGAATTTGCTTCAGAAACTGAGCCCAGGACAGGAAGTGAGTCATTGCAGCTCAAAAGAGCAAAAACTAAAAACTGGAAGAGAATCAGAAATCATCAGGAACGTGACCTTTGGTCCTTCTGAATCTGAGACAGAAGTCAGTGAGGATGAGCGTCCATTTAGGTGCTCAACATGCAGTAAAGGTTTTCGTTACAGAAGTAGTTTGGATACTCACATGAGAACACACTCTGGTGTGAAACCATTCCCATGCTCAGTGTGTGGCAAAAGATTCTCAGAAAAGCGACATCTTAAAACGCACATGAGAACACATACTGGAGAAAAACCATTCCCCTGCTCAGTTTGCGGCAAAAGATTTTCTGTAAAGGGATGTCTGAATAGACACATGAGAACACATACTGGAGTGAAACCATTCCCATGCCCAGTTTGTGGTAAAAGATTCTCAACGGGGAATCTGAAATCACACATGAGAACACACACTTTGGAGAAACCATTCCCCTGCTCAGTTTGTGGCAGAACGTTTTCAGAAAAGGGATGTCTGAAAAGACACATGAGAACACACACTGGAGAGAAACCTTTTCCATGCTTACTTTGTATCAAAAAATTTTCAGAAAAGGGATGTCTGAAAAGACACATGAGAACGCACACTGGGGAGAAACCATTCCCCTGCTCTGTTTGTGGCATAAAATTTTCAGATAAGGGATGTGTGAAAAGACACATGAGAACACATACTGGGGAGAAACCATTCCCTTGCTCAGTTTGTGGCACAAGATTCTCAGTGAAGGCACATCTAGAATCACACATGAGAGCACACACTGGGGAGAAACCATTCCCCTGCTCAGTGTGTAGTAAAAGATTCTCAGAAAAGGGACATCTGAAAAGACACATGAGAATGCACACTGGGGAGAAACCATTCCCCTGCTCAGTTTGTTGCAAAAGATTTTCAGAAAGGGGATGTCTGAAAAGACACATGAAAGTGCACACTGGGGAGAAACCATTCCCTTGCTCAGTATGTCATAAAAGATTCCCAGAAAAGGGACATCTGAAAAGACATATGAAAATGCACACTGGGGAGAAACCATTCCCCTGCACTGTGTGTGGCAAAAGATTCTCAGAAAAGGGATGTCTGAAAAGACACACGAGAATGCACACTGAGGAGAACCCTTCCCCTGCTCAGTTTGTGGTAAAAAATTCTCAGAATAGGGACATCTGAAAAGTCACATGAGAACCCACACTGGGGAGAAACCATTTCTCACGACTTGGCTCTGAAGCAATGGCAAAACAGTGGGAGATGTGGGTAGGAAGCCAAATAATGTTTTTTTTAACCAAGAAAACAACAACAAAACAAAATAGAACAAAAAGAGCCATGGGATTTGACAGGCAATGGAGTCAATGTTATGGTTGCATGAGTGTAAGGGAGCTGTAAGGAAGAGATGTTGGCTGCTGAAAATGAAAGTGACAATGGATGAGGAGGAAGAGCGGCTCCTGGCCGGCAAGGCGGGTTCTTTATGAAGAGAGCAACTAACCAACTAGGAGGAATGAACAGCTCCCCACTCTCCAGCTCCCTGCTGCAACACAAGAAACATCATGAAAGACATCAGCCAAGGGACCATCACACCCCCCTACAAGAACAGGGTCCTGAAGGGAATCCCGCTACCAAAATACCATGAATGTAATTTTTCTTGAATCCCAAAATGATAATTCACTAAACCTCTAAAAACCATATACGTCCCCCATTGGACTGCTCAGATAAGGTCAAACTATCAGGAGGGGAACCAGTGGCCTGCTCCGGTGGTCCAGCATCTCTTGTTGCAATTTAAGAGGCTAGGAAAAGACAAGAGGAGAACCAGAGAGAGGAAAACCGGTCACAATCAAATACCACACTGAGGAACTCTAGACAACACGTCCACCACCACTTTGTTGGTCCCCTTCACATAGCGAATATCCAGTATGACTGCAGGAACAGAGACCACCTGACTGGTCTCTGGTTGGGACACTGCAACGAATGAAGGAAGGTGAGTGGATTATGGTCAGTGGAGACAACGTGTCTACATGGAGAACAATGATGAGAACACACAGCTGAGAGACATCAGTCTTGCTGAGTTAGTTAACAAAGCTCCTCAGGTCAGGAAAACTTGAGACGACGCAACAGAGAAACTTCCTTTGTCCATCCTGTGTTGTGTGACTGAAGCTGAGGAGAAACTGAAACTAATCATGATGGTGGAGGCCAGACATGAAGGTTGTGGGTGTAAAGAGTTTTTGAAAGCAGAAGGGAAAACACATCAGGAAAGAGACAGGATGAAGCTGAAATCATGGAGCCACCATTGGACAGGAGGGTGTGAGGGCTGATCTGATTTCTCTGAGGTCACCATCAAAGATCCACTTGGCACCAAGTACTGATCTTTATATTGATGTATTGATCCCTTATCAAACACTGAATTGTCTTTGAGATGTGTGAAAATAAATGAGTGGGCGGAGTCTCTGATATCAGTGATGTCATCCAGCTGATGGAGAAATATGTGACATCAGCTGGAGCCTCCGGTGAAGTACCTTTAGTAGTAGTACACATGCAGTATACGCTCAGTACCGGCTCCTACACAGACACAGCGAGCGCTGCTTTAACAAATACATGGTTCCTATGGGAGGGATTGGTTGGATTTCCGGTGTATCAGGACCAGGACTGAAGTTGGTCCCTGACCGTCCTGGAGGGGCGGCTGTAACACAGGATGAGTTTTCACAGTGAAGGTCTTCTTCTTCTACAGCTGAATTAAAGTGTAAACAGCCGTCTACACACCTTTAACTGTCCTTATAAACTTGTCTTTTAATAAACTTTCTGTTCTCTTTTAAAGTTGTCAGTGCTTTTGTTGACATGCAGAGGCTCTACTTGATCACCACCCTGGTGTTTGACTATTTGGAGTGGATGTTCTTGTTATGATTTGTCTGTTTATCTGCTGCCCCCACGACCTGCGGTGGGAGCTAATTAGCAGTATGCACCAAAACCTAGTTAGACATGGATGCTCTCAAACCAAATCCCTGCCATCGTTCGAAATAATAAAAACACAAGAACACATCTGAGGTTCCTTTTTAGCTGGAATGTTCCTTTCAGAGCTTTAAGACTGAGGAGAAGGATTTTAAACTCTGTTCTGGATTGGTGATGTGGTCTCTCCTCCTAGTTCCTGTCCATGCACTTCTTCCTCCACTTCAAGACTGCAGCTGCTTTCTGGAGCAGCTGCAGTCTTGAAGTGGAGGTTCACTTTTCTGGACCTTTGGCCTTCCCAGCTCACCAGGGTGCTCCCAGCAACTGGAGACAGTTCTGGACCCATTGGGTCTGGTCCTGCTGACGCTATCTGCAATGCTCGTGCTAGCGCGAGTGGATAGGCCTGCCATTTAAATACCATCTTACTCACTCCACAGCAAATTCCAGGCGACTGAAATAAAACTCCAGAATATCAATTTAAAGTGTTTGTTGATAGAATCATTCTGGGGAGGAAACTTTTAGTACATCGCGGTTCTTTTTGAGGGACAAACCTCAGATTTCAGGTGTAATTTTACCTCTCCTCTAGTCGGTAGAAGTGGGCTCACGTTACAGCTTCAGAGGACTGTTATGCTACTGACTGAATGTATTCCTCAGCCATTGATGAGTCGGCCGATATTTATCTATAATATATATTTATATATCCAGTGACTTCTACCAGTGCTGTCTCTGTGCTGGGCTCTAAAACCAGACTGAAACCCTCAAATCAACTCTTGTTATGGAGGAAGTCACTCAGCTGATTAGCAGCTGCTTTCTCCAGGATTTTAGAGAGGAGGGGAGGTCAGCTATCAGTCCATAGTTGGCTAGAACCTCAGGGTATCCACAGCTTCCCTGACCAGGACTTGAACCCTAGGCTGTGGCAGTGAGAGCACCAATTCTAGCCACTAGACCATCAGGGACCACACTGACCAGAGTTTGTCCTTGCAGGAGTCAGTGACTTAATAGAGTCTAACAAAGGGTTGAACCTGAATGAGACAGTTTCCCTTCAACGTGGGGCCATGGCAGAGTGAACCAAGAACACTACAATGGGGGTGAGAGTGGAGCCATGATGGACTCACAGTTCATCACCTCCACCATCATGTGGACCACCTGATCACCTCAACCTCTAAATAACTCATTCCCTGACCGGGAATCGAACCCGGGCCGCGGCGGTGAGAGCGCCGAATCCTAACCACTAGACCATCAGGGACCACACTGAGCTCTCCAACAACAGAGACTATAAACAATGACTCAAGAACACAGGACTCTGTGGTCTCAGCTTGAGATGCAGAGGGTCCACCAAGACCACCAGACACCTCAGCCCCCTAAAGACAGTCCACCCCCAGGATCCTGTCCCCCTCTGCTCCAACTCAGCCCTCCATTCATAACGTGACTTTGTCTCAGTCTCTTCACAATGCCAGTCACTGAAACACTGACAATGTGATGGGGGCTTCCTGTCTTTACTGCATTTTTTTCAAGGCTCACAACTGCTACTTCCTACAGTCGTCTCTACTGTGTACTTGTACTACCAGTTGTTATGAGCAACTGTGGATTTCTAAATATTCCAGTCCTCAGTTTGCAACTGTATAGTGATGATGGATCAGTTTAGAGCTGTCAATCAATGTTAATAATTGATCTTAACATCTGAAGATTATTTTAGGAACACAAATACTTTTACTTCATTCTGAGGATGAGCAGACGTTCAATATAATTCTCATTTCCTGGTCAAAGACTCCTGCTAGTCAGAGAGGATCTGGGCTGGATTGGAAAGCTTCAGAGAGGAAAACCTTCACTCTGGACTGAACTGAGAACGGAGCAGCCTCAGCTTCCTGGAGCCTTACTTGCCTCTGTGGTCTAAGGCTGTGTGGGCTGACATCACAGTGAAACTACTGAGATCACAGAGCCTTTGAGATCACAGGCTGACTTCCTTTTTATCCCTAAAATGAAGGAGAAAAATGTTGTGTCTGTGTTTGTGTTGCTGCATCAGTTAAACAGTGACTCTGACAGAGGGGATGTAGCTCAGTGGTAGAGGGCATGCTTCGCATGTATGAGGCCCCGGGTTCAATCCCCGGCATCTCCAGCTGGTCCTTTGGAGCCTTCATCTTACCAGCTAAATTGATCCATAAATGTGACAACAGTTGATAACAAACTACCAGAAGAGAAACCAGTCTGTTGCATATCAAAGTATTTGTAGCTGGGTCAGTGTGACTGTGAGCCTTCATAGCCAGCATGAAGGAGCTGGTTTTATCTTTGCTGGGGAAATCCCACACACAGCTGCTCTCAGTTCCAAATGTGTGTGTCCTCACTCCTCCGTCCTCCTGCTGCCCTCAGAATACAGACACAATTCAACCTGGCAAGTTTGGAGCATAGAAGTGCTCCTGAAGAGATGTGTGTCAGCCCACAGCTGGCTGTTCTTACCTGGAACCTCAAGATGAAACTGCTTCCACAGATTGGAAATGAATCTGATGTTGACTTTTGGACAAATCACCTGTTCATCAGTTCATCATCACTTCCATCCATTTTCTACTGCTTATCTTGTTATAGAAAGGAGTCTATCTGCTGTGTGACTGAGGCAGTTACTGTGAGCTGCTGCATGTCTCAGTGTGTGTGTGGGGGGGGGGGCTGTGTGTGACTGGTCGGCTGCCAAGGATTATTGATGAGATCAATCATGATCAGCTCAGAGATCACGGCACAGAAGAAGGAGACTTTTTGATTTTTGGGGGTTCAGTTTCTAAGTCAGACACATCATCACAATTTGAAGTTTTCCTCCAGTAAAAAACAAAACAACACAAAACCAAACAAAAACATGATTTGACTTTTGATGTCTACATTTTTTGGAAATTGTGAGTCCAACAAGCAGGAGGCCGTTTGAGCTTGGAAACTGTGAAGCATCACCAGTAACTGCTGGTTAATTTACAGTTGTTTCCTCCAAAAAGTTTAAAATGAATGAATAAACCTTTAATACTACAGTTAGAAAGTAGTATTTTGCTATCATCTAATTTGATAGGTGGCGCTGTCACCAAAAAACAAAAGTCCAACAAATGCATTTTATCATCCAATTCAGTAGGTGGTGCTGTGGGGTCCTGGAACTGCAGCTCTCAGGTGCTGCAGAATCTCCTCTTGCAAAGCCTCACAGTTCAGAGTCGTTCCAGAATCTAGGAGCAGAAACCAAAGTCTCCTACGACGAGGATGGGATTGGAACCCACGCCTGCAGAGCTCAATGGATCAGCAGTCCATCACCTTAACCACTCGGCCACCTCGTCTCCTGACCGCCATGATGTGCTGCTTTCTCTTAGCCTTTGAAACAGCTGAACTCTTTGGAGCCCATTTGTCAGAAATGGACCCAGCAGGAGCCACTGAACACAACTCTGACATCATCAGGCTTCTTCCCAGCAGCTTGGTGCTCCAGAAGGAAGAATCCAGACCATCGCTACATCATCAGAGTGAACACCAGCTGATGTTGACCAGTTTAACAAGCCTTTGACTGCTAAATGACATCCAAGCTCAGATTCTCTTGTCCTGGTAGAACAAGTCAATGTTGAAGAAGATGAGAGGACCAGACTTTTTCATCCAATGCTGGAACAGCGTTAGACTGAAGGTCTGAAGGTCCCTGGTCTGGTCCAGGTTTCAACAGGGGACCAGCATCAGCCAGCATTTAAATGTGGACAGCAGTGGAGGTGAAGCCCACATCAAGGAAACCAGCCTCCTATCACTGTCCTGTGCTGAGTTTCTTTAAAAAATGTGAGACAACCTCAAGAGTTTCTGTTTCCTGTGTTGGATTTTGGCTCAGAGAATCAGAGCCAATCAGAAGCTTGTTGGTCTTGGATGCTGGTCATCAGGGGCAATGAGGGGCTCAGTGTCTTGCTCAAGGACACTTCAACATGGTCACCAGCTGAAGTGAGAACTGAACCAGCAACTCTGCTAGACGGCCACTCTTCCTCCAGGCCGTGCCCCCCGAACCTGAATCATCATGATGTCATTATTTGTTGCTTTAATTCACCAAATGTGTGACGTGGTGAGTTTGTCAGGAGTTTAAAGACCAAAGTTGTGAACACACAGAGAAGTAAACCTGTCAAAGCTGCTTCACTTGATGAGAGAAACTGAGGAACTGATAGAAGAGCAACAAAGAAAATGGAGTCAGAAGGTCGTCTTCTTCACCGCTCAGTCACAACACTGACACAGACACACACACACACACACACACACACACACACACACACACACACACACACACAAATAGTTTGTCTTTGAGAGAGGACAAAAAATGTTTGACTGTGCTGACATGAACTTTCATTGTCTAATTTCAGTCTCCTACAAAAGTGTGTGAATGTGGTCGTTGTGGCCGAGTGGTGAAGGCGATGGACTAGAAATCCATTGGGGTCTCCCTGCTCAGGTTGGAGTCCTGCCAACAACGTTAAACTGTTTAAAATTTAAATTTGACGCATTTTTCCTCTACACTGTCCTTCATCACAGCATTTAACATCAGGACTGCTCCCAGATCAGCTCCATGACCTCATCTTTGCACCAGAGTACCGCCCAAGTTCATCAAAAACGGCCAAGCATAAATATATAATATGTATATAATGTGAACACACCTTTACAGGTGCGTTAACGTGCTTAATAATAGAGAATGAGTGAAGGGTGCGTTCAGAGTGGAGTGCAGTACCACAGTCAGGCCAGCAGGTGGGGCTTTCGTTGGTGCTGTCTACCTAATTGCGGTGTCTGTGCTCTGCCAGCAGAGGTCGTGCTTCCCCACCAATCTTCTCGGGTGTCTGAGTGGTGCCGCCATGTTCAGGTCGTAGCAGGAGGACGTAGGTTAGTACTTGGCAGTTCGGACGTAGCGAAAGTCACGTTATGAATGGAGGGCTGAGTTGGAGCAGAGGGGGCAGGATCCTGGGGGTGGACTGTCTTTAGGGGGCTGAGGTGTCTGGTGGTCTTGGTGGACCTTCTGCATCTCAAGCTGAGACCACAGAGTCCTGTGTTCTTGAGTCATTGTCTATAGTCTCTGTTGTTGGAGAGCTCAGTGTGGTCCCTGATGGTCTAGTGGCTAGGATTCGGCGCTTTCACCGCCGCGGCCCGGGTTCGATTCCCGGTCAGGGAATGAGTTATTTAGAGGTTGAGGGAGAGGTGATCAGGTGGTCCACATGATGGTGGAGGTGATGAACTGTGAGTCCATCATGGCTCCACTCTCACCCCCATTGTAGTGTTCTTGGTTCACTCTGCCATGGCCCCATGTTGAAGGGTGACTGTCTCATTCAGGTCCAACCCTTTGTTAGACTCTATTAAGTCACTGACTCCCAAACTCTGTAATCCTCCTTAGTAGCTTTGGTTATTGATGATCTGCAATGGTTCGTGGGGGTGGAGCCTATCCCTCAGGTGAGGGGCGGGGTTTATCCTGGACAGGTCACCAGTCCATGGCAGGGCCATCACATAGAGACAGATTGATTATAAAAATGTTCATCCCCAGTTTGAAGTTAGAGACAGGATTTAAGTGTGGAAGGTTTTTGTATCTTCAATTTAATTCTGAGTGTTGTAAACTGTTTCTAACAAACTCTACTGTTGAACAGTCAAAATGTTTTCTAACCAAGCTGAATGCTCTCATATACTTTTTAAAGTTGAGTTTCTCTCACATCCTCCTGAGATCAAAGACAGAATTCTAGGTACAAATAAATACACTATCAAAGCCCTGATGACATCATCATCAATTCTGACTTTGATCTGGAGGCTCTTGCTTTCTTGCTTCAAATAAAAAACGTTGTTCCAGGGAAAAGTCTGCACATAAACACACACACACACACACACACACACACACACACACACACACACACACAGCCTGTCTTCAGTATAAAATGGTCTGTCACGTTCTCTCACGTTGGAAGATTTCTCTGACTCCATTGTGAATAAAGAGATTCTTCATCTGCCACCTGAGTCTTGATCCACTGATTCCTCTGATCCACCTCTTTCTGCTCCAACAAGGCTGACATGGATCAGGTGGGTCCATGTCATCCAATCAGGAGGTTTCTCCTCTCAGTTAATTTTCTTCATCCCAGTTTAGATTGATTCTTCTCAGCCTCATGAAGGAGCATCTGATCAGGTGTTTGGCTGCTTGTTGGTTGTAATTCCATAGATTTTAATCTCAGATGTTATAGAATTAATAAGAACATCTTAAAGACCTTTGTCCAACACTTGAAACTCTCCTGTCTGTGGAGGCCCAACTGGCCTTTGGTAGTGAGGTGGTGGATGCATGTGAATGAAATGAGGCTGGTGTTGCTGTGAGGAGCCACTAGAGGGAGACACCTGTCGTTCCTCCCAGCTGACAACGAGGCTTCACAGCTGCATTGGAAGCTGTCCTTTATTGGTCCCAACTGTCTTGAGCTCAGGGGCCAAACTCACCAACAACACTTCCTCCTGGTCATGTGGTCTGTTTGTCAGGAGATTCAATCCAAAGTTGTTGACACACAAGAGAAGAAAACACGTCAAAGTTTGTTCATTTTTATGAATCAAACTGAAAATGAACAGAAGAGTGACAGTGAAAATGGATTCAAAAATAATGAATAATCATGAATAATGAGTAAATGCTCAGAATTTACTGGCATTTGACTGCATTTAGTGGTTAATCAGTAGATGAAAGAGGAACATATATATTCTATACATGTGATGTACGTACGTGGCTGTGGACAAAAGCGTCTGCTCAATGAAATTGTAGGATTGTAGACTTCTATAAATGTAGAATATAATTGTAGAAATGCTCTCTCTCACCACCCCCAACGTCTGTGCCAGGGTCTCTGGCCAGTGGTCAATGGCTCCTATCACCTGCCCAGGATGGATCCAGCTTGCTTGTCTTTGTAATTCTGCACTTATTAGAGACCTGGAAACAAAGGAATGCTGAAAAAGAGAAAATAGGACCTCACACAAATGGGCTTGTGACAGAAATTAAGATCATTTTGTGAATATCCATCCTCTACAAATGTGTGTGTGAATGTGGTCGTTGTGGCTGAGTGGTGAAGGCGATGGACTAGAAATCCATTGGGGTCTCACTGCTCAGGTTGGAGTCCTGCCAGCAACGTTAAACTGTTGATGTTCTATGTCAGGGTGAACGTCCTACCTGTGCCTGATTCAGTGTGGTGGCTCACACCTGAATTTATCCAAACTAGCTAACTTCTTAACGCCAATCTACACAGTTTGAATCATCAAAACCTCAAACTGCAGTAAGAATTTTCAATTCTCTCATCCACAACAATCCTCATCAATAAAATCTGGAAGAAGGAACCGCAGAAAGTCTGCAGGAGAACGTAGACGAGTGCTGCCACCGACCCGTCATGGGGAGGACCGGTAACGTGGTGACCCCACTTCCCAAAAGAAGCCGACCGTCCAGCGCACCCTCATCACCCAATAAGGACCTCGGGGACATCCTGGACTCAGTTGACAGGAAACTAACAAGTTTCGATGCTGGACTCTCTCGTGGAAATCCTCCACAAAGAGCCTCCATGAGTCTCTGGAACTCAGCCAGCAAAAGGTGGCTTCACTGGCCGCTAAAAATCAAGCCCTTCAAGCCTCCAGCCTCCCATCACTGTTTCCTCCCTCTCAAATATGTATCCTGAAATATGGATTTGAGTCTTTAGATGCTGTAACGTCCAAAGATCATATTCTTATTGACCCTCCCCCTTCTTTGTTCCACCATGGAAAGAGGAGAACTCTATTCTAGTTTAGTGGATGAACATAGAGGGACTACACCTGGATCTCTGTGTTTAACAAACAATTGAGTTAAACATCAGGAGTCGTGAGTTTGCTCAAAACTATTGACTTGGAGTGAGTTCAATGAGTTTATAGCCAACAATTCTCCATCAGCAGCACATCCTGCAACAGTGGTGATAAAAACCTTCCTTTTAACAGGCAGGAACCTCGAGCAGATCCAGGATCAGTGGGGACGAGGTTACAAACAAAGGTACCTAAAAAACCTCAAAACAGTGATGTCGGAAGAATTGCTCATGATCTCAAAATGATGCGACAGTAATGGAGAAAGAGTTGCTAATGAACTCAAAATAATGCTACAATGATGTTGTAAAAATTGCTAATGAACTCAAAATGATGCTAACAGTAATGTAGTGAAAGTTTCGAATAACCTCAAAGTAATGCTGACAGTGATGTAGTAAGAGTTGCTACGAACCTCAAAATAATGCGACAGTGATGTTGGAAACATTGCCAATGATCTCAAAATGATGCGACAGTGATGTAGTAAGAATTACTAATGAACTCAAAATGATGCTAACAGTAATGTAGTGATAGTTGCTAATAAACTCAGTGATTCTTTCAGTAATGAAGTGAAAGTTTCGAACAACCTCAAAGTGATGCTGACAGTCATGTGGTAAGAGTTGCTACTAACCACAAAATAATGATACAGTGATGTCGGAAGAATTGCTAATGAACTCAAAATGATGCGAACAGTAATGTAGTGAAAGTTTCGAATAACCTCAAAGTAATGCTGACAGTGATGTAGTAACAGTTGCTACGAACCTCCAAAAAATGCGACAGTCATTTAGTAAGAGTTGCTAATGAACTCAATTTAATGCTACAGTGATGTTGTGAGAATTGCTCAACAACTCAAAATTATGCTAACAGTAATGTAGTGATAGTTGCTAATAAACTCAAAGTGATGCTGACAGTAATGTAGTAAGAGTTGCTACGAACCTCAAAATATTGCGACAGTGATGTCGGAAGAATTGCTAATGATCTCAAAATGATGCGACAGTGATGTAGTAAGAATTGCTAATGAACTCAAAATGATGCTAACAGTAATGGAGTGAAACTTTCGAATAACCTCAAAGTGATGTTGACAGTCATGTAGTAAGTGTTGCTACGAAACTCAAAATATTGCGACAGTGATGTCGGAAGAATTGCTAATGAACTCAAAATGATGCTAACAGTAATGTAGTGAGAGTTGCTAATAAACTCAGTGATGCTGACAGTAATGTAGTAAGAGTTACTAATAACCTCAAAATAATGCTACAGTGATGTCGTAGGAATTGCTAATGAACTCAAAATAATGCGAAAGTAATGTCGGAAGAATTGCTAATGATCTCAAAATGATGCTACAGTGATGTCATAAGAATTGCTAATGAACTCAAAATGATGCTAAGAGTAATGTAGTGATAGTTGCTAATAAAATCAGTGATGCTGACAGTCATGTAGTGAGAGTTGCTTCGAACGTAAATAATGCGACAGTGATGTTGGAAGAATTGCTAATGATCTCAAAATGTTGCGACAGTGATGGAGTAAGAATTGCGAATAAACTCAAAATGATGCTCACAGTAATGTAGTGATAGTTGCTCATGATCTCAAAGTGATGCTGACAGAAATGTAGTAAGTGTTTCGAACAACCTATAAGTGATGCTGACAGTCATGTAGTAAGAGTTGCTACTTACCACAAAATAATACTACAGTGATGTCAGAAGAATTGCTAAAGATCTCAAAATGATGCGACAGTGATGGAGTGAAAGTTTCGAATAACCTCAAAGTCATGCTGACAGTCATGTACTAAGAGTTGCTACGAATCTAAAAATAATGCGACAGTAATGTAGTAAAAGTTGCTACGAACCTCAAAATATTGCGACAGTGATGTCGGAAGAATTGCTAATGAACTCAAGATGATGCTAACAGTAATGGAGTGAAACTTTCGAATAACCTCAAAGTGATGCTGACAGCCTTTTAGTAAGAGTTGCTAATGAACTCAATTTAATGCTACAGTGATGTCGTGAGAATTTCTCAACAACTCAAAATGATGCTAACAGTAATGTAGTGATAGTTGCTAATAAACTCAGTGATGCTTACAGTAATGTAGTAAGAGTTGCTACGAACCTCAAAATAATGCAACAGTAATGTAGTAAGAGTTGCTACGAACCTCAAAATATTGCGACAGTGATGTCGGAAGAATTGCTAATGGTCTCAAAATGATGCGACAGTGATGTAGAAAGAATTGCTAATGAACTCAAAATGATGCTAACAGTAATGGAGTGAAACTTTCGAATAACCTCAAAGTGATGCTGACAGTCATGTAGTAAGTGTTGCGACGAACCTCAAAATATTGCGACAGTGATGTCGGAAGAATTGCTAATGAACTCAAAATGATGCTAACAGTAATGTAGTGATACTTGCTAATCAACTCAGTGATACTTACAGTAATGTAGTGAGTGTTTCGAATAACCTCAAAGTGATGCTGACAGTCATGTAGTAAGAGTTGCTACGAACCTCAAAATATTGCGACAGTGATGTCGGAAGAATTGCTAATGAACTCAAGATGATGCCAACAGTAAGGTAGTGATAGTTGCTAAGAAACTCAGTGATGCTTACAGTAATGTAGTAAGAGTTTCGAACAACCTCAAAGTGATGCTGACAGTCATGTACTAAGAGTTGCTACGAACCTCAAAATAATAAGACAGTAATGTAGTTAAAGTTGCTACGAACCTAAAAATAAATACGACAGTGATGTCGGAAGAATTGCTAATGAACTCAAGATGATGCTAACAGTCATGTAGTGATAGTTGCTAAGAAACTCAGTGATGCTTACAGTAATGTAGTAAGAGTTGCTACGAACCTTAAAATAATGCAACAGTAATGTAGTAAGAGTTGCTACAAACCTCAAAATAATGTGACAGTGATGTCAGAAGAATTGCTAATGATCTCAAAATGATGCGACAGTGATTTAGTAAGAATTGCTAATGAACTCAAAATGATGCTAACAGTAATGGAGTGAACGTCTCGAATAACCTCAAAGTGATGCTGACAGTCATGTACTAAGAGTTGCTACGAACCGAAAAATAATGCTACAGTAATGTAGTTAAAGTTGCTACGAACCTAAAAATAAATACGACAGTGATGTCGAAAGAATTGCTAATGAACTCAAGATGATGCGACAGTGATGGAGTGAAAGTTTCGAATAACCTCAAAGTCATGCTGACAGTCATGTACTAAGAGTTGCTACGAATCTAAAAATAATGCGACAGTAATGTAGTAAAAGTTGCTACGAACCTCAAAATATTGCGACAGTGATGTCGGAAGAATTGCTAATGAACTCAAGATGATGCTAACAGTAATGGAGTGAAACTTTCGAATAACCTCAAAGTGATGCTGACAGCCTTTTAGTAAGAGTTGCTAATGAACTCAATTTAATGCTACAGTGATGTCGTGAGAATTTCTCAACAACTCAAAATGATGCTAACAGTAATGTAGTGATAGTTGCTAATAAACTCAAAGTGATGCTGACAGTAATGTAGTAAGAGTTGCTACGAACCTCAAAATAATGCAACAGTAATGTAGTAAGAGTTGCTACGAACCTCAAAATAATGCAACAGTAATGTAGTAAGAGTTGCTACGAACCTCAAAATATTGCGACAGTGATGTCGGAAGAATTGCTAATGAACTCAAAATGATGCTAACAGTAATGGAGTGAAACTTTCGAATAACCTCAAAGTGATGCTGACAGTCATGTAGTAAGTGTTGCTACGAACCTCAAAATATTGCGACAGTGATGTCGGAAGAATTGCTAATGAACTCAAAATGATGCTAACAGTAATGTAGTGAGAGTTGCTAATAAACTCAGTGATGCTGACAGTAATGTAGTAAGAGTTACTAATAACCTCAAAATAATGCTACAGTGATGTCGTAGGAATTGCTAATGAACTCAAAATAATGCGAAAGTAATGTCGGAAGAATTGCTAATGATCTCAAAATGATGCTACAGTGATGTCATAAGAATTGCTAATGAACTCAAAATGATGCTAAGAGTAATGTAGTGATAGTTGCTAATAAAATCAGTGATGCTGACAGTCATGTAGTGAGAGTTGCTTCGAACGTAAATAATGCGACAGTGATGTTGGAAGAATTGCTAATGATCTAAAAATGTTGCGACAGTGATGGAGTAAGAATTGCTAATAAACTCAAAATGATGCTAACAGTAATGTAGTGATAGTTGCTCATGATCTCAAAGTGATGCTGACAGAAATGTAGTAAGTGTTTCGAACAACCTCAAAGTGATGCTGACAGTCATGTAGTAAGAGTTGCTACTTACCACAAAATAATACTACAGTGATGTCGGAAGAATTGCTAAAGATCTCAAAATGATGCGACAGTGATGGAGTGAAAGTTTCGAATAACCTCAAAGTCATGCTGACAGTCATGTACTAAGAGTTGCTACGAATCTAAAAATAATGCGACAGTAATGTAGTAAAAGTTGCTACGAACCTCAAAATATTGCGACAGTGATGTCGGAAGAATTGCTAATGAACTCAAGATGATGCCAACAGTAATGGAGTGAAACTTTCGAATAACCTCAAAGTGATGCTGACAGCCTTTAAGTAAGAGTTGCTAATGAACTCAATTTAATGCTACAGTGATGTCGTGAGAATTGCTCAACAACTCAAAATGATGCTAACAGTAATGTAGTGATAGTTGCTAAAAAACTCAAAGTGATGCTGACAGTAATGTAGTAAGAGTTGCTACGAACCTCAAAATAATGCAACAGTAATGTAGTAAGAGTTGCTACGAACCTCAAAATAATGCAACAGTAATGTAGTAAGAGTTGCTACGAACCTCAAAATATTGCGACAGTGATGTCGGAAGAATTGCTAATGGTCTCAAAATGATGCGACAGTGATGTAGAAAGAATTGCTAATGAACTCAAAATGATGCTAACAGTAATGGAGTGAAACTTTCGAATAACCTCAAAGTGATGCTGACAGTCATGTAGTAAGTGTTGCGACGAACCTCAAAATATTGCGACAGTGATGTCGGAAGAATTGCTAATGAACTCAAACTGATGCTAACAGTAATGTAGTGATACTTGCTAATCAACTCAGTGATGCTTACAGTAATGTAGTGAGTGTTTCGAATAACCTCAAAGTGATGCTGACAGTCATGTAGTAAGAGTTGCTACGAACCTCAAAATATTGCGACAGTGATGTCGGAAGAATTGCTAATGAACTCAAGATGATGCTAACAGTAAGGTAGTGATAGTTGCTAAGAAACTCAGTGATGCTTACAGTAATGTAGTAAGAGTTTCGAACAACCTCAAAGTGATGCTGACAGTCATGTACTAAGAGTTGCTACGAACCTCAAAATAATAAGACAGTAATGTAGTTAAAGTTGCTACGAACCTAAAAATAAATACGACAGTGATGTCGGAAGAATTGCTAATGAACTCAAGATGATGCTAACAGTCATGTAGTGATAGTTGCTAAGAAACTCAGTGATGCTTACAGTAATGTAGTAAGAGTTGCTACGAACCTTAAAATAATGCAACAATAATGTAGTAAGACTTGCTTCGAACCTCAAAATAATTTGACAGTGATGTCAGAAGAATTGCTAATGATCTCAAAATGATGCGACAGTGATTTAGTAAGAATTGCTAATGAACTCAAAATGATGCTAACAGTAATGGAGTGAACGTTTCGAATAACCTCAAAGTGATGCTGACAGTCATGTACTAAGAGTTGCTACGAACCTCAAAATAATGCGACAGTGATGTCGGAAGAATTGCTAATGAACTCAAAATGATGCTAGGAGTAATGGAGTGAAACTTTCAAAATAACCTCAAAGTGATGCTGACAGTCATGTATTAAGTGTTGCTATGAACCTCAACATATTGCGACAGTGATGTCGGAAGAATTGCTAATGAACTTAAAATGATGCGAACAGTAATGTAGTGATAGTTGCTAAGAAACTCAGTGATGCTGACAGTAATGTAGTAAGAGTTGCTACGAACCTCAAAGTGATCCTGAGAGTCATTTAATAAGAGTTGCTTATGAACTCAATTTAATGCTACAGTGATGTAGTAAGAATTGCTAATGAACTCAAAATGATGCTTACAGTAATGGAGTGAACGTTTCGAATAACCTCAAAGTGATGCTGACAGTCATGTAGTAAGAGTTGCTACGAATCTCAAAATAATGCGACAGTAATGTAGTAAAAGTTGCTACGAACCTCAAAATATTGCGACAGTGATGTCGGAAGAATTCCTAATGAACTCAAAATGATGCTAACAGTAATGTAGTGATAGTTGCTAATCAACTCAGTGATGCTTACAGTAATGTAGTAAGTGTTTCGAATAACCTCAAAGTGATGCTGACAGTCATGTACTAAGAGTTGCTACGAATCTCAAAATAATGCGACAGTAATGTAGTAAAAGTTGCTACGAACCTCAAAATATTGCGACAGTGATGTCGGAACAATTGCTAATGAAATAAAAATGATGCTAACAGTAATGTAGTGATAGTTGCTAATCAACTCAGTGAGGCTTACTGTAATGTAGTAAGTGTTTCGAATAACCTCAAAGTGATGGTGACAGTCATGTAGTAAGAGTTGCTACGAACCTCAAAATAATGCGACAGTGATGTCAGAAGAATTGCTAAAGATCTCAAAATGATGCGACAGTGATTTAGTAAGAATTGCAAATGAACTCAAAATGATGCTAGCAGTAATGGAGTGAACGTTTCGAATAACCTCAAAGTGATGCTGACAGTCATGTAGTAAGAGTTGCTACAAACCTAAAAATAATGCGACATTAATGTAGCAAAATTTGCTACGAACTTCAAAATATTGCGACAGTGATGTCGGAAGAATTGCTGATGAACTCAAAATGATGCTTACAGTAATGTAGTGATAGTTGCTAATCAACTCAGTGATGCTTACAGTAATGTAGTAAGTGTTTCGAACAACCTCAAAGTGATGCTGACAGTCATGTAGTAAGAGTTGCTTCTAACCTCAAAATGATGCTAACAGTAATGTAGTGATAGTTGCTAATAAACTCAAAGTGATGCTGATAGTAATATAGTAAGTGTTTCAAACAACCTCAAAGTGATTCTGACAATCATGTAGTAAGGGTTGCTACGAACCTTAAAAAATGCAACAGGAAAGTAGTAAGAGTTGCTTCGAACCTCAAAATAATGCGACACTGATGTCAGAAGAATTGGTAATGATCTCAAACTGATGGGACAGTGATGTCGGAAGAATTGCTAATGAACTCAAGATGATGTTAACAGTAATGTAGTGATAGTTGCTAATGAACTCAGTGATGCTTACAGTAATGTAGTAAGAGTTTCGAACAACCTCAAAGTGATGCTAACAGTCATGTAGTAAGTGTTTCGAACAACTTCAAAGTGATGCTGACAGTCATGTAGTAAGAGTTGCTAATGAACTCAATTTAATGCGACAGTGATGTCGTAAGAATTGCTCACAAACTCAAAATGATGCTAACAGTAATGTCGTGATAGTTGCTAATAAACTCAAAGTGATGCTGACAGTAATGTAATAAGAGTTGCTACGAACCTTTAAATAATGCAACAATAATGTAGTAAGAGTTGCTACGAACCTCAAAATAATGTGACAGTGATGTAGTAAGTGTTTCGAACAACCTCAAAGTGATGCTGACAGTCATGTGGTTAGAGTGGCGAGTAACCTAAAAATGATGCTGATTGTAATGTAGTAAGAGTTGCTAATAACCTCAAAACAATGCTACAGTGATGTAGTAAGAATTGCTAATGATCTCAAAATGATGCGACATTGATGTCGTAAGAATTGCTATTGAACTCAAAATGATGATAACAGTAACGTCGTGATAGTTGCTAATAAACTCAGTGATGCTTACAGTAATGTAGTAATGTTTCGAAATACCTCAAAGTGATGCTGACAGTCATGTAGTAAGAGTTGCTACGAACCTTAAAATAATACAACAGTAATGTAGTAAGAGTTTCTATGAACCTAAAAAATAATGCGACAGTGATGTCAGAAGAATTGCTAATGATCTCAAAATGATGCGACAGTGATGTGGTAAGAATTGCTAATGAACTCAAAATGATGCTAACTGTAATGTAGTGAAAGTTTCGAATAACCTCAAAGTGATGCTGACGGTCATGTGGTTGGAGTTGCGAGTAACCTAAAAATGATGCTGATTGTAATGTAGTAAGAGTTGCTAATAACCTCAACATAATGCGACAGTGATGTCAGAAGAATTGCTAATGATCTCAAAATGATGCGACAGTGATGTAGTAAGAATTGCTAATGAACTCAAAATGATGCTAACAGTAATGGAGTGAAAGTTTCGAATAACCTCAAAGTGATGCTGACAGTCTTGTAGTAAGTGTTGCTACGAACCCCAAAATAATGCGACAGTTATTTCGAAATAATTGCGAATAAACTCTAAATGATGCTGACGGTAATGGAGGAAGAGTTGAAACTAACCTCAAAATGATGCTACAGTTATGTCGTAAGAATTGCTATTAAGTTCAAAATGATGCTAACAGTAATGTAGTGAAAGTTGCGAGTAACCTAAAAATGATGCTGACAGTCATGTAGTAAGAGTTGCTACGAACCTCAAAATAATGCAACAGTGATGTCGGAAGAATTGCTAATGATCTCAAAATGATGCTGACGGTAATCTAGTAAGAGCTGCTAATAACCTCAAAATGATGCTGACAGGAATGTAGTAAGTCTGGTAATAACCTTAAAGTAATGCTAGTGATGTAGTAAGAGTTACTATGAACCTCAAAATAATGTGACAGTGATGTAGTACGAATGGCTAATGATCTGAAATGATGGGACAGTGATGTAGTAAGAGCTGCGAATGAACTCAAAATAATGCGACAGTGATGTACTAAGAATTGCTAATAACCTCAAAATAATGCTAGTGATGTCTTAAGAATTGCTAATGAACTCATTAATGAACTCAAAATGATGCCAACAGTGACGGAGTGAAAGTTTCGAATGACCTCAAAGTGATGCTGACAGTCATGTAGGAAGAGTTGCTCCGAACCTCAAAATAATGCTACAGTTATGTAGGAAGAATTGTTCATGAATTCAAAAATGATGCTGACAGTGATGTAGTAAGAATTGCTAATGATCCCAAAATGATGCTAACAGTAATGTAGTGATAGTTGCTGATGAACTCAAAATGATGCTGACAGTAATGTAGTAAGAGTTGAAACTAGAACAACAAACTGTCCTCTGATGGTTGGACAGGTTGGTTTGGTCCGTCCTCTCACTCATCATTAAAAGCCCTTATTACTCATCATTCATCCAATCTGACACTCACGTCTGCAGTGGGGAATCCCCAGCAACCCGCGGCCCACATGGAGCAGTCTCGGCCAATCACGTGGGGCCTGCAGCGGCACCGACCACCAAATGACTCGCAGGTGTCACTCTCAGCTCCAACCTCATGGCAGGCACAAGGCAGGGCGCCGTTGTTGAAGAGAGCCCAAGAGACACAGCTGAGCTGAGACAGAATGGAGACCAAGGACAGGAGGGACGACAGAGAAAAAGGAAACGTTAGCGAGACATTTTAGGAAAATTAGTTAAGTGGGGAAAAGGTTATTAGCCAAACTCGCTAAATGGAAGGACAACAAAAAACAAAGATCTTAAAAAGAAAATTTGCACAAAGTGAAACCCTGCAAGAGAAAGTAAATCAAGAACTAAATATTCTTGAGGCTCAGGTCTTTAGTTCCAATGCTTGTAAATGACATCTGAATGCATTCACAACCCAAATCTGAGCAGACAGAAGCGTCCCAATCAGGCCCAGTTTAGTTCCTCTAGAACATTCAGGGATACAGAACAGGGACCAACTCTGGCTGAGAGACACCGACTTGACATGAAAGCTGTTGAGGCCACAGTTGCTGATGAAGTGGTCAGATTTCTCCAGTGGTTCTTGGTTCAGGGAGCTGGAGCTGGAGCTGCTCTCAGGCACCACCAGGACGTGATCCTGGAGAGACAGAAGGAAGAAGTCCAGGCCTGACAGAGGAGAAGGAGGCACAGAGTAGAAACAGCAGATACGTGTGGGGAAAGGGAGAGGGTATCAGTCCAGCAGAGGAGCAGGAAACCTACCACCACAGGGCTCTGCCTGCACGAACCTGCAGGTGAGGAGGACCTGGTGGTCCGGCACATCCAGAATGATCTGGTTTTCAGACACCGGCACGTTTCGGCAGCCGTAAGCGTGGGGACAGAAGGAGGCGTTGGCGTGGCCTGAAAGACACAAACAACCATCTCCATTTGAATGTTTCTCAAACAGCCGGAGCAGGAAAGCTAAGATGAATCAAAGATCCTCCACCCTGCCAGATCCGACCCTGGTAATGTAGACCTGCACAGGGTGGGTGGGGTGGAGCGGCTGGTGGTGGTGGAGGATGAAGACGTATCTGCCCAAAGCCTGGACACGGTGGAGTCCACCGCAGCGTTCTGAGTAGAAGGATGAGAGCGATGTTCAATGGTACATGTTTTCTTTCCTGAACCGCCGATGTTTCCAATCACGAATCTCAGTCATGAGATTTGAACATCATGAAGGAGTTCAAAAGTGTCAAACTGGGCCGGTCTCCATTTTATGAGTCCAGAGACCGAGGATAAAACTACAAGTCCCTGGTTCAGATTTGACTCGTCTGAATCCAAACACAGCAGCGTTCTTCCACCAGGCCAGATGAGTTGATCATGATAACAAGATATCTTCATGCTACTACGACACACAAACTCATCACCAGAAAAGACTTCATGGTGGAATAACAAATCTCCTCCCAATGGGAAAAACATTGAGTTGAACAATCAACTTTTCCATGATGACATGGAGAGCTTGGCAGCAGCAGCAGGCTTCCATTGGGGGCTGATATGCCAGCTCCACTTAGCCTTCTTTGGAATGGTTTCACCTGGAGTGATGCTGTTATTGAGACCTTTTATCTGGAACAACACCACCTGCATGGAGACTGAGGACTTCAACAGATGCAGATGTTGATCCAGAATAAATCTAAATATTCCAGATGTGTTAAATCAATCCAGCAGCAGTGGTGGGAGCGTCGTAAACTCACTCACTCAGCAGCCGTCAGCCTCCGTACCTGCACGGAGTCCAGCCTGATGTGGTCTCTGTTGTCTGCTCCCAGAGGTGGTCTGTCACCTCTGAACCAGGGGGCTCATCTCTCTGGTGGGAGGGCAGTGGAGGAGCTGCAGCGGGGGAGGCCAGGATGGGCTCCTGTAGGAGGAGCTCTGGCCCTCCTTCAGCACCAGCCAGTGGGAGGGAGTTTGGAAACCTGAGGGGACACAGGAGGAGCTACAGGGGGAGGGAAGGTGGATCAGAACCGTTCTAACAAGAGCCTGAGGGGACACAGGAGGAGCTACAGGGGGAGGGAAGGTGGATCAGAACCCTTCTAACAAGAGCGCTGAGGGGACACAGGAGGAGCTACAGGGCGAGGGAAGGTGGATCAGAACCGTTCTAACAAGAGCCTGAGGGGACACAGGAGGAGCTACAGGGGGAGGGAAGGTGGATCAGAACCGTTCTAACAAGAGCGCTGAGGGGACACAGGAGGAGCTACAGGGCGAGGGAAGGTGGATCAGAACCGTTCTAACAAGAGCCTGAGGGGACACAGGAGGAGCTACAGGGGGAGGGAAGGTGGATCAGAACCCTTCTAACAAGAGCGCTGAGAGGACACAGGAGGAGCTACAGGGGGAGGGAAGGTGGATCAGAACCGTTCTAACAAGACCGCTGAGGGGACACAGGAGGAGCTACAGGGGGAGGGAAGATGGATCAGAACCCTTCTAACAAGAGCGCTGAGGGGACACAGGAGGAGCTACAGGGGGAGGGAAGGTGGATCAGAACCGTTCTAACAAGAGCGCTGAGGGGACACAGGAGGAGCTACAGGGGGAGGGAAGGTGGATCAGAACCGTTCTAACAAGAGCGCTGAGGGGACACAGGAGGAGCTACAGGGGGAGGGAAGGTGGATCAGAACCGTTCTAACAAGAGCGCTGAGGGGACACAGGAGGAGCTACAGGGGGAGGGAAGGTGGATCAGAACCGTTCTAACAAGAGCGCTGAGGGGACACAGGAGGAGCTACAGGGGGAGGGAAGGTGGATCAGAACCCTTCTAACAAGAGCGCTGAGGGGACACAGGAGGAGCTACAAGGGGAGGGGAGGTGGATCAGAACCGTTCTAACAAGAGCGCTGAGGGGACACAGGAGGAGCTACAGGGGAAGGGAAGGTGGATCAGAACCGTTCTAACAAGAGCGCTGAGGGGACACAGGAGGAGCTACAGGGGGAGGGAAGGTGGATCAGAACCGTTCTAACAAGAGCGCTGAGGGGACACAGGAGGAGCTACAGGGGGAGGGAAGGTGGATCAGAACCGTTCTAACAAGAGCGCTGAGGGGACACAGGAGGAGCTACAGGGGGAGGGAAGGTGGATCAGAACCGTTCTAACAAGAGTGCTGAGGGGACACAGGTGGAGCCACAGGGGGAGGGAAGGTGGATCAGAACCGTTCTAACAAGAGCGCTGAGGGGACACAGGAGGAGCTGCAGACTGAAGGTTCAACGTAGTCCATGCTGAACTGGTCTTTAGGCACCAGGTGGACAGCAGAAAAAAAAGACAAAAAGGGGAGAATTTTAACAAAAGTATGCAAATGAGCTGAAGATCAAAATACAAAAAGTAAATCACGGTTTTTTTTTCAAATAATTGCCAGCTATTTAGCTAAGAGAAGGACAAATGTCAATCAAGATGTCAGAATGGAACGATCCCACTGGCTTCTGGTCAAGGGAACCATGGAGATGCTAACTTCCTGTTGGACGATCAGGGTGTCTCATCCCTGACATGCTAACTTCCTGTTGGACGATCAGGGTGTTTCATCCCTGACATGCTAACTTCCTGTTGGACGATAAGCGCTTCTCATCCCTGACATGCTAACTTCCTGTTGGACGATAAGCGTGTCTCATCCCTTACATGCTAACTTCCTGTTGGACGATAAGCGTGTCTCATCCCTGACATGCTAACTTCCTGTTGGACGATAAGCGTGTCTCATCCCTGACATGCTAACTTCCTGTTGGACGATGAGGGTGTCTCATCCCTGACATGCTAACTTCCTTTTGGACTATCAGGGTGTCTCATCCCTGACATGCTAACTTCCTGTTGGACTATAAAGCCTGATTTAAGCCTGATTTATGCTTCTGTGTCGAGTAGTATTCGTACCTACGCCGTCGTCGCAGACCGTACGCCGTAGCCTGAAACGCGCCTCCAAAAAATCCTGCTTACGCATCGCGTCGACGCGTGGTGACGTCAACGTCGAGGACTGTGATTGGTCCGCTCAGAACGTTATTTCCGGTTCAGTCGCAGCACAACACCGCCATTTTCAAAGTTTCTGTGGTGAAGGCTCCAAGAAAAAAATGGACCAAGCTGAAGAAAGGATTATCGAGGAGGTGCTCAAGTACGACCACCTCTACAACGCCTCTTCGCGGCACTACAAAGACTGACAAATGGCCAACAATTGTTGTGTGTGACCGGAAGAAAACCGAGGATTCCGACAAGAGCCCCGTAAACAATACAAAGACAAAGCCACGCCCCCTAGCGGTTCGGCGGTGTATTGCAGAGCAACGCGTTCCCTCGACGCAGAATAAACCAGGCTTTCCAGTCGCACCTGTTCTACCCCCGTGCCAGATAAGGACCCCCATCGGGCTGTGCCACTCTGGAGGGAGCGCGTCTCACAGTCAGTCAGCGGAACCATGCGGATCCGGGCCGGAGCTGTGGGAAGGAGCGCCAATTGTATCGGGTTGTTGTTTTCTGGACTGCAGCAGAACAGGAGCAGCCGGGACTGGAATGTAGAAGTAGGTTATCTTGAAGTTGACTCAGTTATGGTGAACGATATTGTGGTTCAACACTTTAATGAGCTTTAAGGCAAACACATTTCATGAGGAAACAACGCCGGAATTGGACGGATTTCAGCGGCACGCAACAACGTATCCGATACACCTCATTGGAAACCTGGTGGTCTAAGACTAAGAAACACCAGTCACCATGAAGAAAGGAACTTTTAGCTGAGTACTCATGTTCTTTTCAGCAGGTTGAATGTCGCATTTGTTGGACAGAAGCGTCTCATCTCAACAAAAGCACCTCTTCAGTGCTGAGGCATGATGGGGCCAGGCATGAGAATGAAGTCCCAGATCCACCAGGATGAACTCAGGTATACAGCCACTCTCCAACTGACTCACAGTTGCTTCATTGATCTTTAATTCCTATTCATTTCTTCTCTCCTTCATCTTTAACCATCCAGCTTCCAGGAAGCAGATGCTGGATGAGGCTCTGCTGAATTTCATCCTGAAGGACTGCCAGCCCCTCAGCACTGTTGAGAGGGAAGGGTTCAGGGAACTGGTTCAGGTCCTTGAGCCTCATATGTTTGCCAACCAGAAAGGTTTGTGTGGAAATGATCTAAAGCAGTCGTTGATATCTCCAGTTTATTTCATCTTGAATTTCAATGTATTGATTTACTGTGGGTGTCATTTTCAGACCATCAAACAAACGGTGGCTAAAAAGTACCAGGAGGAACGGGAAGGAGTGAAAAAGGAAGTCCAGCTGCCATGTGGACATCTGTGGACATGGAGGCTCCCTTTGCTCTGACCTGTCACTGCATTAGTGAGAATGATTGTGTTGGGAGTGCAAGACTTTCCACAAAGTCACCCTGCATCATTTTGAGGTTCGTAGCAGCTCTCACTACATCACTGTAGCATCATTTTGAGGTTAGTAGCAACTCTCACTACATCACTGTAGCATCATTTCTTAGGTTAGTAGCAACTCCCATGACATCACTGTAGCATCATTTTGAGGTTTGTAGCAACTCTCACTACATTACTGGAAGCATCAGTTTGAGCATTTTAGCAACTCTGCCTACTTCACTGTAGCATCATTTCTTCGGTTAGAAGCAACTCTCATGACATCACTTTAGCATGATTTTGAAATTACTATCAACTCTCACCACAACACTGTCAGCATAATTTCTTAGGTTAGTAGCAACTGTCATAACATCACTGTAGCATCATTTTGAGGATCGTAGCAACTCTCACCACATCACTGTCGCATCATTTTGAGGATCGTAGCAACTCTCACTACTTCACTGTCGCATCATTTTGAGGATAGTCGCAACTCTCGCGACATTACTGCAGCATCATTTTGAGATTCGTAGGAACTCTCATTACATCACTGTAGCATTATTTTGAGGTTCGTAGCAACTCTCACCACATCACTGTAGCATCATTTCTTAGGTAATTAGCAACTCTCATTACATCACTGTAGCATCATTTTGAGGTCCGTAGCAACTCTCACCACATCACTGTCGCATCATTTCTCAGGTAAGTAGCAACTCTCATTACATCACTTTAGCATGATTTTGAAATTACTATCAACTCTCAGCACATGTCTGTAGCATAATTTCATAGGTTTGTAGCAACGCTCATTACATCACTCTACCATCATTTGGTCATTTGTAGCAACTCTCATTACATCACTGTAGCATCATTTCTTAGGTTTGTAGCCACTCTCATTACATCACTTAAGCATCATTTGGACATTTGTGGCAACTCTCATTACATCACTGTAGCATCATTTTGCGGTTCGTAGCAACTCTCACTACACCACTTTAGCATTATTTTGAAATTAGTATCAACTCTCACCACATCACTGTAGCATCACTTCTTAGGTTTGTCGCAACTCTCATTACATCACTTAACATCATTTTGAGGATCGTAGCAACTCTCACTACATCACTGTCGCATCATTTTGAGGATAGAGGCAACTCTCACGACATTACTGTAGCATTATTTTGAGGTTTTAAGCAACTCTCACAACATTACTGTAAGCATCATTTTGAGCATCGTAGCAACTGTCACTACATCACTGTACCATCATTTTGAGCATCGTAGCAACTCTCACTACATCACTGTACCATCATTTTGAGATTAGTCGCAACTCTCACTACATCACTGTCGCATCATTTCTTAGGTTAGTAGCAACTCTCACCACATCACTGTAGCATCATTTCTTAGGTAAATAGCAACCCTCATTACATCACTGTAGCATCATTTTGCGGTTCGTAGCAACTCTCACTACATCACTGTAGCATCATTTCTTAGGGAAGAATCAACTCTCATTACACCGCTATAGCTTTATTTTGAAATTACTATCAACTCTCACTGCATCACTGTAGCATCATTTCTTAGGTTAGTAGCAACTCCCATGACATCACTGTAGCATCATTTTGAGGTTTGTAGCAACTCTCACTACAATACTGGAAGCATCATTTTGACATTTGTAGCAACTCTCATTTCATCACTGTTGCATCATTTGTTAGGTTAGTAGCAACTCCCATGACATCACTGTAGCATCATTTTGAGGTTTGCAGCAACTCTCATGACATCACTTTAGCATGATTTTGAAATTACTATCAACTCTCACCACAACACTGTCAGTATAATTTCTTAGGTTAGTAGCAACTCTCATTACATCACTGTAGCATCATTTTGAGGATCGTAGCAACTCTCACCACATCACTGTAGCATCATTTTGAGGATCGTAGCAACTCTCAATACATCATTGTCGCATCATTTTGAGGATAGTCGCAACTCTCACGACATTACTGTAGCATCATTTCTTAGGTTTGTAGCAAATCTCATTACATCACTCTAGCATCATTTTGAGATTCGTAGCAACTCTCATTACATCACTGTTGCATCATTTTGAGGTTCGTAGCAACTCTCACCACATCACTGTAGCATCATTTCTTCGGTTAGTAGCAACTCTCATTACACCGCTTTAGCATCATTTTGAAATTACTATCAACTCTCACCACATCACTGTAGCATCACTTCTTAGGTTTGTAGCTACTCTCATTACATCAATTTAGCATCATTTTGAGATTAGTGTCAATTGTCACTACATCACTGCCACCTCATTTTGAGGATCGTAGCAGCTCTCATCACATCACTGTTGTATCATTTTGAGAATCGTAGCAACTCTCACTACATCATTGTCGCATCATTTTGAGGATAGTCGCAACTCTCACGACATTACTGGAGCATCATTTTGAGATTCCTAGCAACTCTCATGACATCACTGTCGCATAATTTTTAGGTTTGTAGCAACTCTCACCACATCACTGTAGCATCATTTCTTAGGTATGTAGCAACTCTCACGACATCACTGTAGCATCACTTCTTCGGTTTGTCGCAACCCTCATTACATCACTTTAGCATCATTTTGAGTATCGTAGCAACTCTCACCACATCACTGTAGCATCATTTATTAGGTAAGTAGCAACTCTCACCACATCACTTTAGCATCATTTCTTAGGTATGTAGCAACTCTCATTACATCACTTTAGCGTGATTTTGAAATTACTATCAACTCTCACCACATCACTGTCGCATTAAATTGAGGTTAGTAGCAACTCTTACTACGTGACTGTCAGCATCACTTTGAGGTTATTCGAAACACTGACAACATTACTGGAAGCATCACTGAGTTTATTACCAACTTTCACTACATTACTGTTAGCATAATTTTGAGTTCATTAGCAATTCTTACTACATCACTGTCGCATCATTTTGAGATCATTAGCAATTCTTCTGACATCACTGTCGCATTATTTTGATATTCGTAGCAACTCTTACTACATTACTGTCAGCATCACTTTGAGGTTATTCGAAACTTTCACTCCATTACTGTTAGCATCATTTTGAGTTCATTAGCAATTATTCCTACATCACTGTTGCATCATTTTGAGATCATTAGCAGTTCTTCCGACATCACTGTCGCATTATTTTGAGGTTTGTTGCAACTCTTACTACATGACTGTCAGCATCACTTTGAGGTTGTTCGAAACACTTACTACATTACTGTAAGCATCACTGAGTTAATTAGCAACTTTCACTACATTACTGTTAGCATCATTTTGAGTTCATGAGCAATTCTTCCGACATCACTGTCGCAATATTTTGAGATTCGTAGCAACTTTTACGACATCACTTTCGTATTTTTTTTGAGGTTCGTAGCAACTCTTACTATATGACTGACAGGATCACTTTGAGGTTATTCGAAATGTTCACTCCATTACTGTTAGCATCATTTGAGATCATTAGCAATTCTTCTGACATCACTGTCGCATCATTTTGAGATCTTTAGCAATTCTTCTGACATCACTGTCGTATTATTTTGAGGTTCGTAGCAACTCTTACTACATTATTGTTGCATTATTTTAAGGTTCGAAGCAACTCTTACTACATTACTGTCAGCATCACTTTGAGTTTATTAGCAACTATCACTACATTACTGTTCGCATCATTTTGAGTTGTGGAGCAATTCTCAAGACATCACTGTAGCATTAAATTGAGTTCATTAGCAACTCTTACTAAATGACTGTCAGCATCACTTTGAGGTTGTTCGAAACTCTTACTACATTACTGTAAGCATCACTGACTTGATTAGCAACTATCACTACATTACTTTTAGCATCATCTTGAGTTCATTAGCAATTCTTCCGACATCACTGTCGCAATATTTTGAGGTTCGTAGCAACTTTAACTACATTAATGTCGCATTATTTTGAGGTTCGTAGCAACACTTACTACATGACTGTCAGCATCACTTTGAGGTTATTCGAAAGTTTCACTCCATTACTGTTAGCATAATTTTGAGTTCATTAGCAATTCTTACGACATAACTGTCGCATCATTTTGAGATCATTACCAATTCTTCTGACATCACTGTCGCATCATTTTTACATCTTTAGCCATTCTTCTGACATCACTGTCGCATTATTTTTAGGTTTGTAGCAACTCTTACTAAATGATTGTCAGCATCACTTTGAGGTTATTCAAAACTTTCACTCCATTACTGTTAGCATCATCTTGAGTTCATTTGCAATTCTTCCGTCATCACTGTCGCATCATTTTGAGTTCATTAGCAATTCTTACTACATTACTTTTAGCATCATTTTGAGATCATTAGAATTCTTACTACATCACTGTCGCATCATTTTGAGATCATTACCAATTCTTCTGATATCACTGTCACATTATTTTGAGGTTCGTAGCAACTCTTACTACATTATTGTTTGATTATTTTGAGGTTCGTAGCAACTCTTACGACATGACTGTCAGCATCACTTTGAGGTTATTCGAAACACTTACTACATTACTGTAAGCATCACTGAGTTGATTCGCAACTATCACTACATTACTGTTAGCATCATTTTGAGTTCATTAGCAATTCTTCTGACATCTCTGTCGCAATATTTTGAGGTTCGTAGCAACTTTTATTACATTACTGTCGCATTATTTTGAGGTTCGTAGCAACTCTTGGTACATGACTTTCCGCATCACTTTGAGGTTATTCGAAACGTTCACTCCATTACCGTTAGAATCACTTGAGATCATTAGCAATTCTTCTGACATCACTGTCGCATCATTTTGAGATCTTTAGCAATTCTTCTGACATCACTGTCGCATTATTTTGAGGTTCGTAGCAACTCTTACTACATTATTGTTGCATTATTTTAAGGTTTGTCGCAACTCTTACTACATTACTGTCAGCATCACTTTGAGTTGTTGAGCAATTCTCACGACATCACTGTTGCATTAAATTGAGTTCATTAGCAACTCTTACTAAATGACTGTCAGCATCACTTTTAGGTTGTTCGAAACTCTTTCTACATTACTGTAAGCATCACTGAGTTGATTAGCAACTATCACTACATTACTGTTAGCATCATCTTGAGTTCATTAGCAATTCTTCCGACATCACTGTCGCAATATTTTGAGGTTCGTAGCAACTTTTACTACATTACTGTCGCATTATTTTGAGGTTCGTAGCAACACTTACTACATTACTGTCAGCATCACTTTGAGTTTATTAGCAACTATCACTACATTACTATTAGCATCATTTTGAGTTTATGAACAATTCTCACGACATCACTGTAGCATTGAATCGAGTTCATTAGCCACTCTTAGTACATGACTGTCAGCATCACTTTGAGGTCATTCAAAAGTTTCACTCCATTACTGTTAGCATCATCTTGAGTTCATTAGCAATTCTTCCAACGTCACTGTCGCGATATTTTGAGGTTCGTGGCAACTTTTACTACATTACTGTTGAATTATTTTGAGATTCGTAGCAACTCTTAGTACATGACTGTCAGCATCACTTTGAGGTTGTTCGAAACTCTTACTACATTACTGTAAGCATCACTGACTGGATTAGCAACTATCACTACATTACTGTTAGCATCATTTTAAGTTCATTAGCAATTCTTCCGTCATCACTGTCGCAATTTTCTGAGGTTCGTAGCAACTTTTACGACATTACTGTCGCATTATTTTGAGGTTCGTAGCAACTCTTAGTACATGACTGTCAGCATCACTTTGAGGTTATTCGAAACTTTCACTCCATTACTGTTAGCATCATTTTGAGTTCATTAGCAATTCTTACGACATCACTGTCGCATCATTCTGAGTTCATTAGCCATTCTTCTGACATCACTGTCACATTATTTTGAGGTTCGTAGCAACTTTTACTACATTATTGTCGCATTATTTTGAGGTTCGTAGCAACTCTTACTACATGACTGTCAGCATCACTTTGAGGTTGTTCGGAAATCTTACTACATTACTGTAAGCATCACTGAGTTTCTTAGCAACTATCACTACATCACTGTTAGCATCATTTTGAGTTTTTGAGCAATTCTTCCGACATCACTGTCGCAATATTTTGAGGTTCGTATCAACTTTTACTACATTACTGTCGCATTATTTTGAGGTTCGTAGCAACTCTTAGTACATGACTGTCAGCATGACTTTGAGGTTATTCGAAACGTTCACTCCATTACTGTTAGCATCATTTTGAGTTCATTAGCAATTCTTACTAAATCACTGTCACATCATTTTGAGATCACTAGCAATTCTTCTGACATAACTGTCACATTATTTTGAGGTTCGTAGGAACTCTTACTACATTATTGTTGCATTATTTTAAGGTTCGTAGCAACTCTTACTACATGACTGTCAGCATCACTTTGAGTTTATTAGCAACTATCACTACATTACCATTAGCATCATTTTGAGTTCATGAACAATTCTCACGACATCACTGTAGCATTGAATCGAGTTCATTAGCAACTCTTAGTACATGACTGTCAGCATCACTTTGAGGTTATTCGAAAGTTTCACTCTATTACTTTTAGCATCATTTTGAGTTCATTAGCAACTGTCACTACATCACTGTTAGCATCATTTTGAGTTGTTGAGCAATTCTCACGACATCACTTTCGCATCATTTTGAGTTCATTAGCAACTCTTACTAAATGACTGTCAGCATCACTTTGAGGTTATTCGAAAGTTTCACTCCATTACTGTTAGCATCATCTTGAGTTCATTAGCAATTCTTCCGACATCACAGTCGCAATATTTTGAGGTTCGTAGCAACTTTTACTACATCACTGTTGCATTATTTTGAGGTTCGTAGCAACTCTTCGTACATGACTGTCAGCATGACTTTGAGGTTATTCGAAACGTTCACTCCATTACTGTTAGCATCATTTTGAGTTCATTAGCAATTCTTACTACATCACTGTCGCATTAAATTGAGGTTAGTAGCAACTCTTACTACATGACTGTCAGCATCACTTTGAGGTTGTTCGAAACACTTACTACATCACTGTCAGCATAACTGAGTTGATTAGCAACTATCACTACATTACTGTTGGCATCATTTTGAGTTCATTAACAATTCTTCCGACATCACTGTCGCAATATTTTGAGGTTCGTAGCAACTCTTACTACATGACTGTCAGCATCACTTTGAGGTTATTCGAAACTTTCACTTCATTACTGTTAGCATCATTTTGAGTTCATCAGCAATTCTTACTAAATCACTGTCGCATCATTTTGAGATCATTAGCAATTCTTCTGACATCACAGTCACATTATTTTGAGGTTTGTAGCAACTCTTACTACATTATTGTTGCATTATTTTAAGGTTCGTAGCAACTCTTACTACATGACTGTCAGCATCACTTTGAGTTTATTAGCAATTCTCACGACATCACTGTAGCATTGAATTGAGTTCATTAGCAACTCTTACTAAATGACTGTCAGCATCACTTTGAGGTTATTCGAAACATTCACTCCATTACTGTTAACATCATTTTGAGTTCATTAGCAATTCTTACTACATCACTGTCGCATCATTTTGAGTTCATGAGCAATTCTTACTCCATTACTGTTCGCATCATTTTGAGTTCATTTGCAATTCTTACTACATCACTGTCGCATCATTTTGAGATCATTAGCAATTCTTCTGACATCACTGTCACATTATTTTGAGGTTCGTAGCAACTCTTACTACATTATTGTTGCATTATTTTAAGGTTCCTAGCAAGTCTTACTACATTACTGTCAGCATCACTTTGAGTTTATTAGCAACTATCACTACATTACTGTTCGCATCATTTTGAGTTCATGAACAATTCTCACGACATCACTGTAGCATTGAATTGAGTTCATTAGCAACTCTTACTGAATGACTGTCAGCATCACTTTGAGGTTTTTCGAAACTCTTACTACATTACTATAAGCATCACTGAGTTTCTTAGCAACTATCACTACATTGCTGTTAGCATCATCTTGAGTTCATGAGCAATTCTTCCGACATCACTGTCGCAATATTTTGAGGTTCGTTGCAACTTTTACTACATTACTGTCGCATTATTTTGAGGTCCGTAGAAACTCTTAGTACATGACTGTCAGCATCACTTTGAGGTTATTAGAAAGTTTCACTCCATTACTGTTAGCATCATTTCGAGTTCATTAGTAATTCTTCCGACATCACTGTCGCAATATTTTGAGGTTGGTAGCAACTCTTACTATATTATTGTTGCATTATTTTAAGGTTCGTAGCAACTCTTACTACATTACTGTCAGCATCACTTTGAGTTTATTAGCAACTATCACTACATTACTGTTAGCATCATTTTGAGTTGTTGAGCAATTCTCACGACATCACTGTCGCAATATTTTGAGGTTGGTAGCAACTCTTACTACATTATTGTTGAATTATTTTAAGGTTCGTAGCAACTCTTACTACATTACTGTGAGCATCACTTTGAGGTTATTCAAAACTATCACTACATTACTGTTAGCATCATTTTGAGTTGTGGAGCAATTCTCACGACATCACTGTAGCATTAAATTTAGTTCATTCGCAACTCTTTCTAAATGACTTTCAGCATCACTTTGAGGTTGTTCGAAACTCTTACTACATTACTTTAAGCATCACTGAGTTTCTTAGCAACTATCACTACATTACTGTTAGCATCATCTTGAGTTCATTAGCAATTCTTCCAACATCACTGTCGCAATATTTTGAGCTTCGTAGCAACTTTTACTACATTACTGTCGCATTATTTTGAGGTTCTTAGCAACACTTACTACATGACTGTAAGCATCACTTTGAGGTTATTCGAAAGTTTCACTCCATTACTGTTAGCATTTTTTTGAGTTCATTAGTAATTCTTACGACATCACTGTCACATCATTTTGAGATCATTACCAATTCTTCTGACATCACTGTCGCATCATTTTTACATCTTTAGCAATTCTTCTGACATCACTGTCGCATTATTTTGAGGTTCGTAGCAACTCTTACTACATGACTGTCAGCATCACTTTGAGGTTATTCGAAACACTTACTACATTACTTCAAGCATCACTGAGTTGATTAGCAACTATCACTACATTACTTTTAGCATCATTTAAGTTCATTAGCAATTCTTCTGACATAACTGTCGCAATATTTTGAGGTTCGTCGCAACTTTTACTACATTGCTGTCGCATTATTTTGAGGTTCGTAGCAACTCTTAGTACATGACTTTCAGCATCACTTTGAGGTTATTCGAAATGTTCACTCCATTACTGTTAGCATCATTTTGAATTCATTAGCAATCCTTACTAAATCACTGTCGCATCATTTTGAGATCTTTAGCAATTCTTCTGACATCACTGTCGCATTATTTCAAGGTTCGTAGCAACTCTTTCGACATGACTGTCACCATCACTTTGAGATTATTCGAAACACTTACTACATTACTGTTAGCATCATTTTAAGTTCATTAGCAATTCTTCTGACATCACTGTCGCAATATTTTGAGGTTCGTAGCAACTTTTACTACATTACTTTCGCATTATTTTGAGGTCTGTAGCAACACTTACTACATGACTGTAAGCATCACTTTGAGGTTATTCGAAACACTTACTATATTACTGTAAGCATCACTGAGTTGATTAGCAACTATCACTACATTACTGTTAGCATCATTTTGAGTTCATTAGCATTTCTTCCGACATCACTGTCGCAATATTTTGAGGTTCGTAGCAACTTTTCCTACATTACTGTCGCATTTTTTTGAGGTTCGTAGCAACTTTTACTACATTACCGTAAGCATCACTGAGTTTCTTAGCAAGTATCACTACATTACTGTTAGCATCATTTTGAGTTTATGAGCAATTCTCACGACATCACTGTAGCATTGAATTGAGTTCATTAGCAACTCTGACTAAATGACTGTCAGCATCACTTTGAGGTTGTTCGAAACTCTTACTACATTACTTTAAGCATCACTGAGTTTCTTTGCAACTGTCACTACATAACTGTTAGCATCATCTTGAGTTCATTAGCAATTCTTCCGACATCACTGTCGCAATATTTTGAGGTTCGCAGCAACGTTAATACATTACTGTCGCATTATATTGAGCTTCGTGGCAACTCTTACTACATTACTGTAAGTATCACTTTTAGGTTATTTGAAAGTTTCACTCCATTGCTGTTAGCATCATTTTGAGTTCATTAGCAATTCTTACTACATCACTGTCGCATCATTTTGAGATCATTAGCAATTCTTCCGACATCACTATCGCAATATTTTGAGGTTCTTAACAACTCTTACTACATTATTGTTGCATTATTTTAAGGTTCGTAGCAACTCTTACTACATTATTGTAAGCATCACTGAGTTTCTTAGCAACTATCACTACATGACTGTTAAAATCATTTTAAGTTCATTAGCAATTCTTACTACATCACTGTCACATCATTTTGAGATCATTAGCAGTTCTTCCGACATCACTGTCGCAATATTTTGAGGTTCGTAGCAACTCTTACTACATTACTGTCAGCATCACTTTGAGTTTATTAGCAACTATCACTACATTACTGTTAGCATCATTTTGAGTTGTTGAGCAATTCTCACGACATCACTGTAGCATTAAATTGAGTTCATTAGCAACTCTTACTAAATTACTGTCAGCATCACTTTGAGGTCTTTCGAAACTCTGACTACATTACTTTAAGCATCACTGAGTTTCTTAGCAACTATCACTACATTACTGTTAGCATCATCTTGAGTTCATTAGCAATTCTTCCGACATCACTGTCACAATATTTTGAGGTTCGTAGCAACTCTTAGTACAAGACTGTCACATTATTTTGAGGTTCGTAGCAACTCTTACTACATTACTGTCGCATTATTTTGAGGTTCGTAGCAACTCTTACGACTTGACTGTCAGCATCACTTTGAGGTTATTCGAAACTTTCACTCCATTACTTTTAGCATCATTTTGAGTTCATTAGCAATTCTTACGACATCACTGTCGCATCATTTTGAGATCATTAGCAATTCTTCCGACATCACTGTCGCAATATTTTGAGGTTCGTAGCAACTCTTACTGCATTACCGTAAGCATCACTGAGTTTCTTAGCAAGTATCACTACATTACTGTTTGGCATCATTTTGAGTTTATGAGCAATTCTCACGACATCACTGTAGCATTGAATTGAATTCATTAGCAACTCTTACTAAATGACTGTCAGCATCACTTTGAGGTTGTTCGAAACTCTTACTACATTACTTTAAGCATCACTGAGTTTCTTTGCAACTATCACTACATAACTGTTAGCATCATCTTGAGTTCATTAGCAATTCTTCCGACATCACTGTCGCAATATTTTGAGGTTCGCAGCAACGTTAATACATTACTGTCGCATTATATTGAGTTTCGTGGCAACCCTTTCGACATCACTGTCGCATTATTTTGAGGTTCGTAGCAACTCTTAGTACATGACTGTCAGCATCACTTTGAGGTTATTCGAAAGTTTCACTCCATTACTGTTAGCATCATTTTGAGTTCATTAGCAATTCTTACTACATCACTGTCGCATCATTTTTAGATCATTACCAATTCTTCCGACATCACTGTCGCATTATTTTGAGATCATTAGCAATTCTTCCGACATCACTGTCGCAATATTTTTAGGTTCGTAGCAACTAGCTGCTATTTTGAATCAGAAAAACCTTTTGAAGTCTACTTTTGCTTCAGTCAGAAAGTGGAAAGTGATCCATCGACCTCTGGGTTATGGGCCCAGCACGCTTCCTCTGCTCCACTCTGCTCTACCATTGACTGAACAGTCCTTGTTTTAGGAGAGCATTATCTGTCTTTGTCTCTGCCCTGCTCTCCTGCTCTCTTTCCCCCCAACCGGTCAAAGCAGAAGGCCGTCCCCACTGATCCTGGATCTGCTCCACGTTCCTGCCTGTTAAAAGGAAGGTTTTCATCACCACTGTTGCAGGATGTGCTGCTGGTGGAGAATTGTTGGTGTAGATTCATTGAAGGAGTTTGGTGCTGGACCTGCTGTACTAGTAAAGTGTCATGAGATAACTTTTGTTGTGACTTGACACACACACACACACACACACACACATTCATTTCTTCCTGCCATGAACACAGACTGTGTGTTTAATGTTAACAAAAATTCTACTTTGTCAGTGAATTAATTCATTTCATATTACAGTCTCTGACTGTCAGTGTCTGTCAGGATGGCCGAGCGGTCTAAGGCGCTGCGTTCAGGTCACAGTCTCTCCTGGAGGCGTGTGTTCAAATCCCACTTCTGACAAAGGACAATTTCTCCACATTCCTATGCATCCACAGTGGTACATTCCAAACCCAGTTGAAGCTGCTCTCCACTGATGGGAGTGAGTGGTTGAACTGGCAGCAGAGGAGGCAAAGGAGCTTCCCTGTGACGGTCCAACATCGCCTGGTTTCCTCCAACATGGAGCAGCCACCAAACTCTAACTTCAATGTTGGATCAAAGTCTGCTGAAGGAATGTGTTTGGTTCAAAAACCCATTTGTGTTCATCCTTCAATTCACATTTTGTCCATTAACTTCATCATCAGAGTCTCCATCTCATCACATGACTAAAGTCTGGGTTCTGTGTTGGTGGTAAACATCCTTCCACTCACCCAGGCTCCTCACTGGTCTGCACACAGAAATGCATGTTTTACTGGTTTAACCAGTTCCTCAAGTAGTTTAGGAAAAAAGACACTTTGTTAGCTCCTGTAAAGGTCCCACTTTGGGTCGTAACACTTTTTTCCTGACTGCTTGACGTCTCAGTCAGAACAGCTGAGATGAGAACTGAATGTCTGGATTTCTTCCTGACATCATCAGGGTCTGAGGAGTTCATGAAAAAAAGGATTCAGTCAGATGGGAGTTAGAACTTGGAGACCAAAGGAAGAACCTCCAAATTCAGGACCCTGAGATCAAAGTGAACACTCTGATCTCAGACGTCTGGGATATTTCACATCCTGATGGCCCTCCAAAATAAGAGCCCTGTGTCACTGTCTAAAAATCATCATTTGTTTGTGAAAAAATCAGGGTAGGTTTGTCAGACTTTGTCAGACCTTTCCCTAAATCATCATTTGTTTGTGGAAATTAGATCCAGAAAACCACTGCAGTCCCTCGTACATGATTAGTGCCATAGTTTGTCTCACACGTTTCATCTTTGATGGTTCCATGGTGGAATGGTGAGCACTCTGGACTCTGAATCCAGTGATCCCAGTTCAAACCTCAGTGGAGCCTCCAGCAGGTCTCTGACAGGTGTTGATAGAGGAGTTGTGGCTGCTGACTACAGTGGAAGACACCATCAACAATGGTGTGTAGAAGCTCTCAGCTCCTTCAGTCACATGACTGGGCCATCCTGTCATGTCAGTGATGTCACTTGGCAGGACTGCCATTGCATTATTAATTCTATAACATCTGAGATTAAAATCTATGGAATTACAACCAACAAGCAGCCAAACACCTGATCAGATGCTCCTTCATCAGGCTGAGAAGAATCAATCTAAACTGGGATGAAGAAAATTAACTGAGAGGAGAAACCTCCTGATTGGATGACATGGACCCACCTGATCCATGTCAGCCTTGTTGGAGCAGAAAGAGGTGGATAAGAGGAATCAGTGGATCAAGACTCAGGTGGCAGATGAAGAATCTCTGTATTCACAATGAAGTCAGAGAAATCTTCCAACGTGAGAGAACGTGACAGACCATTTTATACTGAAGACAGGCTGTGTGTGTGTGTGTGTGTGTGTGTGTGTGTTCCTACTGACTGGAAACTGAATAATAACCAGACTAACTTTGTCATTGACCAAGTCTGGTTGACTCACTAAATTCATAACTCAAGTGATTATTTAATTAATAAACAGAACATGTGTCTAAAGTCATGATCAAATTCATGTAAAATCTGAGCAACGAGGGTTTGAAAATGTTCCAATGAGCCAAACCAATGTTGACAGTTAAAAGAAGCCAATGTGGGAGGATTCTTTCTGTCTCAGCAGTAAAGACCAATCCCACAGCTCACGTGAAGCATCAGGTCCTCTGTGAGAGGTGGGAATCCAACCAGGGACCTTTAGATCCACACCAGTCTTCCCTGACCTCATAGAAACTGGAACCTTTCAACAAATGAATTCAAATTCAAGTCAGCAGCAACTCTAGAACAGTTGCTAACTTGCTAATTCCTGTTAGCTCCAGATCAGACAATGCAGGCTCACCTTCACGCTTGGTTGTACGACCGTCACCAGTTGAAGCTTCTCTGGTTCAACAAACTCTGGGGACTCAAGACACAAGTCAGCACCGGTGCAGGTCCAGATCCAGATGTTAGCTGAGGGGGACAATGGCTTAAGGGAGCTCCAGGGAGCTGGTTTGAACTGGTCCCTCATCTCTGTGAGTAGAAACCATCTGAGGTGGAGGGGGAAGATCTGCTTTGACCTCCCGATCTCCCAGTAAAGCCAGTATAGATGTTGAGCTTGGAGGAGTTGATGGCCTCCTTCATCTTCTTGTTGGAGATGTTTGCTAAACTCAGCACCACCACAGATCAGAGGAAAGTCCACTTGTCAGCTGGACACTGGAGTTTCTTGTGACCTGCAGGATCTTAGTTGTGGTGGCAGCAGGCCTGTTCCAAGAGCTTTGCTCACATTCCTGATCAGGCTTCATCATGGTTCTGGACCACTGAGTGATAGAAGCTGATCCTGGGGGTGGACTGTCTTTAGGGGGCTGAGGTGTCTGGTGGTCTTGGTGGACCCTCTGCATCTCAAGCTGAGACCACAGAGTCCTGTGTTCTTGAGTCATTGTCTATAGTCTCTGTTGTTGGAGAGCTCAGTGTGGTCCCTGATGGTCTAGTGGCTAGGATTTGGCGCTTTCACCGCCGCGGCCCGGGTTCGATTCCCGGTCAGGGAATGAGTTATTTAGAGGTTGAGGGAGAGGTGATCAGGTGGTCCACATGATGGTGGAGGTTATGAACTGTGAATCCATCATGGCTCCACTCTCACCCCCATTGTAGTGTTCTTGGTTCACTCTGCCATGGCCCCACGTTGAAGGGTGACTGTCTCATTCAGGTTCAACCCTTTGTTAGACTCTATTAAGTCACTGACTCCTGCAAGGACAAACTCTGTAATCTTCCTTCATAGCTTTGGTTCCTTGCAGCACAGAAAGTCCATTCACTGATGTAGGAACTGGAAAACTTAGAGCTCCAGTCCTCGGTTCCTTGCTCCAAAGAAAGGAGGGAAATGCAATCAATGTTGAATTCATTTACATTTCTTATATTTGATCAAAGCTAGAACTTAAGAAGCTGCCATCGACCTTGATGATCAACTCCTTCACTGTGTAGTTCAAAGTCCCTGGTTTGATTTGTGTCAGGACTTCAGAAGCTCCAATCCTCTCTAAGTTCTAGTGAGAGTGGAAGAGATTATAAATGAGAGAAGCAGGGCCCTCACTCAGAACTGAACCAGCTCAGTTGGGAGAGCCTTAGACTGAAGATCTAAAGGTCCCTGGTCCGATCCCAGGTTTCAGCAGAGGCGCAGCATTGACTTTACTTTCCAGTGGAGGAACTGCAGACATGAAGGAAACTAACATCTTGTCCTGTGCATTCTTGTGACATTCAGGACATTTTTGGAGCCTCTTGTTGGATTTTGCCACAGAGAATCAGAGCCAATCAAAAGCATGGTGGACTTTAACATGGAGGACTGAACAAGTCAAGAAAGCATCAGTTTGACCTTCACAGGTGTTTCTGTTCCTGTCTCAATGCTGTAGAAAGAGCCTGAGGAGCTCAGACGGTAGAGCATCAGACTTTTAATCTGAGGGTCCAGGGTTCAAGTCCCTGTTCAGGTGCTGTGGAGGTTCCAGTGTTTGACAACATGGTACTGGATGAAGCTTAGTGTTGAACAAACTGTCATCATCAAAAGTAGAAGTGTTCTTGTCTTGCCACTGTGAGACAGTCGCTAGAAAAGTGACCACTAATAATTTCATGTGGCATGCAATTAACAAAAGACCTACATTGATGGTCGAGGGGGGCTGGAGCCTATCCCAGCATCTACAGGCCAGAGGTGGGGTTCACCCTGGACAGGTCGCCAAAACCATTCACACTCACATCTACAGTCAATTTAGAGTGTCCAATCAGCCTCATCCCAAATTACATGTCTTTGGACGGTGGGAAGAAGCTGGAGTACCCAGAGAGAACCCACGCATGCACGGGGAGAACATGCAGATTCTGCACCCGAGCCTGGACTCAAATCCAGAACCTTCTTGCTGTGAGGCCACATTGCTGACCACTAAACCATCATGCTGCCGTGGTCTCATATACTTTTCTAAATTGTGTTTCTTTCATGTCCTCCTGAGATCAAAGACAGAATTCTAGTTACTGTCAAAGCCCTGATGACATCATCAGGAATTCTGACTTTGATCTGGAGACTCTTGCTTTAATCTGAATTTGATCTGACTAATGTTTTAGTTTAGGTTGCATGAAACCGACCACCTGATTTCTCCTGATGGACTTGTGACCTGTCCAGGGTGAACCCTGCCTCTTGAACAATGTCACCTGGGATCACCCCCCCCCCCCTGTGACCCTTAAAGGATAGAACAGAAAGTGGATGGAGGGATGGACTCAACACTGAAATCAGCTGATCTGATCCACATTCTAATGTTTCCTGTCCCTCTTTAGGAGTCAGTGAGAATAGTAGTGTATATAATAATGTATATCCAACCTTGTAGTATCTTTCCAAAGCTTTTAGTATTTCTTCTTGTTTCTACTTGTAGTTTTAGTGTCTGGATCTTTTCTTTTGATGTCCTGCTGTCTGCTCTTTGCTTTTGGAGCTTCCTTCAACAACTACCAGGCCTCCTGGGTACTGTAGGAAACATGGTCAAGTTCTTCTGACTTCTCCAGGAACGTCCTGCTCACATTGGTCTGTCTTCATTTTGACTCCTCCCACTGCCACAATGACCAGCCTTTATACTCTTGGTGACTGGGGCCCTGGTTTCTGCAGGCCTCAACACCAGCCTGTGGTTGTGAGCAGGGCAGAACAGAACTGACAGTATCTCCCATGCAGGACCTGGGTCAGCACCTGCTGCCAGCTGGGGCACCGCTTTAACCTGGACCCCTAGAAGATCTTCTCCAGGAACTCGCCTTTTTGGTTCCATCAAGGCCTGAGAGGATGGTGAAGAGTGATCCTCCACCAGGCAGCACAGTCAGCAGCAGCCATTTTGTTCCACTAGAATCAAGTATGATAGTGACAGACTGGTGAGTACTTGCTAACTAACACTTCCTGTTTTTGTTGCTATTCTTCCATGAATGTGCTCATGTTGGCTGGTCCCCAACCACAGTTTCAAAGCCATGATGACATCTTTCATCAACAATCAGACTTATTTTTTCTCTATTAGGACAAATAAGGTTTCAACTGACACGGCTGGCCAACGTCCTGGAGTTCATTCAGCCTGGAGAACCAGGTGCTGGTTCCTTCTTTTACCAGGCAGGAACGGGCAGCAGATCCAAGATCAGTAGGTGAAGATGTCTGCTTTGACTGGTAGGAGGAAAGAGAGCAGGAGAGCTGGTCAGAGACTCTCTGACCAGGGTCAGGGGTCAAGGGTCTCTGTTGTTGGCTCCACCCCCTTTAAGGAAACCACCAGGAAGAGGTGAGGACTGACCGTGACGACTGAAACTGCCACATTTACATGAGACAAACTAGATCAACACTAAATACCAGGCCTTGCACAGTGACTCCCACTGACTGACACTGGGGTCTTCATTTTCCACAGGCAGGATGGCCGGTCCCCCTGTGCTTCCCAGGTCCCTCCCTGGAACACATGGCATAGAAAATGTTTCACATGTTTGCTGATTCAATAAACCTCACCATTAACATGTGTGTGATCCTCTAATTTACATAAACTGTTAATACCAAGACAAATGCTACCTTCAATTAATCATTCATGTCATGGAACCCTTGGTCTCCATTACATTGGTCAACCAGAGAAGCTTCAACTGGTGAAGGTCATCCAACCATGAAGGTCAACCTGCATGATGCTGTGCTCCTTAACAGGGGAATTAGCTCAAATGGTAGAGTGCTAGCTTAGCATGTGAGAGGTACAGGGATCGATGCCCTCATTCTCCAGAATACTTTAACTTGTTCTGTTGATCAGAGGAGCTGCTGGGTGATGAATGCTGATGTTTGTCCACTGCTGTGATAAAGTGTCCCCTTGTTACTGAGATGTGAATGAACACCTGCTCAGGTCAAAGCTGCAATGAAGTCAAGTCATCACCCTGTAAAGCACCAAATAACAACAAAAGTTACACTTTACAAGTAGAACAGGTCCAGTTCAACACTCCTTAAATGAATTTACACCCAACAATTCTTCATGAGCAAGCACATCCTAGCTTAGGCCTGACTTTTCTTGGCGCTCTCCCAGATGCTTGGGAGCTGCTGGGGGAGCGCTAGTTGGGCCTAAGCTAGGCGCTAAGCTAAGGTGGTCTGCACCAGCTAGTGAGGGTTGGCTAGCTCTCGCAGCTTTGGTGCAGAGCCGCTGCAGGTCCAATTCAACATCGCTAAGCCTCACCTCCAACACAACAAGAAAACTACATTTAACACACTTATCAGTGTCACTAAAGGAGGCAGAGGAGGAACAAAACATGTGGCACTCTGAGCAGGAGAGAGGAGAACAAGAGGGAGAAGCCATCGTTAGCTTAGCGTGTTTACAAGGCAGAAAGACTGTTGCTACCAGAATGATGGTCTTTTAAACTTCAGCCAAATAAAGCAAGTAGGTATTAATTTTTGGTGGGTAATTAGTCAATGAAATAAGGAATTAGCAGGGAGGATCACACTTTAGCGAGCACAATGAAGCAAGGCTCTACGTTCAGCAGCACAGAAAAAGGAGTTGAGGTCACACGCTTCCTGCAACCAAGGTCAAAAATCCAGGACGGACAAAGGGGAGGACAACAAAGACAAAGACACAAGAAACAGAGATAATAACCTTAAACTCCATAACAACCATAACAAATATAACCATACAGAACATATATAACAAATATAACAAGAAAGGCATAAAAAGCTATGTCACCTCTGGTCAAATACCCTGATTTACATTTGTGTCTGTCAGCATTTTCATTTTCATGTTAAAGCCTCCAGAATGAGGGGAGGGGTCAGGGGCAGTTTTCTGTGTTGTCTGCAAACTGAATTACAGGAAACCTGAACTTCCACTCTCAATGTATCCAATTGATGAATAATTGTTTGATCTATACATAGATAACTTGTAGTTATTGCACACACACACACACACACACACATTTTGTGAAACAACTCAGGAGTCATCAGGTGTTTTACTCAGAGGGATTCATTCATGATAAATGAGCATGGAGGAGACCCAGTAATCATCAACACAAGCGTCACATGAGCAGGTCACCACCCACTTTTATTGATTGGTTCTTGTAAGAATCACTCCTAACGCCATCAGGAGGTCATTTTTTGTCCTGCCCTGTCTCAACTGTTGCCTGAGTCATTGTGTATCCTGGCTGCATTCAGTGCTTTCACCGCTGCAGCCCAGCATGATTGGCTGTCAGGACAGGTGTTATTAAGAATGGTAGAGGGGACAGTTTTGGCAGGACAAGTTGCTCCACATTCAGGAGATGGTGGGAATTTTAAAGGCTGGTGACAAACTCCTTCATTGTGTGGGAGGTTCAGAGTCCCTGGTTTGATTGCAGCTTTGACCTGAGCAGGTGTTCATCCACATCTCAGTAACAGGGGACACTTTATCACAGCAGTGGACAAACATCAGCATTTATCACCCAGCAGCTCCTCTGATCAACAGAACAAGCTGAAGTATTCTGAGAAGGAGGGCATGGATCCCTCTACCTCTCACATGCTAAGCTAGCACTCTACCATTGGAGCTAAGTCCCTGCTAAGGAGCAGCAGATGATGGAGGTTGACCTTCATGCAGGGTTGGATGACCTTCACCAGTTGGAGCTTCTCTGGTTGACCAACATGTGGAATCTCTGTCAATACTCCAGTGGTGGTTTAAGTGGTGACAATATGGGTTAGTGACTGGGAGTGAGTGAGTGTGTGTGTGTGTGTGTGTGTGTGTGTGTGTGAGTGTCAGTGTTGTGTCAGGATGGCGCTACACTCCCCACCGTGAGGGGCAGTGTGGAAGACGATGGTGAGTGGTCACCTAGCAGTAGACCTGGTCCGACCCTTCTCCGTCCTTTCCACTTCCTCTCCCTCCTTTACGGAGCCGACAGCCGTGCGTGGTGGCGTCTCGCTGGTCAGCAGATCGGTTACAAACAAAGGTGTGCATGCTTGCTCTGCTCCATTATTCAGTGTCATGGGCCCCATGTTTACTCCAGTTTTGCTCCGTCCAGCGGTGTGGTGTTACCGGGAGCTGGGCTGTCTCCCTGGGGCCGGTGTGTGCGTGGTGCACTTTCTGGGGGTAAGACGCGTAGTTGTCTGCCTTTCATATCAAGCTGCCGATGGTCTGTGGTGTTCTGATTATCCTCTCCCGGCCATCGTTTGTGTAGTCTGGGCTGCGGGCTTCCTCCTCCTGCCTCGTCTGACGCCACGATTCTGCTCTCCGGTAGGAAAAGTTTATTCTTAGCTTTTGTTATTCTGTAATGTCCTTCATCCACATTTTAATTAGGTGAACTTGTTTATTTTGCAGTGCGCAGCCGTCAATTGCTGCTGTGAGCCTCGCTGTTGTTTTGGTTCTTCTTCTCTTCTCCTCGTCTAAAGTCTGGATTCTTGCTGATTCGGCTCATAACGGCTCTGCTCCCAGTAACGGCGGTTAAAGCCGTGCACTACGGCCTTTATAAGAGCCTCAACGTGGGCCAAGAGAGGGCATCCCGACCCTCATCGGCGCTGAGCCATCCCCCTTGGAGACTGGTTTTACTTAGAGGGGCAGACATTTCCTTAATTACTTGAGTTTATTCCTTTTCAATTTGTTATTTCTTTCTTTGAATTATTATTGTTAGTTTTTGTGGGTTACATTTGATTTATTGTTTAGAACCCTTATTATTATTATTATTATTATTGTTATTGTTATTATTATTATTATTATTATTATTATAGCCTTTTGCTCCCCATTTTGATCATTTGGATTTAAAACAGTTTCTGTTGGGTTATTTGTGGTAGTGATATTTAGTTCGTGTGTGAGGGTTGCCTTGATTTCATGTTTTTGATGGTGTTCTTTTCTTTTCTTTGACAGGTGTTGAGGGCCCAGAGTGGCAGCGGTCCCCCTGGTGGTGGTTCCTTATTCATGTTTTTTTGGTTTGCTGTGTCACGGGTGCAGTGTAGTTTTTTTGGATCCCTCCCCTTTTCGTTACCGCTGTCGTGGTAAGCCCCAGCCCTGTCCCCTTTTCCTTTTGGTCATTCCTCTTGCACTCCTTATTATATCCATTGGTATTCATTTAGTCTGTTGCTCATTTTAAACTATTTTTCTAATAAAAGTATTTTTATAATTGGAAATCACGGTCCTGTCCTGTTGTGTCTCTCGAACTGTGTGCCTTTGTTCAAATAGAAGCCTGGTCATTTTGAAATTTTGTTTATATCCTGGGGTGAAAGCCCCCAGGTGGCGTTGTTGGCAACTGTTATCCACCGCTCGCCTTGCCACACTACGAACCTCAAAATAATGATACAGTGATGTTGTAAGAATTGCTAATGATCTAAAAATGATGCTTACAGTAATGTAGTAAGAGTTGCTAATAACCTCAAAATAATGCTACAGTGATGTAGTAAGAATTGCTAATGAACTCAAAATGATGCTAACAGTAATGTAGTGATAGTTGCTAATAAACTCAGTGAGGCTTACAGTAATGTAGTAAGAGTTGCTACGAACCTTAAAATAATGTGACAGTGATGTCAGAAGAATTGCTAATGTACTCAAAATGATGCTAACAGTAATGTAGTGAAAGTTTCAAATAACCTCAAAATAATGCTACGATGATTTTGTAAAAATCGCAAATGATCTCAAAATGATGCGACAGTAATGTACTAAGAGCTGCTAATAACCTCAAAATAATGCGACAGTGATGTTGGAAGAATTGCTAATGAACTCAAAATGATGCTGACAGTAATGGAGTGAAAGTTTCAAATAACCTCAAAATAATGCTACGATGATTTTGTAAAAATCGCAAATGATCTCAAAATGATGCGACAGTAATGTACTAAGAGCTGCTAATAACCTCAAAATAATGCGACAGTGATGTTGGAAGAATTGCTAATGAACTCAAAATGATGCTGACAGTAATGGAGTGAACGTTTCGAATACCGTCAAAGTGATGCTGACAGTCATGTAGTAAGAGTTGCTTAAAACCTCAAAATGATGCTGACAGTGATGTCGTAAGAATTGCTATTGAACTCAAAATGATGATAACATTAACGTAGTGATAATTGCTAATAAACTCAGTGATGCTTACAATAATGTAGTGAGTGTTTCGAACAACCTCAAAGTGATGCTGACAGTCATGTAGTAAGAGTTGCTACTAACCTCAAAATAATGCTACAGTGATGTAGTAAGAGTTGCTACGAACCTAAAAATAATGCGACAGTGATGTCAGAAGAGTTGCTGATGAACTCAAAATGATGCTAACAGTAATGGAGTGAAAGTTTGGAATAACCTCAAAGTGATGCTGACAGTCATGTAGTAAGAGTTGCTATGAACCTTAAAATAATGCAACAGTGATGTCAGAAGAATTGCTCATGATCTCAAAATGATGCAACAGTGATGTCGTATGAACTGCTAAGGAACTCAAAATGATGCTAACAGTAATGTAGTGAAAGTTTCGAATCACCTAAAAATGATGCTGACAGTCTTGTTGTAAGAGTTGCTACGAACCTCAAAATAATGCTACAGTGATGTCGTAAGAATTGCTGATGATCTCAAAATGATGCGACAGTGATGTAATAAGAATTGCTAATGAACTCGAAATGATGCTAACAATAATTGAGTGAAAGTTTCAAATGACCTCAAAGTGATGCCGACAGTCATGTAGTAAGAGTTGCTCCGAACCTCCAAATAATGCGACAGTGATTTTGGAAGAATTGCTAATGAACTCAAAATGATGCTAACAGTAATGGAGTGATAGTTGCTAATAAACTCAGTGATGCTTACAGTAATGTAGTAAGAGTTTCGAACAACCTCAAAGTGATACTGACAGTCATGTAAAAAGAGTTGCTACGAATCTCCAAATAATGCAACAGTAATGTAGTAAGAGTTGCTACGAACCTCAAAATAATGCGACAGTGATGTCAGAAGAATTGCTACTGAACCCAAAATGATGCTACAGTAATGTAGTGATAGTTGCAACTGACCTCAAAATAATGCCAAAGTGATGTCGTAAGAATTGCAAATAAACTCAAAATGATGTGAAAAGTAATGTAGTGATAGTTGCTAATAAACTCCGTGATGCTGACAGTAATGTAGTAAGAGCTGCTGGAGGCTCAAGGACCTGAACCAGTTCCCTGAACCCTTCCCTCTCAACAGGGCTGAGGGGCTGGCAGTCCTTCAGGATGAAATTCAGCAGAGCCTCATCCAGCATCTGCTTCCTGGAAGCTGGATGGTTAAAGATGAAGGAGAGAAGAAATGAATAGGAATTAATTCTCAACGAAGCAACTGTGAGTCAGTTGGAGAGTGGCTGTATACCTGAGTTCATCCTGGTGGATCTGGGACTTCATTCTCATGCCTGGCCCCATCATGCCTCAGCACTGAAGAGGTGCTTTTGTTGAGATGAGACGCTTCTGTCCAACAAATGCGACATTCAACCTGCAGAAAAGAACATGAGTACTCAGCTAAATGTTCCTTCTTCATGGTGACTGGTGTTTCTTAGTCTTAGACCACCAGGTTTCCAATGAGGTGTATCGGATACGTTGTTGTGTGCCGCTGAAATCCGTCCAATTCCGGCGTTGTTTCCTCATGAAATATGTTTGCCTTAAAGCTCATTAAAGTGTTGAACCACAATATCGTTCACCATAACTGAGTCAACTTCAAGATAACCTACTTCTACATTCCAGTCCCGGCTGCTCCTGTTCTGCTGCAGTCCAGAAAACAACAACCTGATACAATTGGCGCTCCTTCCCACAGCTCCGGCCCGGATCCGCATGGTTCCGCTGACTGACTGTGATACGCGCTCCCTCCAGAGTGGCACAGCCCGATGGGGGTCCTTATCTGGCACGGGGGTAAAACAGGTGCGACTGGAAAGCCTGGTTTATTCTGCGTCGAGGGAACGCGTTGCTCTGCAACTCACCGCCAAGCCGCTAGGGGGTGTGGCTTTGTCTTTGTATTGTTTACGGGGCTCTTGTCGGATTCCTTGGTTTTCTTCCGGTCACAGACGACAATTGTTGGCCATTTGTCAGTCTTTGTAGTGCCGCGAATAATGCTTTCTTCGGCTTGGTCCATTTTTTCTTGGAGCTTTCACCACAGAAACTTTGAAAATGGCGGTGTTGTTGTGCTGCGACTGAACCGGAAATGACGTACTGAGCGGACCAATCACAGTCCTCGACGTTGACGTCACCACGCAGGATATTTTGGAAACGTGTGTCAGGCTACGGTGTAGGGGTCTGCTTCGACGGCGTAGGTACGAATACTACGCGACGCAGAAGCATAATTCAGGCTTTATAGTCGAACAGGAAGTTAGCATGTCAGGGATGAGACACCCTTATCGTCCAAAAGGAAGTTAGCATCTCCATGGTTCCCTTGACCAGAAGCCAGTGGGATCGTTCCATTCTGACATCTTGATTGACATTTGTCCTTCTCTTAGCTAAATAGCTGGCAATCATTTGAAAAAAACCTTGATTTACTTTTTCTATTTTGCTCTTCAGCTCATTTGCATGCTTTTGTTAAAATTCTCCCCCTTTTTTTTGTTTTTGTTTGTATTTTTGCTGCTGTTTTTAGCACAAAGTCCACCTGGTGCCTAAAGACCAGTTCAGCATGGACTACGTTGAACCTTCAGTCCGCTGCATCAGCACCCATGGACGGTTCCCCCCTGATAGGTGGATTCTGGTGAGGAACATTAGTGGGACAGCACTCTTGTTAGAACGGTTCTGATCCACCTTCCCTCCCCCTGTAGCTCCTCCTCTGTCCCCTCAGCGATCTTGTTAGAGCGGTTCTGATCCACCTTCCCTCCCCCTGTAGCTCCTCCTGTGTCCCCTCAGCGCTCTTGTTAGAACGGTTCTGATCCACCTTCCCTCCCCCTGTAGCTCCTCCTGTGTCCCCTCAGCGCTCTTGTTAGAACGGTTCTGATCCACCTCCCCCTGTAGCTCCTCCTGTGTCCCCTCAGGTTTCCAAACTCCCTCCCACTGGCTGGTGCTGAAGGAGGGCCAGAGCTCCTCCTACAGGAGCCCATCCTGGCCTCCCCCGCTGCAGCTCCTCCACTGACCTCCCACCAGAGAGATGAGCCCCCTGGTTCAGAGTGACAGACCACCTCTGGGAGCAGACAACAGAGACCACATCAGGCTGGACTCCGTGCAGGTATGGAGGCTGACGGCTGCTGAGTGAGTGAGTTTACGACGCTCCCACCACCGCTGCTGGATTGATTTAACACATCTGGAATATTTAGATTTATTCTGGGTCAACATCTGCATCTGTTGAAGTCCTCAGTCTCCATGCAGGTGGTGTTGTTCCAGATAAAAGGTCTCAATAACAGCATCACTCCAGGTGAAACCATTCCAAAGAAGGCTCAGTGGAGCTGGCATATCAGCCACCAATGGAAGCCTGCATATCTTGTTATCATGATCAACTAATCTGGCCTGGTGGAAGAACGCTGCTGTGTTTGGATTCAGACGAGTCAAATCTGAACCAGGGAATTGTAATGAACTCAAAATGATGCTTTCACTCCATTACTGTTAGCATCATTTTGAGTTCATTAGCAATTCTTCTGACATTACTGTTGCATTATTTAAAGGTTCGTCGCAACTCTTACTACATTACTGTCAGCATCACTTTGAGGTTGTTCGAAACACTTACTACATTACTGTAAGCATACTGTTCGCATCATTTTGAGTTCATTACATTTCTTACGACATCACTGTCGCATTATTTTTTAGGTTCATAGCAACTCTGACTATTATTATAACTATTATAACTTATTATTACTTATTATTATTATTTATTATTTACATTATTATTTATTATTTACATTATTATTTATTTATTTACACTTATTATTACTTATTACTTATTATAACTCTTATTATAACTTATTATAACTCTTATTACATGACTGTCAACAATTTGAGGTTTTTCGAAACTTTCACTACATCACTGTTGGCATGATTTTGAGTTCATGAGCAATTCTTACTACATCACTGTCGCATCATTTTGATGTCATTGGCAATTCTTACGACATCACTGTAGTATTATTTTGAGGTTATTAGCAACTCCTGCTACATTACTGTCAGCATCAATTTTAGGTTACTCGAAACTTTCACTTCATTACTGTGAGCATCATTTTGAGTTCATTAGCAATTCTTCTGACATCACTGTTGCATTATTTTGAGGTTAGTAGCAACTCTTACTACATGACTGTCAGCATCACTTTGAGTTCATTACCAACTATCACTACGTTACTGTTAGCATCATTTTTAGGTTACTCGCAACTCTAACCACATGACTGTCAGCATCACTTTGAGGTTTTTCGAAACTTTCACTCCATTACTGTTAGCATCATTTTGAGTTCATTAGCAATTCTTCTGACATCACTGTTGCATTATTTTGAGGTTAGTAGCAACTCTTACTACATGACTGTCAGCATCACTTTGAGTTCATTACCAACTATCACTACGTTACTGTTAGCATCATTTTTAGGTTACTCGCAACTCTAACCACATGACTGTCAGCATCACTTTGAGGTTTTTCGAAACTTTCACTCCATTACTGTTAGCATCATTTTGAGTTTATTAGCAATTTTTACTACATCACTCATGCATCATTTTGAGATCATTAGCAATTCTTCCGACATCACTTTCACTTTATTTTGAGGTTCGAAGCAACTCTTACTACATTACTGTCAGCATCACTTTGTTTATTAGCAACTATCACTACATTACTGTTAGCATCATTTTTCGTTCATTAGCAATTCTTAAGACATCACTGTCCCATCAGTTTGAGATCATTAACAATTCTTCTGACACCACTGTTGCATTGTTTTAAGGTTCGTAGCAACTCTTACTACATGACTGTCATAATCACTTTGAGGTTGTTCGAAACACTTAATACATTACTGTCAGCATCACTTTTAGTTTATTTGCAACTATCACTACATTACTGTTAGCATCATTCTGAGTTCATAGCAAATATCACTACATTACTGTTAGCATCATTCTGAGTTCATGAGCAATTCTTACGACATCACTGTCCCATTAGTTTGATGTTCATAGCAACTCTTACTACATTACTGTTGCATTATTTTGGGATTATTAGAAACTCTTAGTACATGACTGTCAGCATCACTTTGAGGTTATTCAAAACACTTACTACATTACTGTAAGCATCACTGAGTTGATTAGCAACTATCACTACATTACTGTTCGCATCATTTTGAGTTCATTAGCAATTCTTCCGACATCATTGTCGCAATATTTTGAGGTTCGTAGCAACTTTTTCGACATTACTGTCGCATTATTTTGAGGTTCGTAGCAACTCTTACTACATGACTGTCAGCATGACTTTGAGGTTATTCGAAACGTTCACTCCATTACTTTTAGCATCATTTTGAGTTAATTAGCAATTCTTACTAAATCACTGTCGCATCATTTTGAGATCAGTAGCAATTCTTCTGACATCACTGTCACATTATTTTGAGGTTCGTAGCAACTCTTACTACATTATTGTTGCATTATTTTAAGGTTTGTAGCAACTCTTACTACATTACTGTCAGCATCACTTTGAGGTTATTCGAAACACTTACTACATTACTGCAAGCATCACTGAGTTGATTAGCAACTATCACTACATTACTGTTAGCATCATTTTAAGTTCATTAGCAATTCTTCTGACATCACTCTCGCATTATTTTGAGGTTCATAGCAACTCTTACTTCATGACTGTCCGAATGACTTAGAGGTTATTCGAAACTTTCACTACATTACTGTTAGCATTATTTTGAATTCATTCGCGATTCTTCCAAAAATCACTGTCGCATTATTTGGAGGTTCGTAGGTACTCTTAGTACATGACTGTCAGCATCACTTTGAGTTTATTAGAAACTATCACTACATTACTGTTCGCATCATTTTGAGTTCATTACATTTCTTACGACATCACTGTCGCATTATTTTTTAGGTTCAGAGCAACTCTGACTACATTACTGTTGTATTATTTTAAGGTTCGTAGCAACTCTTATTGCATGAATGTCAAGACTTTGAGGTTATTCGAAACTTTTACTACATCACTGTTGGCATGATTTTGAGTTCATGAGCAATTCTTACTACATCACTTTCGCATCATTTTGAGATCAGTAGCAATTCTTTGGACATCACTGTAGCATTATTTTGAGGTTATTAGAAACTCTTACTACATGACTGTGAGCATCATTTTTAGGTTAATCGCAACTCTAACCACGTTTCTGTCAGCATCAATTTGAGGTTGTTCAAAACACTTAAAACATTACTGTCAGCATCACTGAGTTGATTAGCAACTATCACTCCATTACTGTTAGCATCATTTTGAGCTTGTAAGCAATTCTTACGACATCACTGTAGCATCCTTTTGAGACCATTAGCAATTCTTCTGACATCACTGTCGCATTATTTTGAGGTTCGAAGCAACTCTTACTACTTTACTGTTGCATTGTTTTAAGGTTCGTAGCAACCCTTACTACATGACTGTCAGCATCACTTTGAGTTTATTAGCAACTATCACTACATTACTGTTAGCATCATTTTGAGTTCATCAGCAATTCTTACTAAATCACTGTCGCATCATCTTGAGATCTATAGCAATTCTTCCGACATCATTTTCGCATTATTTTGAGGTTCGTAGCAACTCTTACTACATGACTGTCACATCATTTTGAGATCATTAGCAATTCTTCCGACATCACTTTCGCATTATTTTGAGGTTCGTAGCAACTCTTACTACATGACTGTCAGCATCACTTTGAGGTTATTCGAAACGTTTATTCCATTACTTTTAACATCATTTTGAGTTCATTAGCAATTCTTCCAACATCATTGTCGCAATATTTTGAGGTTCGTAGCAACTTTTTCGACATTACTGTCTCATTATTTTGAGGTTCTTAGCAACTCTTACGACATGACTGTCAGCATCACTGAGTTGATGAGCAACTATCACTACATTACCGTTAGCATTATTTTAAGTTCATTAGCAATTCTTCCGACATCACTGTCGCAATATTTTGAGGTTCGTAGCAACTTTTACAACATTACTGTCGCATTATTTCAAGGTTCGTAGCAACACTTACTACATTACTGTCAGCATCACTTTGAGTTTATTAGCAACTATCACTACATTACTGTTAGCATCATTTTGAGGTTAGAAGCAACTGTTACTACATGACTGTCAGCATCACTTTGAGGTTATTCGAAACACTTACTACATCACTGTAAGCATCACTGAGTTATATAGCAAATATCACTACATTACTGTTAGCATCATCTTGAGTTCATTAGCAATTCTTCCGACATCACTGTCCCATCAGTTTGAGATCATTAGCAATTCTTCTGACATCACTGTCGCATTATTTTGAAGTTCGAAGCAACTCTTACTACTTCACTGTTGCATTTTTTAAGGTTCGTAGCAACCATTACTACATGACTGTCAGCATCACTTTGAGGTTATTCGAATCACTTACTACATTACTTTAAGCATCACTGAGTTAATTAGCAACTATCACTACATTACTGTTAGCATCATTTTGAGTTCATTCGCAATTCTTCTGACATCACTGTCGCAATATTTTGAGGTTCGTCGCAACTCTTACTACATTACTGTCAGCATCACTTTGAGGTTATTCGAAAATTTCACTCCATTACTGTTAGCATCATTTTGAGTTCATAAGCAATTCTTACTACATCACTGTCGCATCATTTTTAGATCATTAGCAATTCTTCCGACATCACTGTCGCATTATTTTGAGGTGCGTAGCAACTCTTACTACATTACTGTCAGCATCACTTTGAGGTTGTTCGAAACTCTTACTACATTACTGTAAGCATCACTGAGTTTATTAGAAACTATCACTACATTACTGTTAGCATCATCTTGAGTTCATTAGCAATTCTTCCGACATCACTGTCCCATCAGTTTGAGATCATTAGCAATTCTTCGGACATCACTGTCGCATTATTTTGAGGTTCGAAGCAACTCTTACTACTTCACTGTTGCATTTTTTAAGGTTCGTCATAACCATTACTACATGACTGTCAGCATCACTTTGAGGTTATTCGAAACACTTACTATATTACTGTAAGCATCACTGAGTTAATTAGCAACGATCTCTCCATTACTGTAAGCATCATTTTGAGTTCATTAGCAATTCTTCCGACATCACTGTAGCAATATTTTGAGGTTCGTAGCAACACTTACTACATTATTGTTTCATTATTTAAAGGTTCATAGCAACTCTTACTACATTACTGTAAGCATCACTTTGAGTTTATTAGCAACTATCACTGCATTACTGTTTGCATCATTTTGAGTTTATTAGCAATTCATATGACATCACTGTGGCATTGAATTGAGTTCATTAGCAACCCTTACTACATGACTGTCAGCATCACTTTGAAGTTGTTCGAAACTCTAACTACATTACTGTAAGCATCATTTTGAGTTCATTAGCAATTCTTACGACATCACTGTCGCATCAGTTTGAGATCATGACCATTCTTCTAACATCACTGTCGCATTATTTTGAGGTTCGAAGCAACTGTTACTACATGACTGTCAGCATCACTTTGAGGTTGTTCGAAACACTTACTACATTACTTTAAGCATCACTGAGTTAATTCGCAACTATCACTACATTACTGTTAGCATCATTTTGAGTTCATTAGCAATTCTTCCGACGTCACTGTAGCAATATTTTGAGGTTGTTCGAAACACTTACTACAATACTGTAAGCATCACTGAGTTAATTAGCAACTATCACTACAATACTGTTAGCATCATTTTGAGTTCATTCGCAATTCTTCCGACATCATTGTCGCAATATTTTGAGGTTCGGAGCAACTTTTATTACATTACTGTCAGCATCACTTTGAGGTTATTCGAAACTTTCACTCCATTACTGTTAGCATCATTTTGAGTTCATTAGGAATTCTTCCGACATCACTGTCGCATTATTTTGAGGTTTGTAGCAACTCTTGCTACATTACTGTAAGCATCATTGAGTTGATTAACAACTATCACTACATTACTGTTAGCATCATTTTGAGTTCATTAGCAATTCTTCCGACATCACTGTCGCAATATTTTGAGGTTCGTAGCAACTTTTACTACATTACTGTCGCATTATTTTGAGATTCGTAGCAACTCTTAGTACATGACTTTCAGCATCACTTTGAGGTTATTCAAAACGTTTAATCCTTTACTTTTAGCATCATTTTGAGTTCATTAGCAATTCTTACTAAATCACTGTCGCATCATTTTCAGATCTTTAGCAATTCTTCTGACATCACTGTCGCATTATTTTTAGGTTCGTAGCAACTCTTACTACATTATTGTCAGCATCATTTTGAGGTTAGAAGCAACTCTTACTACATGACTGTCAGCATCACTTTGAGGTTGTTCGAAACACTTACTACATTACTGCAAGCGTCACTGAGTTGATTAACATTCATCACTACATTACTGTTAGCATCATTTTGAGTTCATTAGCAATTCTTCCGACATCACTGTCGCAATATTTGAGGTTCGTAGCAACTTTTACTACATTATTGTTGCATTATTTAAAGGTTCATAGCAACTCTTACTACATTACTGTAAGCATCACTTTGAGTTTATTAGCAACTATCACTACATTACTTTTACCATCATTTTGAGTTTATTAGCAAATCTTACGACATCACTGTAGCATTAAATTGAGCTCATTAGCAACTCTTACTACATGACTGTCAGCATCACTTTGAAGTTGTTCGAAAAACTTACTACATGACTGTCAGCATCACTTTGAGGTTGTTCGAAGCTCTTACTACATTACTGGAAAAATCACTGAGTTTATTAGCAACTATCACTACATTACTGTTAGCATTATTTTGAGGTTCGTAGCAACTCTTACTACATGACTGTCAGCATCAGTTTGAGGTCATTCGAAACTTTCACTACATTACTGTTAGCACCATTTTGAGTTCATTAGCAATTCTTAATACATCACTGTCGCATCATCTGGAGATCATTAGCAATTCTCAGGAAATCACTGTAGCATTGTTTTGAGGTTCGGAGCAACTCTTACTACATTACTGTAAGCATCAGTGAGTTTGTTAGCAACTATCACTACATTACTGTTAGCATCATTTTGAGATTACTAGCAATTCTTACGACATCACTGTAGCATTATTTTGAGGTTATGAGCAACTTTCACTACATTACTGTTAGCATCATTTTGAGTTCATGAGCAATTCTTACTACATCACTGTCACATCATTTTGAGATCATTAGCAATTCTTCCGACATCACTGTCGCATTATATTGAGGTTCGTAGTAACTCTTACTACATTACTGTTGCATTTTTTTGAAGTTCGTAGCAACTCTTTCTACATTACTGTCAGCATCACTTTGAGTTTTTTAGCAACTATCACTACATTACTGTTAGCATCATTTGGAGTTCATTAGCAATTCTTACTCCATCACTGTCGCATTATTTTGAGTTCATTAGAAATTCTTTTGACATCACTGTCGCATTATTTTGAGGTTCGCAGCAACTCTTACTTTATTACTGTCAGCATCAATTAGAGGTTCGAAACTTTCACTCCATTACTCTTAGCATCATTTTGACTTCATTAGCAATTCTTACTACATCACTGTCCCATCATTTTGAGATCATTAGCAATTCTTCCGACATCACTGTCGCATTATTTTGAGTTTATTATCAATTCCTACTACATGACTGTCGCATCATTTTGAGATCATTAGCCATTCTTACTACATCACTGTCGTATTGTTTGGAGGTTCGTAGCCACTCTTACCACATTACTGTCAGCATCACTTTGAGGTTGTTCGAAACACTTACTACATTAATGTAAGCATTACTGAGTTTATTAGCAACTATCACTACATTAGTGTTCGCATCATTTGAGTTCATTAGCAATTCTTACTTAATCACTGTCACATCATTTCAGATCATTAGCAATTCTTACTACATCACTGTCACATCATTTTAAGGTTCGTAGTAACTCTTACTACATTACTGTTGCATTATTTTAAGGTTCGTAGCAACTCTTCCTACATGACTGTCAGCATCACTTTGAGGTTATTCGAAACTTTCACTACATTACTGTTAGCATTATTTTGAGTTCATTAGCATTTCTTACTCCATCACTGTTAGCATCATTTTGAGATCATTAGCAATTCTTCCGACATGACTGTCGCATTATTTTCAGGTTATTAGCAGGTCTTACTAGATTCCCGTCAGCATCATTTTGAGATCATTAGCAATTCTTCCGACATCACTGTCGCATTATTTTGAGGTTCGTCGCAACTCTTACCACATGACTGTCAGCATCACTTTGAGGTTATTCGAAACTTTCACTACAGTACTGTTAGCATCATTTTGAGTTCATTAGCAATTCTTACTACATTACTGTCAGCATCATTTTGAGTTCATTAGCAATTCTTAAGACATCACTGTAACATTATTTTTACGTTATCAGCAACTCTTACTACATTACTGTCAACATAATTTTTAGGTTACTCACAATTTTCACTACATTACCGTTAGCATCATTTTGAGTTCATTAGTAATTCATACTACATCACTGTCACATCATTTCAGATCATTAGCAATTCTTACTACATCAATGTCACATCATTTGAAGGTTCGTAGTAGCTCTTACTACATTACTGTTGCATTATTTTAAGGTTCGTAGCAACTCTTACTACATGACTGGAAGCATCACTTTGAGGTTATTCGAAACTTTCACTACATTACTGTTAGCATCATTTTGAGTTCATTAGCAATTCTTACGACATCACTGTAGCATTATTTTGAAGTTATTATCAACTCTTGCTCCATCACTGTCGCATCATTTTGAGATCATTAGCAATTCTTCCGACATCACTGTCGCATTAATTGGAGGTTCGTAGCAACTCTTCCTACATGACTGTCAGCATCACTTTGAGGTTATCAGCAACTCTTACTACATTACTGTTAGCATCATATTGAGTTCATTAGCAATTCTTACTTAATTACTGTCACATCATTTCAGATCATTAGCAATTCTTACTACATCACTGTCACATCATTTTAAGGTTCGTAGTAACTCTTACTACATTACTGTTGCATTATTTTAAGGTTCGTAGCAACTCTTCCTACATGACTGTCAGCATCACTTTGAGGTTATTCGAAACTTTCACCCCATCACTGTAGCATCATTTCTGAGATTCGGAGCAACTCTCACGACATCACTTTAGCATCATTTTGAGGTTCGCAGCAACTCTCATTACATCATTGTAGCATCATTTCTAAGGTTCGTTGCAACTCTCACTACATAACTGGAGCATCGTTTTAAGGTTGGTAGAAACTCTCATTACATCACTGTAGCATCATTTTGAGGTTCGTAGCAACTCTCATTACATCACTGTAGCATCATTTCTAAGGTTAGTTGCAACTCTCACTACATCACTGGAGCATCGTTTTAAGGTTATTAGAAACTCTCATTACATTACTGGAGCATTATTTTGAGGTCATATGCAATTTTTTTTTACATCACTGATGCTGATACTGTCAGCAATTTTTACGAAATTACTGTACCATCATTTTGAGATCATTAGCAATTCTTACTACATCTCTATAGCATTATTTTGAGATTAGTATAAACTCTTACGACATTATTCTCAGCATCATTTTGAGTTCAATGGCAATTCTTACAACATCACTGTAGCATCAGTTTGAGGTTTTAAGATACTCTCACTACATTTATGTAGCATCACTTTGAGCATCGTAGCAACTCTCATTACATCACTTTCGCATCATTTTGAGATTCGTAGCAACTCTCACCACATCACTGTAGCATCATTTTGAGGTTTTTAGCAACTTTTACTACATTACTGTCAGCATCATTTTGAGATTTGTAGCAACTCTCATTTCATCACTTTAACATCATTTCGAGGTTTTTAGCAACCCTTACCACATCACTGGAGCATCATTTGTTCGGTTAGTAGCAACTCTCACTACATCACTGGAGCATCATTTCTTAGGTTAGTAGCAACTCTTACTACAGGACTGCAGCATCACTTTAAGGGTTTTAAGCAACTCTCACTACATCACTGTCAACAACATTTTTAGCAAAGTAGCAACTCTCACCACATCACTGTAGCATCATTTCTTAGCTTAGTCGCAAATCTCATTACATCATTTTAGCATCATTTTGAGATTAGTAGCAACACTCACCACATCACTGTAGCATCATTTCATAGATTAGTAGCAACTCTCATTACATCACGAGCATCATTTTGAGATTTGTAGCAACTCTCACTACATCACTGGAGCATCATTTCAAGGTTTTTAGCAACTCTTACCACATCACTGGAGCATCATTTCTTAGGTGAGTGGCAATTCTTATTGCATCATTGGAGCATCATTTCTTAGTTTAGTTGCAACTCTTACTACATGACTGTAGCATCATTTTGAGGTTGGTAGCAACTCTCACTACATTACTGTAGCATCATTTTCAGGTTTGTAGCAACTCTCATTACATCACTGTAGCGTCATTTCTAAGGTTAGTTGCAACTCTCACTACATCACTGGAGCATCGTTTTAAGGTTATTAGAAACTCTTATTACATGACTGGAGCATTATTTTGAGGTCATATGCAATTTTTTTTACATCACTGATGCTGATACTGTCAGCAATTCTTACGAAATTACTGTACCATCATTTTGAGATCATTAGCAATTCTTACTACATCTCTATAGCATTATTTTGAGATTAGTATAAACTCTTACGACATTATTCTCAGCATCATTTTGAGTTCAATGGCAATTCTTACTACATCACTGTAGCATCAATTTGAGGTTTTAAGCAACTCTCACTACATTTATGTAGCATCATTTTGAGCATCGTAGCAACTCTCACCACATCAGTGTAGCAGCATTTCTTAGGTGAGTAGCAACTCTCATTACATCACTTTCGCATCATTTTGAGATTAGTAGCAACTCTCACCACATCACTGTAGCATCATTTCGTAGGTTAGTAGCAACTCTCACTACATAACTGTAAGCATAATTTTTTAGGTTAGTCGCAACTTTCACGACATTACTGTGGCATCATTTTTGAGATTTTGAGCAACTCTCACTACATTATTGTCAGCATCATTTTGACGTTTTTAGCAACTCTCACCACATCACTGTCAGCATCATTTTGAGGTTGGTAGTGTTGTGTGCTGAAGAGCGAATTGGTCAAAAATAATGATGATTGATAATTATGAATATAATTATCGATTATTAAATAAATTACTAATTAATATTAAATATTAATTATATGGGGCACCACCCTGATGAGTTCAGGGAAACTAAAATACGACCAAACTTTTAACAGTTATCAGTCTCTAACAGAGTTTATCTACTAACAGTCAATATTCTGTAACATTAACTACCAAAGGACAGCTCTGATGTTGGAGGATGAGATCAGAGCACTGGCTATTGCTTAGACATGTGACAACATGTTGGTACACAAAAGACACTATGACTTTTCTCTCATAATAAAAATATATTGATGCTAACAGTGATGTAGTAAGAATTGCTAAAGAACTCAAAATGATGATGAAAGTGATGTCGTAAGAGTTGCTAATGAATTCAAAATGAATGAATCAATCAGCAACACGTTGGTATGACGGTTATCTAACCAAAAGACACAAGTGATAATATGTGTGTGTGTGTGTGTGAGTGAATGAAGAAGGGGAGGGGGAGTATGGTTGCCTAGCAACCAGTTAGCGTCAGCAGTGCTAAAAGCTAGGCTAGTTAGCTGAGGCTAGCTAGCCGCTAGTTAGCACCGTGTAGGTAGAACTTACGGAATGTTAATAACTAAGCAGAGCGCTTAGTGAGAGAGAGAGAGAGAGAGAGAGAGAGAGAGAGAGAGAGAGGACAAAGGTAAACCCAAAAATGTGTGTGTTAACACACTTGTGCAGTATTAATAACAGGTAACACCTTCTTGAGAGGTCACGGTTATTAATAACTAACATCAATAAATAATATATAATGCTATGTAATTTCTGCTAATTACAGGACTTCGTCACATAAACAGAACATTCACAGACATTATACAACACACTGAGCTATTTCTCTGCCCAGAAAATGCCTAGTTCAGGGAATCCTTACTTGACCCGGTGGAGCGGTAAGGGATTCAGTTTCAGTGTTCCGGTGCGCGTTTCGGCTCGACTCGGAAGGCAGCAGAGCGGCGGCGGGGCAGCCTGCAGGGTCTGCTGGAGTTACTGGTGGGAAGGATGAAGAAGCTGGGATGGGCTTTCTTTCTCCTGGGACCAGTTCACGCGGGTTGCGTGGCTCAACGGTGGCTTCTCTGGACGAGTGAACAGGAGGGAGAGAGTTGTCCTTCTGGGGTCTCTGTCGTCGCTGCACTGTACTCGAGGTCCGAGGTGGAGAACCGGAGGGTTGAATCCTCTGAAGACTTGCAAACCACCCAAGGGAAGAAAATCCCCGAGAGGCGAAAATCACAGAGAGAGAGAATCTTCTTCGTGCTGAAGTTTTATATGTGGAGGCTGATGATGTCACTTCCTGTGGGATGATACTGGCTCTCAGCCAATAGCATTTTGACAGGTTCTTGGATGTGGTCAGTGGCCAGGTTCTCAGAGGGGGGTCAGTGGCCAGAGTCATAACCTTTTACGACCCTTTGTTCAAGAGCATGTGGTCACTTGAATTCAGGCTTTGTAAAGGGGTGTTAGGCCTCACAGGTCGAAAGCCTTCTTCAGCTGGACTGATTGTCACATCTCTGAATTAATCTCTTGGTCTGGTTGAGTTGGCACAACACTGTGCAGGTCCAGACCCATATTGAAGTTGGTGGAGACAATTGACTGAATGAAAAGATTTGCCCAGAGTCCAACTCACCCCTCTGAACTGACCCCTCATCTCTGTGTGGAGTAAACATCAGAGGTTGGGGGTGCAGGTTCTGCTTTGACCTCTGACCTCCTGGGTAAAGCAGTGGAGATGTTGAGCTTGAAGGAGTTGACGGCCTCCTTCATCTTCTCATTGGTTTGCTAAACTCAGCATCATGAAATGTTGCTGAAATTCAACATGTCAGCTGAGGCCAGAGATTCCTGCGTTCCCTGAGTCCTTGAGTGTCGTCTCTGTTGTTTGAAAGCACAAAGCTGTTCCTGATGGTCCAGTGTGTCAGATTCTGGGCTCCCACAGCTGTAACTGGGGTTTGAGCTCCGTTAAGGGACTGGTTTTGTGGAGAGAACCAAGCAGAAGAATTGACAGTTTCAGCAGGAAAGGTGACCATTGCTCCACAACCTCAGTCCCAGGATTCATTCCTGCCTCACCCAGCATGGCCCTATGATCAACAGAAATGAACTGCCAGTGGAGGTCCTCAGTAATCCAGGTCATGGTTTCTCTAGATTGCTGTGTTGTAGTCAGAACACATGCAAATATCAGCCTCTTTCCTCCATGATCTCTCATTCTTTCTGTTCTCTCCATTTCTCCTCTTCATTTCTACTCCTTGCTGCCTGCTGTTCCTCATTTGTGGCAGAGTTCAGTCAGTGGACCAGACATTTTGCCACTACACTGTCCATCATCAGGGCATTTAACATCCAGGACTGGCTCCCAGATCATGGCCATGACCTCATCCCCTGCACCAGTGGACAGTTCATCAAGGATGGCAAACATGTGGGTCTCAATTCCCCTCCATCTTTGTAGGTTGGTTACATTTCCTCCTGGTCTTTAATCCATCTTTATTTGACATTTTTCTGTTGAGCCCAGTTTGTTGACTGCCAGGCTGTCTTACTTTTCAATGGCACAGCAGCAGACAGCAAGAGGGTTGCTATGGTGCAGTTGGTAAACTCCCTATCAATGGTCTGCAGAAATATGCTGGGAGTTCTTTTTTATTATGAACCAGAATTCAAAGACTGACCAAGGAAACCAAAGCTCAGAATTTAGAGATCAAAGAAAGAAATCAAAGACAGAACCTGAAGATCAGGAAATGGCACAGATCAATGAGATCCATGGACTCATCAGTGAAGGTTTTCTTTGGTTCACGGTCACTTGTTGTCGTACTGGTGTGATGATGTCAGACCCTTCACATTCAGTTCAAACAGACTCCAAAGTGTAGCTGTGATGCAGAGGGCAGCAGCCTTGTGCTTGGTTCCGTCATGGTTCTCTGCATTGTTAGCAAACTCACCAAAGACCTCCCTGAAAGCAGGATCATTTTCCCAGAGTGCTTTTTTGACCAAGTACCAATTTGTCCCTCATTAAAAAACAACAAACAAAGATGAGATCAGACTGAGATGGACGAGATGATATGGATGTGATTTATGGCTTTCAGACTCCAAATATTCAATTTTTCTTCAGGGCTTTTGAGAGGTTCTGGGTAATGAATGAAAATTTAAGTTGGACAGAAACGACATGCGGGGTCACTGTGTGTGTTTACACGTGTGTGTATTTCTTGTTTTATGGTGTTGGAGACCATTTCCATCATCAACACTGATCAGGAGTCCTCGTCCTCATGGGGACCAAAGACCGGCCCTGATGCAGCGCAATGCAGTTTGTGAGTTCTTGCATGAATTTCAGAGTCAAGGTCTGGATTGAGTTTAGTTTCAAATAAAGATTAAGATTCAGTTGGTTAATATTAAGATTAAGATTAAGGTTAGGCTGCACATAGAATGAAGTTGATCGAATGTTCTCATAAGAATAGCTGGGCACACCTGAGTGTGTTTACATGCAGACTTCCTCTTGTGACAACTGATGTCATTGGAAACCATCTTGAGGACATTTTGAGAAAGTTCAATCTTTTAGCTGCAGTTACAGTGACTTACAACACTGCAACAACAACAAAAAAACACCCTCCACAAACACTCTTGTCCAACATTTGTGCCCAAATTTTCTCCTCATGAGGCATCAAATCACTATAAAAACAGCCATTAAGTTGATCTGGTTGGCACTGGTATTTGTTCTTGCTGCAGCTCAGGAGTGATTCAGGAGAAGAGTTTCAGAACAGCCCAGGTTGGGGACTGGAATTTTGAACTTTCACCATGAACCAAACAACCTTGGGAGGTAAAACCTCCAATCATAGCCACTCAGATGCAACAGCAGAAGAAGCTGTCATCCACCCTGACAGTCAGAGCATCAAGTCAAGAAAACATCAACCATCTTGTATGTGGAGTCTGGATTCTTTTCTAGAATGAGACGGCAATGACAGTCCTGCCAAGTGACATCACTGACATGAATGGATGACTTCAGTCATGTGACTGCATGACTTCAGTCACGTGACTGGATGACTTCAGTCACATGACTGGATGACCTGAATGAATAAGGAATCAAATATAAAAATGCTTTATTTTAAGATCTAGAATATCTTGTGAATATCTGGAGCTTCATTCCAGCAGCAGACCTCCTCAGGTGATGACTTCATATTTGACATGTTTACCATTCAATGAGACTCATTGTCAGTCCATTGAAATCTACTGGTGTTCCTGGTGAGTTGATTTAACAACATGAGCTGACAGAATCTATGTTCAGGTAGGAACCACCACATCCAGGGGTCTGGACCTTTGAGCAGGCAGAGCCATCAAAGTAGCAGACTAAGCTAGCAGACATTAGCATTGAGAAGAAACTGATACCTGAACCTACTTTTGGGTCTGGTCAGGTGATGACACAATAATATGACATCGTTGTCAGACTGACACCTGCTCAACACTGACCAAACACTGCCCTATTGCATTGTGGGAAATTTCTGCTTGGCTTGTGTCCATCAATACACACAAAGAAATTTGTCTCATGCTGCCGTGACCCGGATTCGAACCGGGGTTGCTGCGGCCACAACGCAGAGTACTGACCACTATACGATCACGGCCTCCTCAACAGCAGCTTGAGCTTCTATGTCTTTGTCTCATTGAGTGTTAGGGCGAACAGCTGTTGAACAGCTGAGGTGCGACTGCCCCTGATGCAGGAGACGGGCCAGGCCCCGTTCAGAAGGTGGTGGATATTATTCTTGGTGTTTTTAGGGCATGTTCCCACCCATCTTGAAGTGGGTGACAAAAATGGATTTTTTGAAAAGATTTCGGCGCGAGTTCGGCCTGTCAAATCCTGATCAGGGCCAGTTTGGTTGTGTTGTCTGCAGCGCCTGGCGTGCTCAGCAGGAGCGAGTCCGATCATTATAAAGGTGGGTCAAAGAATTGAGGTTGAGATGAAGGACGGCACGGGCAGAGCAGACGCAGGTCTTCATTCCACCCGCAGAGCTGTAGAGCATGGATCATGTCAAGGACTAAATGAGGGGAAAGAGAGCAGGGGAGAGACAAAGACAGATAATGCTCTCCTAAAACAAGGACTGTTCAGTCGATGGTAGAGCAGAGTGGCTCAGCGGAAGCGTGCTGGACCCACAACCCAGAGGTTGATGGATCCAAAACCATCAAAAGGATCAAAACCATCCTCTGCAAGTTAGAATTAAACTGAAAATACCAAAATCTCCCCTCTTCAATCCTGTCACTCAGTGTTGTAAACTGTCTCAAACAAATTCTACTGTTGAACAGTTCAAGTGTTTCTAATGAAGCTGAATGTTCTCCTCTGCTTTCCTCAATTGGGTTTCTTTCATGTCCTCCTGAGATCAAAGACAGAATTCTAGCTACAAATAAAGACACTATCAAAGCCCCCTGATGACATCATCATCAATTCTGACTTTGATCTGGAGGCTCTTGCTTTAATCTTGGCTTTGATCTGGCTAATGTTTCCTGACAGGTTGCTGTTTCCACTCCAGAGCAACCAGTAGTTGATCCTATCAGACCAGTCTGATGAACGAAGCTTTTCACTGTCAGTGGAATCACTGGGAAAAGAAACTCCTCCTGTCAGATGAAGGCTTCACAGTGTTGAGGAGGGTTTGTTCAGATGATTCTAGAAGAATAAATCAAAACCTCATCATTGAACATGAACATTAATCACTGATGACTGTTTTAACTGAACCTACTGGATACTGTGGTGCCTGATGAGGAGACAACTTGGGTACAAAGTTGCAGAAGAGGGTTTTTGGAGAGGAGATTTAGATGAGATGGTTTCCAAATCAAATCGGTTGTCACAAGGGAAAGTCTGCATGGAAACACACAAACACACACACACACACACACACACACACACACACACACACACACACACACACACACACACAGAGTCCGACTGACTAACCCATGTTTTTCTTGACTTAAACCACCACTGGAGTATTGAAAGAGATTGCATGAGACACCATCAACTTACATTAAAAACCCCTGACTGCCTTTAATTCCCTCCTGGCTGCAGGAAATTAGACAGACCAGCCCATAGCGGGGCTGCACGGTGGTGCAGTGGTCAGCACTGTGGCCTCACAGCAAGAAGGTTCCGGGTTCGAGTCCTGGCTAGGGCGCGGGATCTTTCTGTGTGGAGTCTCCATGTTCTCCCCGTGCCTGCGTGCGTCCTCTCTGATACTCCAGCTTCCTCCCACTGTCCAAAGACATGCAATTTGGGGACGAGGCTGATTGGATTCTCTAAATTGACTGTAGGTGTGAGTGTGAATGGTTGTTTGTCTCTGTGTGTTGGCCCTGCGATGGACTGGCGACCTGTCCAGGGTGAACACCGCCTCTCGCCCGTAGATGCTGGGATAGGCTCCAGCCCCCCCGTGACCCTTACTAGTAAGGAATAAGCAGAAGATGACGATGGTTGGCCCATAGAGTGGAGATGAGACCACAACCATGCTCTACGATCAATATTTACATCAAACCAGCACCATCTCAACAACTTAACCTGACTAAATATATACATGATTCCAGACTACTACACCAACTCAATAATACATCCACATGCATAATCATTCGAATGAACCTTGCCTGTGATTGTACCCCCTCCCCCATCTGGGAGCAAAGGTTTGCACCTACAGCTCTAAAGGAGCTTCCTTGGGCCACTCTCCCCTTTTGGCTCCACCCCCTTTAAGGAAACCACCAGGAAGAGGTGAGGACTGACCGTGACAACTGAAACTGCCACATTTACATGAGACAAACTAGACAAACACTAAATACCAGGCCTTGCATAGTGATTACCACTGACTGACACTGGGGTCTTCATTTTCCACAGGCAGGATGGCCGGTCCCCCTGTGCTTCCCAGGTCCCTCCCTGGCACACATGGCAGAGAAAATGTTTCACTTGTTTGCTGATTCAATAAACCTCACTCTTAACATGTGTGTGTGCCAATAATTTACATAAACTGTTAATACCAAGACAAATGCTACCTTCAATTAATCATTCATGTCATGGAACCCTTGGTCTCCATTACATTGGTCAACCAGAGAAGCTTCAACTGGTGAAGGTCATCCAACCATGAAGGTCAACCTGCATTATCTGCTGTGCTCCTTAACAGGGGAATTAGCTCAAATGGTAGAGCGCTCGCTTAGCATGTGAGAGGTAGAGGGATCGATGCCCTCATTCTCCAGAATACTTCAGCTTGTTCTGTTGATCAGAGGAGCTGCTGGGGGATGAATGCTGATGTTTGTCCACTGCTGTGATAAAGTGTCCCCCTGTTACTGAGATGTGAATGAACACCTGCTCAGGTCAAAGCTGCAATGAAGTCAAGTCATCACCCTGTAAAGCACCAAATAACAACAAAAGTTACACTTTACAAGTAGAACAGGTCCAGTTCCACACTCCTTAAATGAATTTACACCCAACAATTCTTTATGAGCAAGCACATCCTAGCTTAGGCCCAACTTTTCTTGGCGCTCTCCCAGATGCTTGGGAGCTTCTGGGGGAGCGCTAGTGGGCCTAAGCTAGGCGCTAAGCTAAGGTGGTCTGCACCAGCCAGTGAGGGCTGGCTAGCTCTCGCAGCTTTTGGTGTAGAGCCGCTGCAGGTCCAATTCAACCTCGCTAAGCCTCACCTCCAACACAACAAGAAAACTACATTTAACACACTTATCAGTATCACTAAAGGAGGCAGAGGGGGAACAAAACATGTGGCACTCTGAGCAGGAGAGAGGAGAACAAGAGGGAGAAGCCATCGTTAGCTTAGCGTGTTTACAAGGCAGAAAGACTGTTGCTACCAGAATGATGGTCTTTTAAACTTCAGCCAAATAAAGCAATTAGGTATTAATTTTTGGTGGGTAATTAGTCAATGAAATAAGGAATTAGCAGGGAGGATCACACTTTAGCGAGCACAATGAAGCAAGGCTCTACGTTCAGCAACACAGAAAAAGGAGTTGAGGTCACACGCTTCCTGCAACCAAGGTCAAAAATCCAGGACGGACGAAGGGGAGGACGACAAAGACAAAGACACAAGAAACAGAGATAATAACCTTAAACTCCATAACAACCATAACACATATTGCCCACACACACACACACACACACACACACACACACACACACACACTCACACACACACACACACACACACACATTTTGTGAAACAACTCAGGTGTTTTACTCAGAGGGATTCATTCATGATAAATGAGCATGGAGGAGACCCAGTAATCATCAACACAAGCGTCACATGTGCAGGTCACCACCCACTTTTATTGATTGGTTCTTGTAAGAATCACTCCTAACGCCATCAGGGTGTCATTTTTTGTCCTGCCCTGTCTCAACTGTTGGAGCACAACTACAGCCTGAACTCTGCCACTACCTTATCCCTCCCTAACAACCTCATACAGACCCACTATCTGGACTAGCCTGACCCCCCTGACCCTCATCAGTCACTCCTAGTGCCTCACACTGGAGGGAATAGGAGCGTCTGTGAGCTCTGACTGTTGGGATGCACATCCATGTGATTGAAGAGCTGTTTTAAACAGGGAATCATTTGACCTCTTGATCTGTGTGGGCAGGTACAGAGGGACAATTCCATCATGAACAATAATATTACTAAACAAATGGGTCTTTAGCTTCTTTCTAAAGGTGTCCACAGCGTCCTCATGTCCAGTGGGAGAGCGTTCCAGATTCTAGGAGCTGCAACCTGGAAGGTTCACTCTCCTTCAGTGAGGCTGAATCCCTGTGGTCAGGGAGGATAAGGGACCCCACAGGTATCACTAAAGTGCTTTAGACTGCAAAGCACTCAGCTAATCAAGCTGGGATCAACTGCTGTGGTGATCAAGGTCTCATCATATATAACAAACAAAGAAAACAAAGTTGAGGAAAAGCACACAAAGAAGAAACTATGAACATGAACAGAGCATCTTCAACACCAGATGTCTCACGGCTCAGTAGACCTCTGGTTTGACCCGCAGCAGGTCCAGTCTCCAGGGTGCCCCCATCATTCTGCTCTTCAGTCACAGGACATGCAGCAGAATCCCGTCGCTCCTCTGCAGAAGAACATATGAGAGCGTCTGCTTGCTCTTCTCTGGCTAGACGTAGGGGAGAGTCTGTTTGCTCTTCTGTGGCTGGACGTAGGGGAGTGTCTGTTTGCTCTTCTCTGGCTGGACGTAGGGGAGAGTCTGCTTGCTCTTCTCTGGCTGGACGTAGGGGAGAGTCTGCTTGCTCTTCTCTGGCTGGACGTAGGGGAGAGTCTGCTTGCTCTTCTCTGGCTGGACGTAGGGGAGAGTCTGCTTGCTCTTCTCTGGCTGGACGTAGGGGAGAGTCTGCTTGCTCTTCTCTGGCTGGACGTAGGGGAGAGTCTGCTTGCTCTTCTCTGGCTGGACGTAGGGGAGAGTCTGCTTGCTCTTCTCTGGCTGGACGTAGGGGAGAGTCTGTTTGCTCTTCTCTGGCTGGACGTAGGGGAGAGTCTGTTTGCTCTTCTCTGGCTGGACGTAGGGGAGAGTCTGCTTGCTCTTCTCTGGCTGGACGTAGGGGAGAGTCTGCTTGCTCTTCTCTGGCTGGACGTAGGGGAGAGTCTGCTTGCTCTTCTCTGGCTGGACGTAGGGGAGAGTCTGCTTGCTCTTCTCTGGCTGGACGTAGGGGAGAGTCTGCTTGCTCTTCTCTGGCTGGACGTAGGGGAGAGTCTGCTTGCTCTTCTCTGGCTGGACGTAGGGGAGAGTCTGCTTGCTCTTCTCTGGCTGGACGTAGGGGAGAGTCTGCTTGCTCTTCTCTGGCTGGACGTAGGGGAGAGTCTGCTTGCTCTTCAGAAGTTTGCTGGACCTTCACTTGAAGGTCATGATTTTCCTCTTTCAAACAACTTTTTAAATCATGAAAATTTCCCAGGATTTCCCTCTGAGCACTGCTCCTTTTCTTCTTTTGTTTTCTCACTGCACATAGAAGACTCTGAACTTCACCGTTCAGACTGCCAGTCTTTGTGGGGTCCTGGTCCTTCCTTGATTCAAGGTGGGCCAACTCAGCAGTGAAGGTCTCTGTCTCCTTAGATGCAGTAGAAACTCGTCTCCTCAAACATCCATTTTCTGCCTCTCTCTCCTCACTCTGGGATCTCAGCTGTTCAAGAGTCGTCTTCTTCTCAGTGAGTTCTTGTCTCATTTTGTTCATCTCTGCCTGGATGGAGTTGAGCTCACACTTGAGGTCACACTTCTCCTTGTAAACCATCTTCACCTCAAGCTGAAGATTGTGGACTTGTGTGTTCAGGTCTCTGATCTGAGTCTGGTTCTCCTCCCTCACAGATTCAAGGTTGCCCACCATGGCAGACATGTTCTCTACCAGCTGATATGCAATAATCTTCTCTTGTCCAAGACTAGAAACCTGTCCCCACAAATTCTGGTTTTCTGTCCATCTCTTGTCACACAGAGACTGAAGCTGATCAAGTGCACTTTTCTTCTCAGTCAGGTCTTCCTCAAGACATTTCATCTCCACCTGTTCACTCTCCCTCAGAGACTGAACCTGGGTCAGTTCTTTTCTGAGCTCATTGTTCTCTCCATCAACCCTCCTCCCCTCACACTGAAGACTGTGGACTGTTGCGTTCAGATCTTCTATCTGAGTCTGGTTCTTGTCCTGGACCGTTTGGAGGTTGGCCACCACAGCAGTGAGGTTCTGGAGCTCCTGGATTGCTCTTTTATTCTCACGTTCAAGGGTAGAAACTTGTTCCCTCAAATTCTGGTTTTCTGCCTGTGTGTTGTCACACAGAGACTGAAGCTGCTCAAGGGCAGCTTTCTTCTCAGTCAGGTCCTCCTGCTCTGTCAGCCTGAGAGATGGAGGAGCAGGATCACATTGACCAGGATCATTCAGTGGATAAATACAGCTCCTACTGAGATCCACCAGATCTCTGAATGCTCCAACGATACAATCCAATGGAGTCATAGCCTTCTGTCCTGGGTTGATCTGAAGATCTTGAGCCAGACTAAATCACCTGGAACTGTGAAGTCTTTAAAGACCAAAACTGCCCCATAAATGTGGAGTCTGGGTTCTTTTCTATAATGTGATGGCAATGACAGAGTGACATCACTGACATGACTGGATGACTTCAGTCATGTGACTGATGTCTTGAGTCACATGACTGGATGACAGTGTAGATTCCAATGTAGAGGTTGGGGAAATAGTCTCTGAGAATCCAGCTTGAAGCCACGCCCTCCTTGTTTTTGAAAAACCCAAACAGAGACCATCAGTCTCCCTCAAATCCTGTACTTGGTTCAATGTTGCTGTTCCATTTTGCAGCAGCAGGTGTCGCTGTGATACCAGGTTCAGTTCAAGATTCCCAACTCCAACTCATGTTGTTGACCTCAGTGGCAGGTAAAATGGCGCTTCAGTAGATCATGTGATCAACTCATGTGTGTCCTCACTGCTCCACAGGTCTGTCAAATGTTCTGTAAAATAGTTGGACCCAGCAGAGCTGCTAGATTAGGAGTTGATGGAGTCGTTGCAGATACCAGGGTCCAAAGTCCAGCTTGAACCTGGTTTGTGCAGTTCTTTGTCAAGCTAGCAGCCGTTCTTTTCACTGCCAAGCTAAAGTGACTTCTGTCAACAAAGGTCAACAAACAAAAGGATATTTCTACTGGCAGTTCAAGATTTTGATCAAACTCCTTTTTCAGAGCTGGAACCTTCCTCTTGTGTCAGCTTTCTGTTCCCATCTCTATGTTAACGGTCAGTTTTGACCCACGTCTTCAATCAGCTGTCAAATAAACTAAAACAATTTTCTATCCTCCAAGTTGTTTCTATCTCTTGGTGACCTTGTTAGGCTTCCTTATCCATGGAAATATTGATTGATTGATTGATTGTTTGTGTTTAGATGCATGTGTGACACTTCTGAGTGTTCTTTCCAGAGATGTTTCCTGCAGTTGAAGCACAATCCATTTGTCCTGCTGTCCTGACTGCTTGGGCAGTCCTGACCCTCTTTCTTCTGGAACCAGATCCTGAGTGGGGTTGTGGCTGTGGCTGTTCTGGTTGGTGTTGAGGCAGGGCTGCTGAGGAGGATGCTGTTGCACTCTTGGTGGATGTGGGTCCACAACACAAATGCAGTCTATGCAGACACATCAAGGATGGTCTTTGTTGTGTTGTTGTGTAGGTCGATGGGAGAACGAGGCTGATGAGAGTCCCTGAAGCTCCCATGACTGGGAGAGGAGCTGCTGGCAGTGTTGCTGACAGTGCACTTCTGACTTCAGGTTTGGCTCTGACTGTTGCTTTATCATCTTATTTTGATAACTGGTCCAGACAGACCCTCACTATTTGATCATTCAGTGAAAAACATTTGTTGGTTTTATTTTGTTGAACTAGAGGTTCCTGACAAAGTCAAAAATCCTTGATACAATAAACAAATTGATGTGGTTCTTTGATGCATTTAAATCCTAAAACAGGTCCCACAGGAGGAAGGTTAAATCATGTGACCATCATCATAACAGCTGTTGACCTTGTTGTAACTAGTTGATGGTGCTAAATATCACCAGCTTGCTAACGTTAACTAGCTAACATTGCTAGCTAGCGAATATTATTTTCTAACTTCAGGCCTAAATTTTGGATTGACTGTTAAAATTGTTCCCCTCACCTTTGTAACACCAGGTTTTGTCTTGATGATGTCATTGTAACTGCCTTTCTGATTCTAAAATATAAATGCATCCAAAATAAAAATGTCAAACTGCCCCTCCATGGAAACATCATATTTAATATACTGCAATATTCTTTTCCAGTGTACTGCACTATATTTTTGTTTTATCAGAGAGACTTTAATGTCTGTCTTTGATCTCTAAACTCGGACTCTGATGTCATTGGTGGTGACTGAATTCTACCCCCTGACAGACTGGGAAGCCTCATATTGGTGATGTCATCATGAATATATGAAGGTCTTGTTTCAATGAATTGAAGTGAAATAACTTGTTATTTTGTTTGTGGTTGTCATGGTGACTCGTGGTATCGGGGCTCCAATGATGATGTCATTTTGTCGTGGTTGTGCACGTGTGACACTCAAGGTGAACGTACTCACAGTTGATTGGACCAACTCAGATCAGCTGTTCTGAACCTGATACTCAGAGTTTCCATCTCAGTGTCAACTCAGGAGTGACTGAGGAGAAGAGTTTCAGAACACCCACAGTTGGGGGACTTCCATCCAGCAGCCATTTTCTATCCCTGTAAGGGAGTGAAGGGATCTGGAGCTGCTGGGTTCAGGTGGATCCAGAACACAAGATGGAGGTCAGTCAGGACCCCAGAAGGAGACCAGCATCTGGAAGGTGGAGATGCTTTAATCTGACAGTACCGTTGTGTCAACAGTTCTGAAATCAGAACAAAAATAAACAGTAGTATTTCCACCTGCTACTCCTGCATGTATTCAAGTGAACAGGAACACAGATTCATGCTCAACTTCTCCTGTGTGTTCATCCACAGTCACTAAACAACAACAACCAAACAAAGGGGGGTAGGAGGTAGAAAGGCTCTGTACAAACTGAGTCCTTTTACCATTTCTTTCCTGCTTCTAGTGGCGCTGTCGTCACTTCCTGTGACCGCGGGATGGAAGGGGTCACCCTTCAGAATAAGTTTGAAATCATTGTTACTTCCTCTTCAACATGCCTTCAGCAGACCAACTCACTGACCTGCTCAGTGAGGTAGTGTGGCTGAGTGGTCTAAGGCACTGGATTAAGGCTCCAGTCTCTGAGAAGGTGTGGGTTCAAATCCCACCACTGCCATCATGTCCCACGTCTCTGGAGAGGTGTGGCAGGTCTCTCCCAACCTCTCTGTGCTGGAGGTGTTGGTTGCTTTTATCACTCTGGGAAGAAAATGTCCTGAACTTGAGGTGTTCTCCTCATCTTGAACTCTCCAAAACAACAATGTGCAGTAACGCTGAGCTGCCTTCAAGTCAACAACATGGGCACAGTGTACCCAGAGCCACAGGCTCCTCCCAGTATACCCAGCACTGCCGGTGACTCTCCAAACTGAAGCTGATCCAGGACCAGCTCAGGAGGAGCCATGGAGCAGACAGGCTCTCTGATTTAATGCTGCTGTCTGTTGAGAGGAACATCCTAGTTGACTCCAACAAGGCTGCTGATGTCTTCAAACCCAGGACCAGAAGAAGAACCCTCCTCTGAGTCCACAGACCTGAGCACCGCTGCTCTGACTACCAGGTTACCTCCTGGTTATCAGGGTGAAGTCATGGTGAGGTCATCAGTTGTTCCTGGTGTTTTATGACAGAGGCCTGGTAGTTAAACACTGAATTGAATCATTTTCATTCTTTACTTGAAGTTTCCTGCTGTTTAGCTGGAAATGTTGGACAACTTCCTCCATGTTGGTGCCCCATCACACACAACAGGTGCACTTGTCCTCTTTTCTCCTCTGACCCTCAAACATTCACAGTCTTCCAGTGAACATCCAATTGTCCTCTGAAATAAGAGATGAATCTTTCCCTGCTGAGACTGCTGATCTCTGACTGTCACTAGCATGTGCTAGCAGAATACAGCACTCCTTCTTCATGATCTGTCTTTGTCTCTGACCAGCTCTCCTGCTCTCTTTCCTCCTACCAGTCAAAGCAGACATCCTCACCTACTGATCTTGGATCTGCTGCCCGTTCCTGCCTGGTAAAAGAAGGAACCAGCACCTGGCTCTACAGGCTGAATGAACTCCAGGACGTTGGCCAGCCGTGTCAGTTGAAACCTTATTTGTCCAAATAGAGAAAAAATAAGTCTGATTGTTGATGAAAGATGTCATCATGGCTTTGAAACTGTGGTTGGGGACCAGCCAACATGAGCACATTCATGGAAGAATAGCAGTAAAAACAGGAAGTGTCAGTTAGCAAGTACTCACCAGTCTGTCACTATCATACTTGATTCTAGTGGAACAAAATGGCTGCTGCTGACTGTGCTGCCTGGTGGAGGATCACTCTTCACCATCCTCTCAGGCCTTGATGGAACCAAAAAGGCCAGTTCCTGGAGAAGATCTTCTAGGGGTCCAGGTTAAAGCGGTGCCCCAGCTGGCACCAGGTGCTGACCCAGGTCCTGCATGGGAGATACTGTCAGTTCTGTTCTTCCCTGCTCTCAACCACAGGCTGGTGTTGAGGCCTGCAGCAACCAGGGCCCCAGTCACCAAGAGTATAAAGGCTGGTCATTGTGGCAGTGGGAGGAGTCAAAATGAAGACAGACCAATGTGAGCAGGACATTCCTGGAGAAGTCAGAAGAACTTGACCATGTTTCCTACAGTACCCAGGAGGCCTGGTAGTTGTTGAAGGAAGCTCCAAAAGCAAAGAGCAGACAGCAGGACATCAAAAGAAAAGATCCAGACACTAAAACTACAAGTAGAAACAAGAAGAAATACTAAAAGCTTTGGAAAGATACTACAAGGTTGGATATACATTATTATATACACTACTATTCTCATTGACTCCTAAAGAGGGACAGGAAACATTAGAATGTGGATCAGATCAGCTGATTTCAGTGTTGAGTGCATCCCTCCATCCACTTTCTGTTCTATCCTTTAAGGGTCATGGGGGGGGGGGGGGTGATCCCAGGTGACATTGGGCAAGAGGCAGGGTTCACCCTGGACAGGTCACCAGTCCATCAGGAGAAATGAGGTGGTCGGTATCATGCAACCTAAACTAAAACATTAGTCAGATCAAATTCAGATTAAAGCAAGAGTCTCCAGATCAAAGTCAGAATTCCTGATGATGTCATCAGGGCTTTGACAGTAACTAGAATTCTGTCTTTGATCTCAGGAGGACATGAAAGAAACCCAATTGAGGAAAGTAGAGGAGAACATTCAGCTTCATTAGAAACACTTGAACTGTTGAACAGTAGAATTTGTTTGGAACAGTTTACAACACTGAGGGACAGGATTGAAGAGGGAAGAGTTTTCTACTTAACATTTAATTCTAACTTCAAAGTCAAGTCAAGTCAATTTTATTTATTTTGTGCCAAATCCCAACAGAAGTTATCTCATGACACTTTACAAGTTTATCTAATGAGACAGGTACCCTGGAAGGTATCACCTTGGCCCCCAGCACCACCCTAAGGAACCTAGGAGTTCTCTTTGATCAGGATCTGTCCTTTCATGCCCACATTCAGCAAATTTCTAGGACTGCTTTCTTTCATTTGTGAAACATTGCTGAGATCAGACACATCCTGTCTCAAAAAGATGCAGAAGAACTAGTCCATGCCTTTGTCACTTCCAGGCTGGATTACTGCAATTCCCTCCTATCAGGCTGCACCAGGAGGTCCCGAAAGACTCTCCAGTTGGTCCAGAACGCTGCTGCCTGACTAGAACTAGTAGAAGAGACCATGTCTCTCCTGTACTGGCTTCTCTGCATGGCTCCCTGTCAAATTTAGAATATGTTGTGCGCTGAAGAGCGAATTGGTCAAAAATAATGAAATTGATAATTATGAATATAATTATCGATTAATAAATAACTAATTAATATTAAATATTAATTATTCGGGGCACCACCCTGATGAGTTCAGGGAAACTAAAAAACGACCAAACTTGTAACAGTTACCAGTCTCTAACAGAGTTTATCTACTAACAGTCAATATTCTGTAACATTAACTACCAAGGGACAGCTCTGATGTTGGAGGATGAGATCAAAGCACTGCTATTGCTGAGACACGTGACCACAAGTTGGTACACAAAAGACACTACGACTTCTCTCTTATCATAAAAATATATTTATTAACAGTGCATCCATCAATCAGCAACACGTTGGTATAACGGTTATCTAACCAAAAGAAACAAGTGATAATGTGTGCATGTGTGTGTGTGTGTGTGTGTGTGTGTGTGTGTGTGTGTGTGTGTGTGTGTGAAGAAGAAGGGGAGGGGGAGTATGGTTGCCTAGAAAACCAGTTAGCGTCGCAGCAGGGCTAAAAGCTAGGCTAGTTAGCTGAGGCTAGCTAGCCGCTAGTTAGCACCGTGGAGGTAGAACTTACGGAGTGTTAATAACTAAGGGGAGCGCTTAGCGAGAGAGAGAGAGAGAGAGAGAGAGAGAGAGAGAGAGAGGACAAAGGTAAACCCAAAAATGTGTGTGTTAACACACTTGTGCAGTATTAATAACAGGTAACACCTTCTTGAGAGGTCACGGTTATTAATAACTAACATCAATAAATAATATATAATGCTATGTAATTTCTGCTAATTACAGGACTTCGTCACATAAACAGAACATTCACAGACATTATACAACACACTGAGCTATTTCTCTGCCCAGAAAATGCCTAGTTAAGGGAATCCTTACTTGACCCGGTGGAGCGGTAAGGGATTCAGTTTCTGTGTTCTGGAGCGCCGTTCGGCTCGACTCGGAAGGCAGCAGAGCGGCGGTGGGGCAGCCTGCAGGGTCTGCTGGAGTTACTGGTGGGAAGGATGAAGAAGCTGGGATGAGCTTTCTTTCTCCAGGGACCAGTTCACGCGGTTTGCGTGGCTCAACGGTGGTTTCTCTGGACGCTGTGACAGGAGGGAGAGAGGTGTCCTTCTGGGGGCTCTGTCGTCGCTGCACTGTACTTGAGGTCCGAGGTGGAGAACCGGAGGGTTGAATCCTCTGAAGACTTGCAAACCACCCAAGGGAAGAAAATCCCCGAGGCGAAAATCAGAGAGAGAAGAAGATCACCGAGAGGTGAAAATCACAGAGACAGAAAGAATCTCCTTCACGCTGAAGTTTTGTATGTGGAGGCCGATGATGTCACTTCCTGTGGGATGATACTGGCTCTCAGCCAATAGCAATTGACAGGTTCTTGGATGTGGTCAGTGGCCAGGTTCTCAGAAGGGGGCCAGTGGCCAGAGTCATAACCTTTTATGATCCTTTGTTCAAGAGCATGTGGTCACTTGAATTCAGGCTTTGAAAAGGGGTGTTAGACCTCACAGGCCGAAAGCCTTCTTCAGCTGGACTGATTGTCACATCTCTGAATTAATCTCTTGGTCTGGTTGAGTTGGCACAACACATGTATGAGACGTCTCTCTTAATAGGACAACACTGTCATCATAATCTGGCTTGTCTCTCCTGCTGTGTTTCAGGTAGGAATGTCTTGTCTTCCAGAAACAACATGACCATCCTGTGTACCCTGGTGCTCCCTAACTAAAGGACAGTCTGCTCTTCCTCCTGTCATTTGTACTGATGCACAATATGACAGGAGTCGCTCTTCAGGATCTTCTTACAGTGTTTAATGAACATTTCCCTTGCTTGGTACCAGCAACCTCATAGCTTTTTCATAAAGCCTATGGACAGTTTGGCCAGTATGTGCCGTGTTTTTATTGTTTCAACTGTGAAAGTATATGGGACCCAGTGAGACAGCTCAAAGAGAGTTTTTCTTTTAATGCTGGATTTGACATTGATAGAAACTTAAGGGTTGGGTTTTTCTTCCTTGTACTTAGTCTATCAACCCAAATAGTTAACATCTTGGAAAAATCTGGGATACATTTAAATGGAAGATAATCAATTCCTGGCATTGTTTCAGACATCCAGTGTGAGGCTGAATACTAAAAACTCAAGCACAGAGGAAAAAAAGGGGCTGATGATTTATCAGTTAAGTGGCATTGTGATGGAATTCCAGTTTTCAACAGCAATAATATTCAGATATGGCCAAGTCATAGAAATGTCACCAAAACTCGTCAAGCCAACATATGTATGCCCCGCTTACGGTTTGGTAAAAGCAAGCCGAATATGATCACATTTTGAACTGCTTTTGTGGCAGAGCTGAAGAAACTGGAACAGACTGGAATTGAATGGGTGGACTCTGAAACATAGAGCATACAAGCAAAGTTCATTTACCCCTGTTGGTGACCCTCAGATTCAGTTGCCCCAACTCTCCCCAGTTGCCCAACCACTATGGGTCTCTCCACAAAAGGAGGAACTACAATGGCAAATGCTAATGACAGCATAAAGACATTATTTGACAAACTCCAAAGTACCTCTACCTTCAGAAAGAATCAAAGGAGCTTCAACATCATGTCAGAGGTTTGGGCTGCCCGAAGAAAGGTAGCACATGTGTTTTGCAGAGAATGACGATTGAAAGTTTCATAGGAGTGAAAGTTCATTCAGGTTTATTTTCTGACAGTTTCATTTGTAGCTGTGTGATTTATCAGTCATATAAACAACAAAACTCTTAAAAAGAGAAATAATTCCATTGAACAGTTAAGTGATGGAACAGTCTGCGAAGTTATGACCCTGGTGGCTTTGACATCTGATGATGGGGCCTCATCCACATCCACCAACTTCTCCATTTTAGGATAAGAGCTTGCAAAGAGTGGAGGAAAGGCCTGTAGAGATGTTCAGTTAAATATATCTTCCACGTTAAATAAATGAGGTGTCTCACATCAATTATGTATTTGCCGTGCATCCCAAATCACTCAAACATAAAGGTTAAGTCCAAGGACCAAATTATGTCCTTCCATTTCCAAACAATGATGAAAGAGAGTCAAATTCTAGGGGAGCAACGACTTTACAGACATCAAAGCCAAAACCGATCTCTCCATATCAGTCCTATGCCAATGAAGGGCTGTCAGTGACTTTTCTATCCGTTGGTCTTGCTTGGTAAATGGACTCAATTTTATACAGCGCTTTTCTACCTTAGCGGTACTCAAGGCGCTTAACACAGTCGTCTCCTTCACCCATTCACACACACAATGATGGTGGAGGCTGCCATGCAAGGCGCCAACCTACTCATCAGGAGCAATTATGGGTTCAGTATCTTGCTCAAGGACACTTGGACATGGTCACCGGGGTCGGGGATCGAACCAGCGACCCTTTGGTTGCTCGACCTCTACCCCTGAGCCATGCCGCTTTTTTGCAGTAGCCTTGCTTTTTCCCCATTAACTAATACTAATGAAATGTTCTTTTTAGAACACTTGTGACAATGTGTTCACACAATGTGAGGGATCTTCATGTTTTTGCATGTAACCAAGTCAGTATTTACTTGTCTGTTGCAATGTGGGTGATGCCATCTGTTAAATCATAATGTAGAACTGCACCAGCTTTAAACCACTTGCTTTACAGCAGAACACTCACATTTATTGGGCAACTGTATCTGACAATCTAGTCACATACTGGGGAGGGGAACAATTCCTCCCCATTGTGCATTCTCATGTGGGATTTCAGACTTTCCTTAACTGAGAATTTTTTGCCACAAACCATGCAGGAGAATGGTTTCTCTCCAGCATGCATTCTCATGTGTCTTTTTTGATACCATTTTGAGAAACTCTTGCCACATATTGAGCAGAGGAACGGTTTGTCCCCAGTGTGTACGCTCATGTGTGATTCCAGATTCCCGTTAACTCGGAATCCTTTGCCACAAAATGGGCAGGAGAATGGTTTCTCCCCAGTATGCGTTCTCATGTGCATTTTCATATGTTCATTTTCTGAGAATCCTTTGCCACAAAATGGGCAGGGGAATGGTTTCTCCCCAGTGTGTATTCTCATATGTCTTTTCAGATTTCCCTTTGAGAATCTTTTGCCACAAACTGAGCATGGGAATGGTTTCTCCCCAGTGTGTGTTTGCATGTGTGCATCCAAACCACTCCTGTATCTAAAATCTTTACTGCATGTTGAGCACCTAAAGGGACGCTCATCCTTACTGACTTCTGTCTCAGATTCAGAAGGACCAAAGTTCACATTCCCGATGATCTCTGATCCTCTTTCAGTCTTTACTTCTTGTTCTTTTGAGCTGCAATGAGTCACTTCCTGTCCTGGGCTCAGTTTCTGAAGCAAATTCCTCCTTGAGCCAAAGGGTTCCTTGTGCTCAGAGGTAGTCGTGTTATCAGGTCTGACCCAATCATCCTCACTGACTTCAGTCTCAGCTTCAGAAGAGTCTGACATCTGGTCTTCAGTCTGGGGTTGTACAAGTGGATCTGGATCTACCTTGCTGGCTGGTTCTGGTTCTGGTTCTGGTCCTCCACTCTCTTCTCCATCAGCTTCTGTTTTCAGAGGATGAACTGGGCTGCTGCTCAGAGACTCTTCTTTCAAGTTCTCCTCAGTTAGACTCTGATGAAGCTGTGGGAACTGAGGTTTCTCTTCGTCCTCTTCACTCTTCACAGGGACCAGAGTGAAGGGGAACGTGGTGATATCAGCCTCCTGCTGCCCTTGAAGCTGCCCTCCCTCCTCACTGGTCCAGAGCTCCTCCCACTCCTCTTTAATGTGGGGGGGCTCTGGGTCCTGCAGCTCAGGGGGAACCTCTTCTTTAATCACCAGCAGCTGCTCCACATCTGCAGGATACAAACAGCAACATCAGAAATCTCTTCATTTGACTCTGAAACAGCGGAGCAACATTTATCCTATTCAGCTGGCGATTTATCAAAGATATCAGAGTGTCGTGCAGGTTTAATATCAGAGGTAGGGACTTGACATTATGGAACTTCTTCAGTCAAAGCTTTTTCAGCAGCACTATCTGCTTTCTCATTGCCACTCAGACCCTCATGGCCAGGGAACCAGCAAAAAAATCCACATTCAAACTCAGATGCGACAAACTCCAAAGGACTGGTGACTCTTTCGCTGCTCCACAGTCCTCACCAAGCATGAAGGGACACGAATACAATGCTCTTGTTTTGTTAGCAATAAAAAACCAAAGAGGATTTTGGCATTTATTCCATGCATGAATCAGTCTTTGCACTGCTGACTACCAGCAAGAACCTTTGTCTAACTCCAGGCTCATGGAATGTTTCATGAAGGTTGGGCTCTTGTCAATGAAGTGGCTTATAACTGCTGTCTTGAACCCCAGGAGTGTTTGTCATGCCGGGGTGGGAGCCGCCTCCCCAGATCAAGTTATCCACTTTAAAGATGCATTGTGTGGTCTTCAGGGTCTTGAGGAACAGCTGTAAGAGGAGCTGACTTTAGAGTCCAGTTGAATGTGAATCTGGGCCCAGGGTTGGGGTTTGTGAATGAGGGTGGTGCATATTTGAAATGATTTGGAAATGGGGTTCAGGAATTGTTCTTGTTGAATGTGCTTTTTAATCTGTTATGAGGTTTCAGCTCAACTTCTGGGCATTGAAAGGAGCGACACGGCAGCCTATCACCCACAAACCAATGGCCTGGATGAGGAAACCAATGACAACATAAAGATTAGTGGTTCCAGGCAGGAGGGTTCGCCAAAGAGGGTTCTCACCTCTCTGCTACCCCGGCCCCTGTAGGATGCCATAAACATTCGTCTGGCAGGAAAATCCAGGACCATTAAATGAAAGAAGCGTTGTCTGATCATGATAAGACAGAGACTCTCTCTCTGGGTGTGTGTGTGTGTGTGTGCGCGCGCGCTTGAACATCCCACCATTCAACAGTTTACATCAACAAGAATGTTCCTGTGATTGAAAGGTTCTGTGTCACTGCTGAATGAAGTACAAGAGTAGGAACTGATCAACGTCCATGGAGGAAACCTGGACTCTGGGTATGAAGTGATGTCACCTGGTAACTAAGTCTGTCACAGAATTCCTCACTTAACACACACACACACACACACACCAGGGTTTAACACTAACGGCGTCCCGTCATCCCGGGACTGTAATTAATTGTCATCAGGAGGATCATATTCTCCCTCGGGACGAAAAGAATTTTGAAAAAGCTAAATGGAAAAATTCAATTGGCTGGCGCGCTCACGCGTGTGTTGTCCAATGAGAAGCAGGCTGCTTGCAGCCACTGTCTGCTCTCTGCTGCTAGACTGACACAACCGTCGCCAAGTGTGTGGTGACTCAATGATGTTGCGTTGGCTGAAGCCTAAGGAGGGGCAGTCTGACCCAACCACAGTGACCCAGTAGAGCGAGCTGGAGGTGATGGCGACTCATCTCGTCCCACAGAACCTGAGGTAAGCTGTACAGAATGGCCGCCACTATTCGCGGCAACGATGCAATGCACGCAATGCTAGTTTCACACAAAGCTAGGACGCTAAGAAGCCGTGGGAATAGTGATTTTAAATAACTACATCGGGAAGAAAGATACCTTGATGGCGACTTCACCTCCCATGCATTCAGACATGTTAACGCAACCTCTGAAATGATTTGTTAGGAAGTTCACTTTCTACTAGCGACACGACCAGTAGATGTTGTTGCTTGCTTTCATCAAAAAAATGCAATCTACTCATTCCTTCATATTTATCATTGAATTGCTACATAATGCTGCTTTGCTTACATATTTACTTGCATTTTGTTTTTGTTTTTTTATTTGATCGCATTTATTTGGTTTATTTTATATGTTGCGGTCATTTTGTTCCACTGACATGAACGTACACTGAGATCCCATTAAAGCAGATGTGGACCAGACAGTGAAATGAGTCCTTGTTTGAGTTCATGTTTGAAGGGAAACAAACAAACATATTATTGTTATTATATAATAATAATAATAATATTATCATATTATTGTCTCAGCATCATATATTGTGTTTTTATTGAATTATCAGCAAGTGACAAATCAAAACGTTGAAATTTTAAAAAAAATAAAATAAAGACGGTTCAAAATATTTTCGAGACGCTTTCAGGACGATGGGGAAAAAAAAGTTAGTTTTAACCCTTCACACACACACACACACACAGTTGTACACACATACACCCCCCATGTACAAACATGATGTGTAGAATGGCTCCCTGTCTGGAGTCGTCCATCTTTCCCTGCCTCTTCACTGTCATGGTCACAGCTGAGGAATCTGATTCTTCTTCTTCTTCTACTACTCTTCTTCCAGGTGATCTCTCTGTGTGATGAATGATTGCTATCCGTTAATGCGATGATATCTGAGAGGTACTGAGGATGGCAAACTGTGACGATTGGCCAGAAACGCCACACAGGTCAGAGGTCACTCCTCCGAGGCGGTCCAGTTTGTTATCGTAGTCGTGACATCATCCGTGATCATGTCTCTCTTCGGTGCTTCTTGATTTTGCAAAGCAAAGTTTTTTGGTACACAGAGTTGAACGTGCCCCTCTTTCATCCAAGCCCCTGAAGGCATCGTTCTGTGTAACACCGACACGATTGATTCATTTTTCTATTTTCATAACTCATCGTCGATCGTGGCTCGCGGTTGCTGCACTCTTGACCTCCCGTGAGCCTGGAGTCTCCATCCTGACCAGCAGAGAGAAGCCACCTTGCGCCCAAGAAGGGCAGCTTTTGTGGAGGCGGCCAGCAGCCTGAGATCAGACGGTAGCCAATCAATGCTTCCCTTCTCCATCCAGCGAATCTCAGCGGGAGCCACGATCGACGAGGCGGAGGCCTTGGAGGCCGTCCTCCCACCAGTTTGTTGGAGAGGTCGTACATCGATGGGAGAATCCAGCTGAGAACGTGAGCCGGTTACGTTTACAGCTGCCGTCCATCTATCTGTCCATCTATAGACAGACAGATAGATGGAGGGCAGCTCAAGGCTCAAGGAGAAATAGATATTTATGTTCAGAGGCTCCAGCCCCCCCCCCCCCCCCCGCGACCATTTAGTAGAAGGAATAAGCGGAAGACGATGAATGAATGAATGAATGAAAGAATGAGGATTCAGTCACGGTCCAAAGTATCGCCACCCCTCAGGAAATGTTGGTCTTGTTGTTTCAGTGACGAGGAGCTCTTGAAAATGTCCTGGTTTGGTTTCACCAAAAACCTTCACAAGAGTGAGAACTGTGCTTCTGAAGGGGTGCCAATACTTTTGGCCAGTTGACCTGATGAGCAGGAGTTCATCTGGATAAAAAGGGTTCCGACATGTAACCATGGAGACCAAAGCAGCAGTTTTTTGAGGCGGTGGCATAAACAGACAGACATCGCTATCGGTTGATGCTGCTGGGAGCGACACAACACCGGTTCTCCTGGTCAGTGTGGGGGGACTCACCTGCTCTGTCCAGCCTGACTCGGGGCTTCAGCACGGCATCGAGCAGCAACCTCTGCCGGCGGTTCTCCCGCTCGTACTCCGCCACGGTTTCCTCCAGCAGAGCCACGATCTGCTCCGCGGCCGCCGCCAGCCGCTCGGTGAGCAGCGCTCTCAGCACCGGTACTCCAGCCGCTGAGTCTCCTTCTCCCAGCTGCAGCAGGAAGTCTTCAGCGGCGGCGAGGATCCGCTCCTGGACCGACACCCGCAGCAGCTGCGCGGCGCACATGTTGAGGTTCTACCGGCGCCACTCAGCCTCCAGGAGACAAAGACCGAGGCCGGGGCTTCACGGACTTCTCCGTCTTTCCTCGTTGTGTTCAAAGCTTCCCGCGTCTTCTTCTCGTTCTGTGAAGCGCGTATTGATGACGTATGTGGTGACGTCCGAAGCCTCGCCAGCCGGCAGTGACCACGTGACTGATTCAGGAACTGTTTCTCTGGCTTGGCGTGAGATTCTAAATCTAAAGCAGTGAAACGCCGTGGTTTCCTCCCTCTGGTTCGCGCGTCTGTTGGAGCTTCGTTTCCAGAGGTGAACCAGCGAGGAAGAGCAGGTTTTCCCCGTCTGGGAACATCTGGAGTTGATTTCTCCTTATCAGCTCTGCTCTAAGTGATGACCCATGGGCGTAGACTTGGGTAGGGACGCTAGGAACACGTCCCTGCCGATATTCAGCCGCTACTGTGTCGTCACTACCGATACAACCGCTGTCTGTAGCTTTTAGGCAATTATGATGGCACACAAAGAGTTAAATGTTGGTCTCTGCTGGAGGTCCCGCCTCTCAACTCAATATCGCTCCCTGATTGGCTGCCGGCTTCCCTCTAACTTACATGTGATTGGCTGTCGTCGCTGTCACTCCATCTGCTCCTCAAAGCTCCTGGTGGGAGCGGATGAGAGGCAGTGCGAGTTCCCTGCTACTGCGAGTGGAATCTGCCAACATGCGAGTGTGTGTGTGTGTGTGTGTGTGTGTGTGTGTGTGTGTGTGTGTGTTGTATAGGATTTGAAGGATGTCAAAGAATAGAAAACTGGATATAAGAGACGTCTTGAGGAGTCCAAGTTCCTTCAAGGAAGAGGCTCAACAACCCAGATACTAAATAAAAGAGAATACTGGATGCCAAAGAGATCCACTTTTTAAAGTTATTTTTAACTCTTATTTTCATGTCTTTGTGTAGAAGAGAGCAACTGTTTAGAAACACAAATAAATGAATTTTGTGGTGGAAATACAATCAAAGCTCCTCTTCTAGATGATGATGGTGTTTTATGGCTCATGTTTGCTGCTCCATTTTGATTGTTGCTCTCCAGCTTCAGCTCAATAAAAACCTCTTCATCACATCAGTCCCATGTGGAGCTGCGTTGTTCCAACAACACTGAGCTCTCAGCTCATAGCAGTTCTACAATGAAGGTTCCAACACAACGTTCCATTGATCCATGAACAAAGCAGGCAGTGAGACCATGATGATGTCACATCTGTCCACTGTCCAGATGTCAGAGCTGAAAATGATAGGATGCCATGTTCCCTTCAACAACAGTCCAGCAGAAAGCCACCATGAAGACCTGAGGAGAAGCAAGGCAGCTCACCACAGTCAGGAACTCCCAGTCACCTCAACAAGGTTTCTGTCCACTCACGTTCAACCAGACCAGCAGATCACCTGCATCCCCTGGACTGATTGTCACATCTCTGAATGAATCTCTTGGTCTGGTTGAGTTGGCACAACAACAGAAACATTGGTAACATTTCTTGTTACTGATGGTTTACTCTAATGTGGTCACCAGATGTTGACATTCTACTACTTGTTTGTTGAGAGTGTGCAGATCATCTCCAAAGACCCTCAAAATAAAGAGTTACCAACGTGAGTATACACATATTGTGTCGGGCTGTCGTACCCTTGTATTTCGGACCATGAGAAGAAGACACCGCCACTTCCAAAACAAAGGTTTATCCATCTGAAAGAAATGTGACAGTGGTGAGGAGAATCTTTAGTTCATAATGTATGCTTGCTCTTCAAGATGAATAATATTTTGCAACATCGGTAAAATTTCAAGTAGGCAATTTCTTCTGAGATTAAATTCTTTTATTTGACCTCCTGGAATTCAAACCCTGCACTTGTGACAATGGAAAGGGTAGACTGAAACAGAGAAGATGGAAAACAAAGCATTTTATTCACAATGTTGTCAGAAGCTTGAATACACTAACCTGCACCTACACACACCTGAGAGCTCACCATAAGAATAAAAATCCCACAGTCTTTACCATAGATCTGGCATGGCAAACCCTAAAATCAGCAACAACAACAAAGAATAAAAACAGGAAGAAGGTAAGACGCGTGAGTGAGAGGTAAACCTGCCCTCTGACAACCTCTGTCAAGTGTCGAGTTTTGGCAAAAGCAGTGTTTATTTGGAGTCGTTAAGAAAGCATTTATTATTCACAGCAAAGTCAGGCCCAGTCTTCTGTCCAGCTCCCACGATCGACTTGCTGAGCAGTTTGTCTGAATACAAAAATTATTTTGGGAAAAGGAAAGGAAAATAATATTTTGGGAAGGGCCAAAACACGCAAGTACAGGCTATAGGAATGTAGCCAAAACATGGAAGTACAGGCTATAGGAACGTAGCCAGAACACACCACTAAAGGCTATAGGAACGTAGCCAGAACATGGAAATACGGGTTATAGGAACAAAGCGAGAACATGGAAGTACAGGCTATAGGAACATAGCCAGAACACACCAATACAGGCTATAGGAACGTAGCCAGAACAAACCAATAAAGGCTATAGGAACGTAGCCAGAACCCACCAATAAAGGCTATAGGAACATAGCCAGAACGTACCAATAAAGGCTATAGGAATGTAGCCAGAACACACCAATAAAGGCTATAGGAACGTAGCCAGAACAAACCAATAAAGGCTATAGGAACGTAGCCAGAAGACACCAATAAAGGCTATAGGAACGTAGCCAGAACAAACCAATAAAGGCTATAGGAACGTAGCCAGAACACACCAATAAAGGCTATAGGAACGTAGCCAGAACATACCAATAAAGGCTATAGGAACATAGCCAGAACGTACCAATAAAGGCTATAGGAACGTAGCCAGAACACACCAATAAAGGCTATAGGAACGTAGCCAGAACGTACCAAAAAAGGCTACAGGAACGTAGCCAGAACACACCAATAAAGGCTATAGGAAAGTAGCCAGAACACACCAATAAAGGCTATAGGAACGTAGCCAGAACGTACCAATAAAGGCTATAGGAGCGTAGCCAGAACACACCAATAAAGGCTATAGGAGCGTAGCCAGAACACACCAATAAAGGCTATAGGAGTGTAGCCAGAACGTACCAATAAAGGCTATAGGAGTGTAGCCCGAACGTACCAATAAAGGCTACAGGAACCTAGCCAGAACGTACCAAAAAAGGCTACAGGAACGTAGCCAGAACACACCAATAAAGGCTATAGGAAAGTAGCCAGAACACACCAATAAAGGCTATAGGAACGTAGCCAGAACGTACCAATAAAGGCTATAGGAACGTAGCTAGAACACACCAATAAAGGCTACAGGAACGTAGCCAGAACGTACCAATAAAGGCTATAGGAACGTAGCCTAAACGAACCAATAAAGGCTAGAAGAACGTAGCCAGAACACACCAATAAAGGCTATAGGAACGTAGGCAGAACACACCAATAAAGGCTATAGGAGTGTAGACAGAACACACGAAAAAGGCTATAGGAACGTAGCCAGAACATACCAATAAAGGCTAGAGGAACGTAGCCAGAACACACCAATAAAGGCTATAGGAACGTAGCCAGAACACACCAATAAAGGCTATAGGAACGTAGCCAGAACACACCAATAAAGGCTATAGGAACGTAGCCAGAACACACCAATAAAGGCTATAGGAGCGTAGCCAGAACACACCAATAAAGGCTATAGGAGCGTAGCCAGAACGTACCAATAAAGGCTATAGGAACGTAGCCTAAACGAACCAATAAAGGCTATAGGAACGTAGCTAGAACACACCAATAAAGGCTACAGGAACGTAGCCAGAACATACCAAAAAAGGCTACAGGAACGTAGCCAGAACACACCAATAAAGGCTATAGGAAAGTAGCCAGAACACACCAATAAAGGCTATAGGAACGTAGCCAGAACGTACCAATAAAGGCTATAGGAATGTAGCTAGAACACACCAATAAAGGCTACAGGAACGTAGCCAGAACGTACCAAAAAAGGCTACAGGAACGTAGCCAGAACACACCAATAAAGGCTATAGGAAAGTAGCCAGAACACACCAATAAAGGCTATAGGAACGTAGCCAGAACGTACCAATAAAGGCTATAGGAACGTAGCTAGAACACGCCAATAAAGGCTACAGGAACGTAGCCAGAACACACCAATAAAGGCTATAGGAACGTAGCCAGAACACACCAATAAAGGCTATAGGAGCGTAGCCAGAACCCACCAATAAAGGCTATAGGAGCGTAGCCAGAACCCACCAATAAAGGCTATAGGAGCGTAGCCTAAACGAGTCTTTCTGTAGACCTAAAACTGTTTCTGTGCTGCATCACCAAACCATGCATGGAGGCCTGGGAGTCTGAAAACATGAGCTCTCTCAGGACTGGCTTCATTACCAGTCATGTGGTCACGGGTAAAGAGACGCACAACAGTTTAAAAGTCCTTGAGACAGGAAGTCAGAGTTGGAAGAAACATGAATTCAACAACTTTATTACCACGACATCTGGTAACAGTGGCATTTCCTTCCACAGAGAATAAAGTGGTCTTGCCTGTTTGCGTTGGTCCATGGCGGAAAGACTCAGAGGTCCCTCATGGCAGCGTCCTCCTCATAATGAACTTTTGTGTGACCACGTACATATTGTTGTTGTTTCATATCCACTCACTGGAAAGTTGGCAACAATGTTGCTTTGTGTCTGCTTCCATGTAGGAACGACATCATGTCCTCTTTGTTAATGTCTTTGCTCTGTGGAAAAACAACAACTTTGAAAGTAGACAAAAGTCTAGCCTTCAGCTCTCAGGCTCCCCTCCTGTGGAACCGTCTCCCAGTTTCAGTCCAGGACCCAGACCCCCTCTCGACCTTTAAGAGCAGAATGAAGACCTTCCTTTTTGATCAGGCTTGTAGTGGGGCTGCTTAGAAGAGGTTGTTCCTCGGGAAGGTAGTGGGGTGATCTTCAGTGAGTTGCTGTGTTGAGCGCAGGCGGTGTTGAACGGATTCCAGGGTGTCTATCAACACCAACAGTAGGATAGGACGTGGTTCCTCCATGTGCGGCAGCTCAAAGTGTTGACTTCTAGACACAAATCACTATTCTACTACAATAAAGTGCTCTATGAAGAGTCTTTAATATAAAGATGACCACGTGCCCTGATGTCCACTAGATGGAGCCATTCGGTCTTTTTTTAAAGTTCTCCTCACAACCTGTGCCTCTTCATTGTCTTGTAATTCCATCCAAATTCATTGGCTGACTGCCCTCCTGTGGTGACATCCTGAAACTACCACTCTTCTTATCATGCAGCTACAGTGAACAACACCGATTGTCTGCTGCTTTTGAAGAGAAATGTGACGTCAGCAGGAGTTTTGTAGGAAATTGAAAGTGAAAATTGAAAGTGAAACTGTTTCAGTGACCCCCCCACACACACACACACACACACACACAGGGAATGTACTTGGCCAGAGGCATTTTTACTCTATGAAGGACAACAGCTGAGCTACATGAAGGTGTAGAGACTATTCTAACCAGTCGTTACAGAACCTCCTCTCATGTGAGTATTCATTATTCTACGAGCTCATTAGTAGGTAGTGGCAAGTACGCTTTAATCCTAAGCCATGTAGTGAGGAAGTCAATCAGCACATTTATGTATCCTGTGTATGGTGCCCAGCTGGGGACAGTCATTTGAACTAAAGCCTGCATAATCACTCAATAATACTATCAACACCAACAGTAGGATAGGACGTGGTTCCTCCATGTGCGGCACCTCAAAGTGTTGACTTCTAGACACAAATCACTGTTATTATTATCAGAGACTTGAAGGTGAAAGTGTTTCTGTCAGACTGGTTGTTGAAGATTGTAAAATTACAACAATACCGATTGAAAACACACTTTTTAACCACACTGCCTTCAGACAATAAAGTGCTCTATGAAGAGTCTTTAATATAAAGATGACCATGTGCCCTGATGTCCACTAGATGGAGCCATTCGGTCTTTTTTTTAAGTTCTCCTCACAACCTGTGCCTCTTCATTGTCTTGTAATGCCATCCAAATTCATTGGCTGACTGCCCTCCTGTGGTGACATCCTGAAACTACCACTCTTCTTATCATGCAGCTACAGTGAACAACACCGATTGTCTGCTGCTTCAGGCGTTTTTATACCCTTAACAGGAGAAGAGGGAGAAGATGGATGAGTGGAAGGATGGAGGGATGGAGGGAGGGATGGATGGTGGATGGATGGAGGGAGGGATGAATGGAAGGAGGGATGAATGGAAGGATGGATTGTACAGATGGGTATTTCTACTTGTTTATTCATATTGCACACTGGTCACTGTCCTTGTATTGTACTTCATGTATTCAATATTTTTTCTATAATAAAGTTCAAATATCAGTAGCAATTCAGTTACGATGACATTACAGAAATTAAGTTCAGTGCAGTTTTTAGACACTTGCCTTTCTAAAATAAAACCTTTTTTAGAAAAAGACATTTTTGATTTTTTAAAAATGTGTTCCTTTGTTCTCTCTTTGGTTTGGTAAATGGACTCATTGTTATTTAGCACCTTTCTGCCTTAGCACTCAAAGTACTGTAGAGTCTCTCATTCACCCGTTCACATATCACACACACACACACACACACACACACACACACACACACACACACACACACACACACACACACACACACACACACACACACACACACTGAGGGTGAAGCTGCCATGCAAGGAGCTGCCTGCTCATCAGGGGCACTTAGGAGCTCAGCTTCTTGCTCAAGGGCTCTTTGACATGGTCACTGGAGGGACGTGGGGATCGAACCAGAGACACTTTCATGTGCTAGACAGCCCTCTGCCTCGGAGCCATGCTGCACATCTGCTGTATTTGACTTCATTCATTCATCCATCCATTGTCTTCCTCTTATTCCTACACATTAAGGATCATGGGGGGTGGAGCCTATCCCAGCAGCCTTCCGGTGAGAGGCGTGGTTCACCCTGGACAGGTCACCAGTCCATCGCAGGACCAACACATAGAGACAGACAACCATTCACTCTCACAGTCACACCTACGGTCAATTTAGAGAATCAATCAGCCTCGTCCCCTCTTGATGTCTTTGGACGGTGGCAAGAAGCCGGTGTTGTATTTGAATTGATGTATGTAAATAATATTGTGTGTGTGTGTGTGTGTGTGTGTGTGTGTGTTTCTGTAAATGTGATTTACAGCCTGAACACCATGGGGAAAACCTATTCTGTATGTAATGACACTGGCTACACGTGGCACCACAACACTAAATCTGGGGTGAGTATTCACGGGATTTTCACAACTTTCACTTTCTCCAACCTAAGAAGAACCAAATGAAATGTAGAGATTGCCTTGTGTGACATGGGTCCTCTTGTAATCAATCATCAAGCTGCCACTCCATCAGGCTCAAGCATCATTGCTGGTTCTAAGCAGGCTCATGGTCCTTTCTTGCCAAGCCTCACCCTTAAACCAGCAAGTGAACCTGCTCCAGGTGCTCCACCTGCACCAGGTGCTCCACCTGCTCCAGGTGCTCCACCTGCACCAGGTACTCCACCTGCACCAGGTGCTCCACCTGCACCAGGTGCTCCACCTGCTCCAGGTGCTCCACCTGCACCAGGTGCTCCACCTGCTCCAGGTGCTCCACCTGCTCCAGGTACTCCAGGTGCTCCACCTGCTCCAGGTGCTCCACCTGCACCAGGTGCTCGAGCCTGTAACTGAGGCTGGTCTGGGGCCTCCATGGTGCCTCAATGTAGAGGAGCAGCAGGAGATGTTTGCTCCATGGATCCAGAAGAGGCTGGTCTCTGGTCGGTGGGGTCATGAGGGATGAGATATTAGAAACTCATCACCCAGACCAGCAGAGGAGCAGCACTGCTGCCTGAGAACCTGGAGACATGGACCACCTCTTCCCACACCTGCTCCACCTCCTTATGCTCCTGCGTGCAAACATCAGATGTGCTCTCTCCTTCACCTGGAGCAGGTGGAGGTCTGGGTCTGCAGGTCAGGAGTGCTCTTTTCTCCTGAGCTGAAAGTGAACACCACTGGAAAATCAACCTCGAAGTCCTGGCTCAATCTCGACTTCAGAGGGAACGACACCAGGCTCTCTGATTGGTTGAGTGATGTCACACCTGTGTGGGGTTAGGGTTAGCCTAGGGTTACACCTGGAACCCCCCTGGGAATACTCAGATGTCTATTGATGGCCTCTTAGTGCCCTGGTCTGTGCTCTGATTTTGAATATCTGATCTTAACAACAAAAGGGGACTGTAATAATGCAAATCATTAGGCTTTGCTGTAGCACGTGCAGCACAGGATGAGATACGGATACAACAGCATCAGAGGGCGGGGGTGTCACCAGCCTCGCCAGATCAGGATCAGGTGGTGGTGGCGATGGCAGGGGCCAAAAAAGCACCTTTGATCTGCATTCCCCTCGCAGACTAAAACTCAACGTTACGCACCTTCGTGAAATATGACAACAGTCCACTGACTTCATTCACTTGAATTAAAGACCACCTCTGGGGGTTCTTAATGTTTGCAAGAGGGGCTGATCTCTCACAAACCAAAAAATCCCGACAGTCTCAATGATAGAGCCTTCATCTTTTGAATTTCGGACTTAAGTAGAATTCACCAGCACCTGATCGTTCTCAGTTTTTTGTTTTTCCATCCCAAAACAAAGGCCACGTCCAAGGGGGCTGCTGCCCATTTCAGAGTATCATTTTGTCAGTGATATCACCATTCCATGGGACTGACAAAATACACTGGCTGAAGTGAAACGTTTGTCACCAGTTTTTGAAAGTGCAGTAAAAAGGTCATGAACAGTGGTTTTTTTTAGTAAAAACAGTAAAATTAAAAACAGATGTGTACAATACAATTGTACATTTATGCTACACAACCAATCATAGCATTGACAGTGCTTGTGGATGTGCCCTGCCCATAGGAGCCGCGGCACCATAAAGGTTAGCTAGCTAACAACAGTTCAGCAGACTTAAGAGACGGCAACAGCAGCTCAGTGGTTGAGTGGTAAACCCTCAAAAATATTAAAAGTAAACTAATCAAAATTTCTGGTGTAATTTGATTCTTTTAACAAGCCATGTACCTTGCTATTCTCTCATCAGGTGAATTGGTGTGATACTGGTGTGTGGCCACATCGTGCACAACTAATGTTGCTCACAGACATCCTCAGTGCACTCAGGGATCTTGTGTGTCTGCCCAGACACATGAATATTAAAGGGAACACTGCTCCCATGCTCAGGGTTTTCAGGGCAGACAAGTTGCACTTCATCCTGATATGTCAGGACCTCCTGAAAACTGCCATCACCCCATGACCCTGTTTAACATTCATGAAGCATCTGGATGGTAGAGGAGTCAACAGCACATTCCCCCTCTGATTCACACCGTACCAATCTGACAGGAAGCAATTTGCATAGGAACCAAATGTCAGCGTCCCCTTCATCATGGCATTCTTAAGGATCAGTGCTGGGACCACTTGTCATCATCATCTATTTTCTCCTTCTTGGTAACACTCTGTGCAATTATGGAATTAACTGTTATGCTGATTACACACAAATGTATACCTCCACCAAACCTAATGCCCCCCACCACCCTCAGTGACAGTCTGCAGTCCATCAAAATCTGTAGAGCAATCCTCTCAAACTAAATAAAAGTGAGACTGTCATGATCGGGTCAAGGTCCACATGCTTATTTCATCCACCCCTTCAATATTTCCATTTTCTAAGCTTTATATGATCAGGAAAAAACTGATTACCATAGCTCTTTGTAATGATGAACTGGAACCCTTGAAGGAACACTGAAGAAACACTTCAGGAACAGACAAATAGCATTCAGATCCTGATTGTCTTCTCGTTGTTTCTCTGCAGGAATACAGATCTTTAGCACCTGGTGCTACTGCAGTCTTTGAGGTTGGCTACCCAATCTACCTGAGATATGAAAATCACAAAGAGGCTGATCTACAATGTGATTATGGTGGATATAAATACACTATAAGAGAATGCAGAAACAGCTCACAGTTTCAACTGCTCTGTGGAACCGAAGGACATTACCACGTGTGCCCGCATTTTGGTAAGAGGCTAAGATTGTGTCAATATTGAGAAACCAGTTTACTGCTCAATAACATCACTAACTGGTCTGCTATTTAGGTTTTTATGGTGAAGAATTTTAACAAGTATAATACAGATTAATTATTATTACTGATGGTTACATTTTTCAAGTATTGCTCACTTCTACCTGCCATTGATTTAATGTAAAATGCTGAGTCTGAGTGCATTACATTATTTCCAATTAATGCCCTTTCCAATTAATTCATGTTGATCCTACTAACAAGAGATACTCTTGCAACAGAAAAGGAGAAATGCTTACAACAGCAGAGACAAGAGCAAGAACGACTACAACAGCAGAGACGACAAAAGGAACATTTAGAACAGCAGAGACGAGAGCAGCAACGATTAGAACAGCAGAGACGAGAGCAAGAACAACTAGAACAGCAGAGACGACAAAAGGAACATTTAGAGCAGCAGAGACGAGAGCAGCAACGATTAGAACAGCAGAGACGAGAGCAAGAACAACTAGAACAGCAGAGACGACAAAAGGAACATTTAGAGCAGCAGAGACGAGAGCAGCAACGATTAGAACAGCAGAGACAGGAAAAGGAACGCCAGGAGCTACTACGACAGCAGAGGCAAGAGCAACAAGAATTATGGGAACTACAGAAGCAAGAGCACAACCAAATGGTTTACATTGACCAAGGACAAGCAACCCCCACAGAACCATTGGATGAGGTGGGTTTCCTCTTGTTATCCTTAGTATCACAACTCGGGCCATAGTGTTTGGTTTGGAACTACAGCCCTTGAGACTGTCCAGTTTTACCTTTAGTTGTGGTCTTCTCATATGGACGTCAGTTGTGCTTGTGTGTTGTGGTTTCCCTGCCTGCTTCCTGTATGTGCATTATGGTCCTGCTTCCCCCACACAACCTGACTCTCCTCTGCTAAAATCCTTCAAAATCAATTCCGCAAATCCTGTTTTTTTAAAGTATGTTGTCCTCCTTTTCAATGCAGCTTTCAGTGGTGGAGCAGAAGTTTGCTGACATCCTGATGGAATTTAAAATCAGTGAAGATAAAGGCCGTACAGTGGGGAAACTGGAAGACAGGATGAAGATGCTTCAGAATGAGCTAATGATTAAGTATTTTGGAGTTGATCGTGTGACCTTTTCCTCTCTGTTAGCCATAGAACGAGCATTTGGCTATGAGGATCTTACCCTCACAGAAAGACTGAATGTGGTTAAGGCTATGTTGCAGCTGCTCCAAGACGGTGTCTCTGGCAGAGAAGACTACCTGTCAGCCTCAAAAACTAAAGAGCACATCTTTTTGCTCAGTTTATTAAAACACATGCAGAAGGAAAACCCTGACCTGGCAGTCAGGATCTTATACAGCGTCACTGAGTCTGTGTCAGCTCTTACATCTGCCAGCAGAGTGCTTCTTGGACATATCCTTTTTAATGGCATCTGGACACCAGTGGAAATCCTCCTTTTTCTGCAAAGGGTTATGAAGAGGCCTAGCAGCAAAGTCACAGCTGTCCTTGAAATAGCGCTGACCCACAGACTAAGCTGTTCCTCTGTTTTAAGTGCTCTCCAGGAAAGAGATCCAGCAAATGGGCTGCGGCAACAGGTGGAGAGCGAGGATGATAAAGACCTTGACACACTGATGAGTGAAATGAGGGAAGCAAACTACCCAGAGACAATATTGAACATTGTCGAAGATGTGCTTCGACATGTCAAAGACGAGCTGGCCAAACTGCCCAACAATCCAACATTAAATAAAGACCAAATCCACAAAGGAAAAAAGAGGATATGTTCACTTTATTTGGATGATCCAGACATTGCTTGTCTTCAGAAGGTGTTGCTATTTATGTCTATAGCTGTGAAGGAGTGCACAAAGGTAACAACAACAGGACTAGCAGGATGGTTCGGTATGGTCCAAGTCCAAGGCTACTTCCCCAGACTGACTCAACTGGCATCCTTACTTGTACTGCTGCTGCCACAAGCCAGAGGAGAAAAGGGCCGGCTCATAGAAATTTCCACAGGTGAAGGAAAGACTTGCATTTTAGCAATGTTTGCAGCCATACAAGCCATCCGTGGAATCAAGCCGGACATTGTGACAAGCTCTCCAGTTTTAGCAAATCGGGACCAAAAAGAATGGGAAAACTTATTTTCCAAGCTTGGTTTGACATCATCTGTTGTTCCACCAAATAAAAGGACAAATGAAAATTTTGAAGAGCTGGTTAAAGAGGCATACAGCCAGGACATAGTTTATGGCACAATAGGGACATTTGCAGCTGACACATTGAGACAGGACTTTGAGGGGCAAACAACAAGGGGGACTAGACGGTTTGAGATGGTAATTGTAGACGAAGTTGATTACATGACCTTGGACAACGGAGTCCAAATAACATTTTTGTCTCATCAGGACAGTATTTTGAGGCACATGGAACAAGTCCTTGCTGGTATTTGGGCCCGGCTGTCTGCATGTCGACCAATAGAAATGATGGACTCATGGGAGATAAACTGGATCAGTCGACCCCAGTTCTTCCACAACACTGTGGTATCTGCATTGGATGTCTCCGAATGTGAGGACTTTTCCATCGAGGACATACTGCAGCTTGGAGTGAGTCTTAAGATTTTCTCACAAAATGAGATTGATGATTTGGTAAAAGCTGATTGTAAAGGGGAAGCCCAGGATGCAAAGCAGGACTTAATGGATACCAAGCTGAAGGCACTTGAGAAAATCATGAACAAAATTGGACCTGCTGAACAATATAAACTGCTGCGAGAATTTGAGACGATAGTTGAAGGAGGTGACCTGTTTGAATACTTCTCTGTGACTGACAACAAAGCCATCACTTATGGAGAAATTTGGCATTCACAGTCGCCAAAAGACAAAGTTAAACTGCTTCTGCTTGAGAGGGGCTGCGCATGTCAAATCATGGCAGAGAATAATCTCATCTCATGGACTGTTGACTATTTAAAATCCAAAATCAAGTATTCGGATGAATGTGATCCAATGCATAGTCAGGAAATCAAAGCCTTTATTGTGATCCCATCTTTTTTGAAGGAGTACACAGAACAGCTCTTACCGCAGTTTGCTGAGAATGCGCTTAGAGCCATTGTGATGGTAGAGGGTAGGGAGTACCTGATTGAGAAAGGCCCAGAGGCTGAGGCAAAAGATGAGGATGAAAGTAAGAGCCATCAGTATGATGCCATCATACCTGTGGACTTTGTGTCCAGTGGCGTGCTACAGAAGAGCACAAAGTGGGGGGATGGCCTCCAGCAGTTTTTAGAGATGAAACATTGCCTGGCCATTTCGCCACTGACTACAGTGACAAACTACATGTCAAACATCCATTACTTTGAAAAGTATCTCAGTGGAGAAGGCATTTTTGGTGTTTCAGGGACTTTAGGAGGAGATGCAGAGAAATCCTTCCTATCTGAACACTACAAGATCAACAGCTATGTCATACCAAATCATCGGCGTAAGAAGGTGGTAGAGCTTCCTGCGGTTCAGGTGCGAGGAGGAAACAGACAGTGGATAGAGAAAGTCTGTGAAACTGCAAAGAAAGTTGCTGACGGAGGACAGGTCGTTCTTATAATATGTGAGGATGTCAAGACAGCTAATGAGCTACACGGAGAAATGCAAAAGGATCAAATTCATCCAATCACCATGTACACAGTCAGTGGGAGGCATGAGATTGAGAATCAAACATTTAGTGGAGGAAACATTATCATTGCTACAAATCTTGCTGGACGTGGGACTGACATACGTATTGACCCAAAGGTCAACACATGTGGGGGGCTCTTTGTCCTTCTGACATATGTTCCAACAAGTCAACGTGTGGAGAAGCAAGTCTTTGGGCGCACGGGTCGCAAAGGAAATCCAGGCAAGGTACAAATGATCCTCAACACAGAGCAACTTGAGTCTGCTTACCAAGGTCAGTCTGTTGACATCATCAGGCAGCTCAGAGAACAGAGCGAGCTCAACCACATAAAGCATATGGAGAGGGAGTTCCATGTGATTGACCTGAAACAAAAACTGTTCTCCACATTTTGTGGATTTTTGGATGATTTTCGAGACAAATACACTGAGAGGGAGAAGATCAATTGTGATGGCATAAACATAAACAAAGTTCCAGAATGTTTTAAAAGCTATCGGGCAAAATTTGATTATCATCCTGCTGTGACTTCACTGAAGGAGTCATGGGCTTTCTGGCTCATTCAACAGGAAGCACACATTCGAGAAGTCCGGAAGGAAACAGAAATCCAAGAATTAATGGAAAATCTTCGAGGACATTTACAACAGAGAAGCTCCTCACTTCTTAAAGGGAAAAGCAGGAACTTCCATGATCATATCAAGCAGGCAGCAAGCAGAACGGACCTACACCGTTGCAATAGCAGAGAATGCTATGGTGCACAGCAATACTGTCAGAATGCTGCTGAATCTGATCCATTTTTTAGTGCTGTTGCCCTGTATAACAAGGCTTATGTGACAATCAACCTTCGCAAGAAAGGTTACATGTCTGAAGGAAAAGAGTTGCTGAAGAAAGCACAGGACTTGGTGGATGTTTTTCTGTCTGAAACAACAAACACTATGATTTTCTGCAATCTCTCATCAAAGAGTGATTTTAAAATCCACCATGAAAACACTAACCTCTTGCTGCAAATGCAGGTCAGGATGAACATCTTTAAATCTTGGAAGGGTTACATTGAGAGTGCCCTGGATAAGATTGTTGAACTTCAGAAAAGTGGAGATGATGCCATCACAGAAGACTCATCGACCTTCTCTCTCCTGGAAGAGAAAGACTTTGTCACAGCAAATGAACTTAGGAAAATGTACAGTTATGGTCTGGGAATCGTATTTGAAGTAAAAAAGAAGCCTAGATTTTCCTTTGATTCTCTCATCTGCTTTTTCATCGGTGTCTTGCAAGTGCTTGGTGGCACTTTAGTCTGTGCTTTATCATTTGGTGCAGCTACAAATATTGGCTTGGGTTTAATAAGTGAGGGAGTGTCTGACATGATTAGTGGCACTATTGGGATTTTCAAGGGAAGTTTCTCCTGGGCTGACTGGGCCATTTCTAAAAGCATCAGTATCGGAGTATCTCTGGTCTGTGGTGGATTACAGTTCCTGTGGAAACATGGACTTAACGGACTGAAGAATATAAGGACATTGATCCACAGAGGAGTTAAAGGCATTGTCGGAGGCACTAGGGCTGCGCCAGTTACAGTGATGCAGGTCATCAAACATGCAGCAAAGTATACCGCTCAGGAACTAGGAACGCAAGGAGTACTTGCTGCTGTGAATTATGGTATGTATGAAGGATTCAAGGCTACTTTTAAAGAAATATTTCAGTCAGCTTTCAAGAAGAAAGTTTTATCATTAGTTAGACAAAACCAAGCCTTGGATGATGCTCTGATTCAGTTCATCAGCCAGGAAGTACCAAAGGAAGCAATCCAAGCAAAGACAGATAACTTTGAAATTGATCCTGAGTCCAAGAAGCGCCTTCACAAATCAGTTATATACATGACCACAGAAGTCATTCCACAACTGCTAACAAACCTCACAAGGGTGCACGAGGTCATTAACAGTCTGCATCAAGTGGCCAACTCTGCCTTGAGAGTTCTGGAGAAAAATAAAGCATCAAATATAGTTGCAACTGTCACCGTGGCTTTGAGTGCAGCCCAGTACGTGACGTCAGTCATTGAAATGTTAAAGGCTGTTCCAACAGAAGGTATCATCAATGACCAGTTTATCCCTCAGTTTTTGACAAAAATGGAATATCTGGAAAAGGATGAAGTAAAAGATGGAAGAAAAAATTTGACAGATGTGAAACGGCTGAAAGAAGATTTCATTCAGGAAATTGCAGAGTGTGTGTCCGAAGCTTTTGTTAATGCTTTTGTAGAACACCTGGCATCCATTACCTCTCGCATCACCAATTCACGGGTAAACCACAAAATTGGGAAATGTGTTAATAATGTCCTTGGCAGACAGAAAACACAGCGATTTTTCGATGATCAGAGGACAAGTTACAAACTGAGGATGGCCACGCAGGCGCCAATGGAGCCCCTGCCAAAGGCTGAAGAACAGGAACTGTTGCTCTATGCAAAGAGTCTGGACAGCTCTGGGATACCTGCCACGGCACTTCATCTTCACATTCTCACAGAAAGCAACTTGCTGGAAGGCAAAGGTATCCGCATCACTGTCACAAATGAGCAAGGAAAAGCTCTCTATGAAGAGTACTACCCAGGGAGAGGAAAATCCCATGAAGACATAACACTTCAACTGGTTAAAAGCAAAGACACATCTCAACAGTAAGCATCACATCTTTGAAATTAATCATCACACTTGAACAGCAAAGAAATGTTTGATGACTTTGATAGCATTCAATGATTAAAATTACAGATGTATAAACATGTAATAATGAATATGTATAATAAGACTAGCACTGGCTGCACAGTGGTGCAGTGGTCAGCACTGTCGCCTCACAGCAAGAAAGTTCCGAGTCTGAGTCCTGGATGGAGCATAGGGTCTTTCTTGGTGACTCTGCATGTTCACCCTGTTCCTGTGTGGGTTCTCTCTGGTACTCCAGCTTCCTCCACAGTCCAAAGAAATGCCAGAGGGGACCAGGTTAATCCAGACTCTAAATTGACCGTAGGCATGGGAGAGCCAATGGTTGTCTGTCTCTATGTGTTGGCCCTGCCATGGACTGGCGACCTGTCCAGGGTGTACCCTGCCTTTTGCCCGACAGTCACTGGCATAGGCTCCCCCCCCCCACAACCGGAAGAAAATGGATGGATGGATGGATGGAAGACTAGCATCATAGAGTTTCTATTCCACATCACAACCCTGTTGAAAGACATATTTCTGAAACATCCAAGTCCATGGCACTTTCTGCGACTATCGACGTATCCACAACATCTTTGTTATGGCAGGCATGATTTAATTCATTCATTCATTCATTCTTTGTCTTCCACTTATTCCTTTCTATTAAGGGTTGTGGGGGGGCTGGAGCCTATCCCAGCACGTACGGGCAAGAGGCGGGGTTCACCCTGGACAGGTCACCAGTCCATCGCAGGAAACCCGGAACCGTCTTGCTGTGAGGCCCCAGTGCTGACCACTGCACCACCGTGCAGCCCAGGCATGATTTCATCCATCATTAAACTCACCTAAACATCTTTCACAGGAACAATGGTGACCTATCAGCTGTGAACAGAAGGATCAGAGGTGAACATCAACCATACACTGGTCATTTTAGGGTTGTGCATCCAGATGGCACAACGAGCAACGTAGACTCGGAGGGCCAGAACTGCTTATTCCATGCTATTGCCCAGGCAACCACTGATGGGCACAGAGATGTCAACAATCTGAGAAAAGATGCCGCAAATCTTCGCAGGAAGTGCAGTCAAGAAGTATGAGTACTACTTCTGTTCTGCTAATCCTCCACATACACTTACAATTGATAGACCATTTGGAAAAAGTGTGTTTTCTCTGTATTGTTGTATTGTGTGTTAGCTATAGAACACTTTATATTGGGCATGTTTTCTTACTTTAATTCTGAGTTAATAAATGGTAACATTACATAATGTTGTTACTGATAATATAGGGCCTCATCAATGAAATTGATAGCTTTTTAACTGTATTCTGTAAGAAGATATGTCTGTGTAATAATCATCTCACAGAAAAAGTTCTGACAAAGATGAGGTTGGAAGTACAGCATGTCAGCTGATTATTCGTGTGGAGGGGATGTAACTTGGACCATGTGATGGGTTCTGATATCTTTGGCTGCTCTCCTCAGCTCCAACAGAATATACCACAGAACGCTGCTCTCCTGAGGCTGCACAGACAATATGAGGAGTCCTTCAAGAATCCAGGACTTTTCACCATCATTGGGGGTACAAAAGAGACAAGAGTGGAAGACACTCGAAAATTCCTGGATGCCATCAACACCAGTACTTTATCAAGGGAACAAATCGATGAAATGAGAGCCTTCCATCTTGGTATGGTGGCAGAGTACAGAGAGTAAGCGTTTATTTATCATTCCTATCGCTTTCTGTCGTTAACACAAAAATGTTAGCAGGTCAGGTTATACATGTGTATACTACCAATACTAGTGGCAGTTCCAAGAGTTCTATTATTCCAATGTCACCATGATTAAGAACACATCTGTATCTTTTCAGCCTGAAATCTGCTCGAAAGTGCAGCAACAATGAGGTGAATGCAGATCACATTCCGCCCAAAGACAGCTATTTGACAGCATTGAGGATTCTGGATGAAAAGACTGAAAGTCCAAGGTCTCATGAAGAAGACACGAATAAGCTCCAAAATCTTTATAAAGAGCTGAGGAAGGTCAAGCACAACAACCGAGGAGACACCTTACTGTGTATGGAGGTCCGCACTGAACATCACAAAGAAGCCCTCACTACTGGGAACAGTCGGGCTGCCAAGATATGCAGGTATGTGAGATTCAGACTTACCTCACTTGTAAAAGTGTTCCAGTCTTTGGAGGACCTATGAAAAATATTGGAAGTAGAGGTATTATTTTGGGCATACATACAGGATTCCAGGAGTTTAACCTGGTGAACAAGAGGATACTCTCCTTCGGGAGCAGTGCTTTGTTATTGGACTTCTGTGCACATTACAGATTGTCCATAACGAACATCATGTTCAGCATAAGGGTGTCCACATGTGCGCTTGGCACCAGGACACCCTGGACTGCAGTTAGATGATTGACTTTGTGGACTTGAGGTCTTATGTCTTGGACACTTGGGTTAAGAGAGGAGCGTAGTTGTCAACCGATCACAAACTGATGGTCAGTTGGCTACAATGGTAGGAGAGGACGCCGGCCAGGCCTGGTAGGCAAAAAAGTATTATGAGGGTCTGCTGAGACTGTCTGATGGAGTTTTCCATAAGAAGGAGTTTTAACTCCAACCTCTGGGAGATTTCCTCTGGGAACCATGTCCCAAGGGAGGCAACAGACATTGAGTCCTAGTGGGCCATGTTCCATGCCTCCCTTTTTCGAAGCAGCTAAACAGAGCTGTGGCCATAAGGTGGCCAGTGCCTGTCGTGGCGTAATCTCAGAACCCACTGGTGGACACCAGTGGTGAGGGATGCCATTAAGCTGAAGGAGTCCTATCAAGCTTTTTAGGCCCATGGGACTCCAAAGACAGCCAACAAGTACTGGCAGGCGAAGCAGTATGCAGATTTTGCGGTTGCTATGGCAAAAACTCAGACATGGAAGGAGTGCGGCAAGGCCATGGAGAAAGAATGGCTTCAAAGAGATTCTTCACCACCATCAGCCATCTCAGGAAGGGGGAGGAGTGCACTCTCAACACCATGTATGGTGAAGGCGGTGTGCTGCTGACCTTGATTCGGGATGTTGTGGATCTGTGGAGGGAATATTTAAAAGACCTCCTCAATCCTACCAACACATCTTCCAGTGAGGAGCAGTGCCTAAGGAATTTAGGGTGGGCTCTCCTAACACTGTGGCTGAGGTTCCTGAGGTGGTCAAAGAGCTCATTGATGGCAGGGTCCCAGAGGTGGCTGAGATCTGCCTGGAGTGTTTCAGGGCCCTGGATGCTGTAGGGCTTCCTTAGTTGACACAACTCTGCATTATCGTGTGGACATGGGGGGGGGGGGGGGGGGGACCTCTGGATTGGAGACCAGGGTGGTTGGTTCCTCTTTTTAAAAGGCGGACCAAAGGGTGTGTTCAAATTATCAAGGGATCTCACACCTCAGCCTTCCTGGAGAGGCCTATTGGGTGGGAGGTGCATCACATAGTTGAACCTCGGATCCAGGAGGAGCACTGTAGTTTTTGTCCTGGTCATGAAACAGGCACAGCTAGTGTGCTGAGGGGATCCAGTTTGGTGTCTGCAGGATCAGGTCTCTGCTTTTAGAGGACGATATGGTCCTGTTGGCTTCATCAGGCCATGATTTTCAGCTCTTGCTGGATTAGTTTGCTGCAGAGTGTGAAGCAGCCATGATGAGAATCAGCACTGCCAAGTCCGAGTCCATTGTTCTAGCCTGGAAAAGGGTGCAGTGCCATCTCTGGGATGGGGATGAGACCCTGCCCTAAGTGGAGGAGTTCAAGTATCTTGAGGTCTTGTTCATGAGTGACTGAAAGATGGATCATGAGATCGACAGGTGGATTGGTGCAGCATCTACAGTGATGCGGACTCAGCATCAATCCATCGTGGTAAAGAGGGAGCTGAGCCAAAAGGAAAAGCTTGCAATTTCCTGGTCGATCTACGTACCTACCCTCAGCTCTGGGTAATGGCCGAAAGGGTGAGATCCAGGTACAAGCACCTAAAATGAGTTTCTTCTGGGGGTTGGCAGGGCTCTCCCTTAGAGACAGGGGAGGAGGTCGGAGTAGAAGTGCTGCTCCGTCACATCGAGGGGAGTCAGATGACGTGGTTCAGGCATGATGAAGTAGCCTTCTTGGGCAGCTGCCCCCTGACCTGATCCCAGATAAGTAGAAGAAATTGGAGGGATGGATGGACATTAAGGAATCAAATATTGCAATATCATCCATTAGTATAAATACCTGGGACTTACAGGAAAAAGTTACAATTTGTCCAAAAATAAATCATAGACATAGATCACAAATGCCTGAAAGTCATCACAAAAATCTGCTTCCTTGTTTCTGGTGACAGGAGAAAAGATGCTACAAGTTCTAGGGCTAAAGTCAGGGAAGTTGGTCCTGAACTGCATGGGAGGCTGACCAAAAAAGGAGGATGATAGAGTACAATAGAGAAGTAGAATAGAAGATAAAGATACCTCATTACTCCTGAGGGGAGTGGTCTTGTAGTCTACATCTATGTAATCATCTATGTCCATAAAAACCTGTAACAAATCAACACAAGCTATATTAGCCAGTGATGAGAACTCCGTGAATGGAATGAAATAATTTGGTGTAGGCACAAATGAGTTTGTTAAATAGTGGAGTGTATTGGGGCACTCAGTATCGTCTGAGACCACCATCTTCTTCTCCAGTTCAGTTTCATTGCTCCATCTTCTCTGACTGTGACGGAGGCTGTAGCATCTCATCTCTTACATAATACAAACACATTGTGTTTTTTGTAAGTAGAAATCCCTGCCAGGGAGTCTCCGTACGGAGACAAAGCAAATCCAAGTGGGTGAAAGACAGCATGATGGCTTTTTGGAATCATAGAAGAAGGCTTGAAGAGTTTTAGAGTATTTCTGTTAGACCTGCCTTCACCAGGCTACCAGAATCAGCACAAGAGGAGACAGTTTGTCCACACAAGGAGCTCAAGCTTTAAACAAATGAGGTTTATTGGTGTACAATGGTCATGGTTTCTCTGAGGTACAACAAACAAGTAAGACACTGACAAAACGCACGGGCGCAAAAACTAAAATTTGAAAAAACCCTAAAATCTAAACACGGGCAGCACTATAAGCTGAAAGAACGATAACAAAGGGCGACCACCAGACGAACTCTGGGGGGAAACAAGAATTTGGAGAGGAAAATAAATCAAGGCTGAGGAATCAGCGAGCCCAATTAGAAGAGGAAAGGAAATCCAAAAAGTCAGCACTCACCTGCTATAATCCGGAAAATAACTAACAAAAATACCACAGAAAAACTGGGTCTTCTGGCTCACCCCAGTGGCTCAGGAAAAAGTGGAGTGAAATCACACTTAGAAAAAAGTTCACTCAACGAGGAGTGCTCTCTACTCGGACTAGAAAAAAATGTAACAATGAAAAAACTAGAAATCAGCGACGAGGCAGCGAACTTGGAAAAAAACTTACAAATCGAACGGAAAGTGAGCAGGTCAGGACGACAAACGCTATTTAATATTCTGGCAACACAGAAACGACCAGCTCAGACTTATAGACCCCGGAGGGTCATCATTGAAATGGCTTCAGCTGGTGTTTCCCGTGTGCCGCAGAATGACTGACAGAGGAAGCAGCCAATCACCAACCAACAGGGGCGGAACTTGGGGCTAGGCAGAGAGAGTGAGTTAGACACAGGAATGCTGGATCATAACAATGTATTAAATAAGAGTTTCTGTGAAAGTCAGAGCATCACTTTCGTCAAATGTATGTATGGAGGCAGTGAGAGTGAATAATCTGGGAAAAATCTCAATTCTCATTGTAATTTTATGGGTCAAAATTGGGAAAAAAATAATGACTGTTTTTATGATTAAAGTTGAAAACCCACTGAGTGACTGCCCCACTGCCTGAACTATGGGGCCCCACATGACACTTCAAACAAAGCACAACATCAGTCTGATCTCCATATTAAATGTATAGCAGCATGATTTACTCACTTGGGCTGTTTTTTTCCCCCCACGTATGCAGGAGGGAGATCGCTAAAGGCTTAGCTAAGGGCGACATGGAGGAAACCCTGAAGAAGATGTTCATAGTGTCTCATCCTACAACTTCACGGTCTCTCAAGCAGGATGCAGGTAACCACAACTATGATTCATAGTCATGTGCAAGAAAATCACAAACAGGACTTGTGACATGGCACAGCCCTGAACTTGAACACAACTTCTCTTTAGGACGTACACAGATTGGAGGGCCATGAGCTTCCAGCTTTCAGGCTCCTCTCCTGTGAAACCATCAGTCCTTCTCAGATCTGAGAGGGGACACCATCCCTGCATTTAAGAGTGGCCTTCATTTGCTTTTGATAAAGCTTAGAGTTCGAGCTGTTTCAGGCTTGACTTAAACCATCCCCTAATGGTAGTGTATGTGCCGACTGGCAAAGACTTGCCATTAGTCAGTGGGTTTCTCTCTCCCTTCCTTTCACCTCTTGCAGGTATTTCTGCCTTCAGAGCAGTAGACCCACAACCCACAACATTCAATATGACTTTGCTGTGTTCTCTTCCCACCTGACTCTTTTTCTTTTCACAGGTATGAAATCCAAGACCACCAGCCACAGTGCAGACTACTATGAAGTGGGCTTCAGGCTGATGATAGAAAAACACTATGATAAAGGCATCATTGACACCAGTGAGAGGGACCGTCTTGTTTCATGGGTTAACGATGGGAGCTACAAGAGCCCAAACACTCAAGAGTACCAGTCATTCAAAAGAGCACTTTCTCGATCACAAAATGCTGAATAAGATCTGAGCCATGGAAGCAGCAGTTGATGGAATGCATAGGGACATTTGCAGGGAAAAAAGTAAAAAGAAGACTAAGTTTCAGACAAGGACACACATTTGAATTTATTTAATGTCAAAGCTATTCTAGGGCTGCACGGTGGTGCAGGGGTTAGCACTGTAGCCTTACAGCAAGAAGGTTCCGGGTTCGAGTCCCGGCTCGGGCGCGGGATCTTTCTGTGTGGAGTTTGCATGTTCTCCCTGTTCTTGTGTGGGTTCTCTCTGGTACTCCGGCTTCCTCCACAGTCCAAAGACATCAAGAGGCTGATTGATACTCTAAATTGACCGTAGGTATGAATGTGAGTGTGACTGGTTGTTTGTCTCTGTGTGTTGGCCCTGCGATGGACTGGGGACCTGTCCAGGGTGTAACCCGTCTCTCGACCGTTGATGCTGGGATAGGCTCTAATCATAATTAACCCTTACCAAACCAAGAACATCTACTTGCCTCTTTATCAAGGCTTCCTGTCATCGTCTCCTGCTCCCCCTGACCAAGGATGTTGTATGAATGTTTTATTTTCGTGTCTGGACGTTGGCAAAAACCATCCTATATGGGATACTACAAACACATTATATTTAACCAAAAAATAAGGTACACTTTCTGGAAAGTCATGGCTACAATTACTTTTCCAGATATCAAAAACACATGGACACATGCACAGCCACTGATTGTTACCTAGGTACAGAGAGAGGGTCCAGAGGTCCAGACGACACCATTTTATCACCAGAGACGGTTCTACATCAAGATAATTCTTCTGTAAATTCTCTAAACAAGACATGGAAAAACTCGTCCTTGCATTTATTCTTAGGAGGCTAGATTATTGTAATGGTGTCTTGACAGGTCTCAGTAAAAAATCAATCAAGCACCTGCAGCTCATCCAGAATGCTGCCGCCAGAGTCCTGACCAACACTAAGAAAATGGACCACATTACACCTGTCCTTAAATCACTGCACTGGCTCCCTGTGTGTCAAAGGATTGAGTTCAACATCCTGTTACTGGTCTATAAGTCACAGAATGGGCTTGGGCCTAAATACATGTCAGAGCTGCTGGCTGGGTATGAAGCATCCAGACCCCTCAGGTCATCAGGGACAGGTCTACTCAGCGTCCCCAGGGTCAGAACCAAGAAGGATGAAGCTGCTTTCAGCTTCTGTGGTCCACACCAGTGGAACAAACTCCCTGAACCTCTGACTGCGTGTTCACACTGGACGCGAACGCGAATTTCGCCTGCCCGAGTAGCGAGTATTTCCGGCAACGTTTCCTTCTGCCATTTCACCATGAATATTCACAGAACTGTTGTGTTGTACCTGCCGTGGAAGGCAGAAATACACCAGAAAACTAAACGCCGTCGTATCTGGGTTATCAACACCATCTAGAGGCGAGCTCAGCTCAGTGAATTAAACCACTCGGTGAACCGAGCTCCTCCAAGGGCTCCGTCTGCATAACCGCCGCTTCAAGCGGTATTTTCGGATGACGACTGGCCAGTTTGACGACCTGCTAGCTAGGATCGGTGACAGAATGTAACGAATGGACACCACTTTATTCAACCGGTTCTTGTAATTTTTACACGTAGTGTCATATAGCACCGGGTTTCCACACATAGCCACATCAACTTGTCCGCCATCTTGTCAGTCACAACCAGTCAGTCAGTCAGTCAGCCATGACGTCGGGACATCCTCAACGCTGATTGACTGTCTTGATGTGAATTTTTCTCCAAAGTTCAATATTTTCACCTTGTGGGAATGGCAAATATTTCGCCTTGCGAATTTCGTGGCACGAATATTTCGCCTCGCGAATTTCGCTCATTCGCGTCATTCGCGCCGCCAGACTGAAAATTCGCGTCATTCGCGCGTTCAAATAGACTTTGAATAGAAACTGTTCACGCAAATTCGCATTCGGTGGAAACACACAGTAAGGGGGGCACAAACTGTAAGCTCATTTAAATCAGGGCTGGAAACACTGCTGTTTCCTGCAGCCTTCTGACAGTGTATTGATTTGGTATTGATGGATTGATCTAATATTGATTTGTCTGCTGTCAGATTGATTTTAAACTTTTATTGATTTTAAATGACTTTTGAATGTTCTAATTCACTTACTTAATTTTAAACTCTTGAGAACTTTCAGTTCTCCCTCTACCTCTGTAAAGCACTCTGAATTGCCCTGTGGATAAAAGGTCCTACACAAAGAAATTTTCCTTTGCAAAAAGAAAAAAAAAAGTCGGCAAAAAAGTTGACCAAAGTCTGGTGCTTTTTCAGTTTTCAGTCAGTGAGTAATGTTCTATTCATTTATGTAACTCTATCTCACATTGATACACAGAGTTGTTTTTAATCTTTTCAATCATGTGACCATCATCATAACAGCTGTTGACCTTGTTTGAACTAGTTGGTGGTGCTAAATATCGCCAGCTTGCTAACATTAACTAGCTCATGTTAGCTAGCTAGCTAATATTATTTTCTAATTTCAGGCCTAAATTTGAGATTGACTGTTAAAATTGTTCACCTCACCTTTGTAACACAAGGTTTTGTATTGATGATGTCATTGTAACTGCCTTTCTGATTCTTTTCATCAATCAAATGTTAGCTAGCCTGCCCTTGCAGTGTATTCCATCCATAGACATACAGGATATACATACACTAGATGCCACATTGACTGCTGAGGCTCGCTACAGCAGCGTGCCTACAGGGCGGCCATCTTGGAACAGGGCTACTTGCTCCTACAGTGCATCCAGAGACATTTACATGTGTATCAATGATTACATATCTGGAGGAATGGTGTTTCTACACAATAAAAGTGATATTTAACTGCTCAGTTGTCATGCTATTGACACCAGGTGTGTACAGAGACCAGTTTGGCTCAGTGGCTTTCTTGTGCTTGCACTCTGGTATTTGAGTGAGGTGAGTTGTGCAATGTGGTGGAGCCTAATTTTGGGGAACCCAGACACCACTAGTTTTAGTAGGTTTGAATGGTGGTTGTCAATGGCAGATTGTGTGTCTCCAGTATGTCCCCAAGCAAAAACACATCATCCGTGCCAGTCTCCTCATGGACCACATGCATGACTGCTGACATTTTGGGAACTGGCTCTGAGTGGACCTGGCCAATCACCCGCTCTGCTGCCCGCACCACCTTGACTGTGCCTTCAGTTGGAATCATAGGCCCACCATTATGTCTGAGCACAAGTAGGTGGTAGCTCTCATCATGTGAAGAGTGTATGGTGTCTGTCACCAGGCTGGCACTGCACACATCACAAGAGTCCTTTTTAGAACCCTCTGAACCACAAACCCTGTGATAAAGACCAAAGCATTGTCCACAAGACCACCAAAGCCTGTGGGAAGGGAGTTTGTCTGCAGTTTCAGCAGAGGAGATCTCAACAGCAGACGGAGAGGCTGTGTCATCCTGTGCTGCCACGTTGCCTTGCCCACTTGGTGAGACACCACACCGGACCATCAGATGCTGGAAGATGCTTTGGAACTGTCCGGCAGAGGGATTGTTGTTCCAGCCCCCTGAAGGGAAAAAAACAACACCCACACACTACAATTGCACCACAGAACTTTACTTCTTGTTTTATAAAGGCTGTAAAATGTGAACCTTACCTGGTGCTCTGATGGATTAAAGGTTCTTTACAGCTCTGAATCAAAGGCAAAGGCAAATTTATTTGTATAGCACCATTCATACACAGGGCAATTCATAGTGCTTTACAGAGAGAATGAGAAATTGAAAGTTAGAATCAGTTTAAAATCGAAAACATGAATTAAAACATTCAAAAATCATTTAAAATCAATTCGACAGCAGACAAATCAATATTAGATCAATCATCAATACCAAATCACCCAGATCAATCCCAAATCAATACTATCAGAAGGCTGCAGTAAACAGCAGTGTTTTCAGCCCTGATTTAAATGAGCTGACAGTTTGTGCCCCCCTCAGAGGTTCAGTTTGTTCCACAGGTGTGGACGCTGAGTAGACCTGTCCCTGATGACCTGAGGGGTCTGGATGCTTCATACCCAGCCAGCAACTCTGACATGTATTTAGGCCCAAGCCCATTCAGTGACTTATAGACCAGTAACAGGATGTTGAACTCAATCCTTTGACACACAGGGAGCCAGTGCAGTGATTTAAGGACAGGTGTAATGTGGTCCATTTTCTTAGTGTTGGTCAGGACTCTGGCGGCAGCATTCTGGATGAGCTGCAGGTGCTTGATTGATTTTTACTGAGACCTGTCAAGACACCATTACAATAATCTAGCCTCCTAAGAATAAATGCATGGACGAGTTTTTCCATGTCTTGTTTGGAGAGAATGAAGGCTTTCTAAAGTGTTAACAATGCCATAAATAACACAAGCATTTAGAAACCCTTGATAAAAGGAGACTCACCATCAAGTTGGACCAGTTGAAGAACAAAAGGACTTCTCCACTATCACATTTCTCCTCACTGGTCCAGACTTGGGGCACCTCTGGACTAAATGGAGAGTTGAGGAAATGGGCTTGTGGTGGCCCTGCGGTCCACAGACCTCCTGTACAGTCACCAAGCGCTGGCAGACACAGTCCTAATGGAACCAATTATTTCAAAATGACAGCAACAAGTAATAAATAAGGCATGACAGTTTTGAAGTAACTTGCCCAACATTGGTTTGTGAGTTGTGCTGTCCTGTATTGGAAGGTTAAACTCCTTGAAAGTTTTGTCTTCAAAGAAAAGTGTCCTTCTCATGTTGAGCTGTGGACATCAGCTGACTGCTTCTGTTGACGCTGCCTTGTTGGCAGGAAAAGCCTGAGCCAGAATGAAGAGGGAGTTCAAGGCAGTAGGTTTCACTGCAGAGTTTAGGCCTTCATCCAGCAAAGAACCAGAATGATGATGTCAGCACTCCTCCAGCACTGCAATGTACCTTTGAGAGGTCGGAACAACATGACTTCTCTCACTTGTTATAGATGTTTATCCGTATCAAGAGATAATTGATGTCATGTATATATTTGGATATTAATGTGTCATTCATGTTACATAAAACATGTTAAACGACACGGAATGGCGTGGACACAACAAACGATGAGCTGGTTCAGAGACACGAGGCAGAAAAAGGAGGATGACCTCTTCTTTATCCCAGAACGACTTCACCCTTGAACTCTGACATCAGGGAATTGTCCCCCCCTCCTGATTCTGGTCATGTGGTTTTATAGGCTCCTCCTTTTTTCATTGGTGTGACGTTGCATATAAATTAAAGAAGAGAACTTCAGTTTGGCAAAAAGTGTTGTACTTTAATATACTTGGATGAAAACTACGTTTGATCAGAATACTACATTGGGTCAAATACATCCCTCGTTAGAGACGGTGTTACTAATTCTAACTGTAGGGCTCTGGTGTTGATTGCCTCATTAAGACATTCATGAAGAAATAAACTGAGACTTGTAATTGTTTGTTTTTTCAAAGTTGTCACTTCCTGTCTGAGCACTGAATCTTTCTTTGTGTTGAGAACAAACCCTCAAAGCCTTCATGGTTTGAGTTTCCTCACAGCTGACAGACAGAAACCCTCTGAGCCTGGTTCTGTTAGTCCAGGTTTAAACACCAACACCAGGATGGATGCTGGTTTCTTCACATGCAGCTGAAATCAGGACTTCAAGGGTTCATGTGAGGTTCAGCTTTCTGCCTCTTTAGTTTTCAACAAATATTAGTCACTTTTATGGAAATGAAGCACGACCTGCCTGCTCATTAACTGTCAACCAAACTGCTGGAGAGAGCTCATCGTTACTGGATGGGAATGTTAATGATGTCTATTAGCATAAATGGTTCCAATTATTGAGCTTCCTAGCTACCTTCAGTCTCAGAGGAGCTGAGTCTGTCAGGGGGAGGCAGGGTGGAGCAGCAGGAGCCTGCTACAAAATGACATGGAGAGATGAAGGAATCCTGAGGAGTCTCTGTGTGACTGAAGTGGTGGAGACGTGGCTCCTTTGGTGCTGACAGGATTTGAGCTCCTGACTCTATTTTAGTTTATTTCAGTGTGACTGCAAACATCAGCTGCTCACCCATCAGCTAGCAAGTAAACAACAGCCCTGTTCAGTCTGCTAGCTTCAGTGGAGGAGCGGTCAGGTGACTCTGTGTGCTCATGTCAGGTGACGGCTCCATGAGAGCTCCAATCCCAGCAGTGGACTCATCCACACTCTGGAGGAGATCCAGCATTTTGTTGGTGACCCAGATTCTGGACTGACTCCTGAACAGCAGGAGGAACCATCTTCCTGTTGCCTTTATTTGATGCCTCTGTGTGAATGAGAGTGGGAGGGGTTGATCTGCTGGGAGGCTCTGAGAACACCACCCACTGCCTTTGGAGGGAGGACATCTTGAACCTCTGCCTCTGTTGATGGTTCAGGATGAAAAGATGGAGAAATTGTCAGATGGTGAGGCTCTGAAGATTGGAGCCTCCACTACCCCAGTTTTCCAGAGGCTGATTCCTGAACACCAATAAAACTCTGCATCCACTTGTTCTTCATGTTCAATGGCTCCTTCCTCTTTCCTCTGATACAAAACTCAACAGCTTCTACTGGGATGTTTTGCTTCTCATGTGAGAGGCAGCAGGATCATACGTGTGTTCATGTTGACAGCAGACAAGGAGGAAACCTTGGAGGAGCTCAGTGACTTTTATCAGTGGGTCTCACTTCAGGTGTGAAGGCCTCTCAGTGTGAAGTTGAAACCCAGGTGGCCAGGAGTTGAACCTAGAACCTTTTGATCCGTAGTCAGACTCTGCACCACCAGCCCTGTGAGGAAGGTGCTATGTTCATGTGTGCTTCATTTTACAGAGAATCCAAACGATCTGGTGTCATTTTCTGGTGACAAAATGGTGCGATGGTTCGTGCTGTTGCCTCACTGCAAGAAGGTTCCAGATTGGAGTCCCGGCTGTGTGAGTCTCCATGTTCTCCCTGTTCCTGTGTGGGTTCTCTCTGGTACTCCAGCTTCCTCCCACAGTCCAAAGACATCAAGAGGGGACGAGGCTGATTGATACTCTAAATTGACCGTAGGTGTGACTGTGAGTGTGAATGGTTGTCTGTCTATATGTGTTGGCCCTGTGATGGACTGGTGACCTGTCCAGGGTGAACCCTGCCTCTCACCTGAAGGCTGCTGGGATAGGCTCCACCCCCCACAACCTTGATGGATAAGCAGTGTAGAAAATGGATGGAGGGGCATTAAACATCATAAGTCCATTTCTTTTGAGTTAGCAGTCAATAAGGAACGATCGAGTGAAGACAGCACGCTGCTACTTTATCTTTTGATTAATAAGACAATCTACAAATTCATTTAATTTCTGGATGTTTATTCTACCTACAAAGTCCATTTGTCACCATTATAGATCGACCAATCAGCATTAAGAATATAAACAATGACTCAAACTAATGGCGGTCTGCTGACGTCACATCCGTCACAGAGGCTCACTCCTGCACTCAGAGGTGGCCTTTTAGTTCCATCACTTCACGCTGTATTTACAGATTTATGATTGAGGGGAACAAACCACTCTGATGTCTGGGTTCATCAAGGATATCATTAAAGAAATCCTAACTATTTGGCCAGTTAAATTGATCCTAACTGTTCTTCAGATGTTGTGCTGGTAATGTCATGTAGTTTCTTTTCCAGTGTAACTTTGTCGTTCTGATGTGTGTATTTTTACTGCTCCAACAAAGCTGTTCCTCTTCTGGGGAAATCAATCATTCAGGCAATCAATAACTGAGTGTCTCTGATGCTGTACTGTAGTATTGCAGTACAACAACACTCTGATCCTTCCTTTTCAAATGTTTTTATTGTGTTTCTCTCATCAGGTGTTCAAAATGATGACAATAAAAATCAATAATTGATATTCAGCTTTGTTTCAACAATAATAACTGATCAGAAATGAGGCCTGATGGCTGCAATAGCAGCTTTGTGCTGTTCAGTGCCTCCTGCTATAAAAAGGAGTCAAGGCGGTCTAAAGATGTGAAAATGTTCCAAAGATCCTTCTTCATGTTGGTCCTGAACAAGATTGGTGTCAGGCCTTTTTTCAAAGGAGCTCCAAAAGGCTCACTTAACCCTTTGAGGCCTGGCTGAGACACGAGGCCTGTTGACCTTTGACCCTGTTGCTCTTTTGCTCTCATTGGCCTCTCCAGTGGATACAGACCTGAAACTTGAACTGTGAGGCCTCTCAAATGTATAGAATCATGATCTGTTTTTGGCAGCAGAAAGTCATTAAATACTGTCAACACAGATTAGTGGTGACGACTGAGTCCACAATGTCCTGCTACCTTTGTGGCCGTCTCGTCTGGCTTTGATCCCTCATGGAACCTCTGAGCTTCAGGGCTCCTCTGTCTCTACTGCTGCTGCAGGAGTCAGAGGGTCTCTCACCTGAAATTCAGATGCCAGACAAGAAGACACTTGGAGCTGACAGAAGTCATCGCTGTAGGTGGAGACATTCACAGGCTAACAAGGTGACCTCGTGGTAAGACAGGTTCTCCAATGGCACAGAACTTCAAATTGAGAAGTCGTTCTGAGGCGTCAGCAACTGGCATGAGCCATTCCAAAGATTTGCAGTGGGCCACACTGGAAATATGGCTTTAAAACATGGAACAGCTCACACAGCGTACAGTTAGAAGTGTAAAAGTCAAAGTTGAGCTGATGCCAGGTGTTGCCACAGTGTCATAGAAACACCTTGAGTCAGAACCACGTGGAAGGACCCCACTCAGGTCAGACCTGAAACGTACGAGTGTGTGAAGTTACCCTCCCCCGTTTGTGAGCCTTGATGAAATGAATCCACAATGACATGACTGGAAACGTGTGTGTGTGTGTGTGTGTGTGTGTGTGTGTGTGTGTGTGTGTGTGTGTGTGTGTGTGTGTAACCATGTTAAACTCTTTTAAATAAATGTTTCAGCCTGCTATTATTTGGATGCTGTATGATTCCTGCAACCCCAGACTAACTCAGGTGTTCGTACTGCAACCTAAAGTATGGTGATGAGGAGAATGATGAACAATCCACAAGGTGATCAGAAAATAAGAAATGGATTCAGGAACAACAAACCCATCTCTGAACATGTGATTGAAACATGTGAGTGGGACTGGCAGAACCTGGCTTTACCTCAAAGTGTCTCATCCAGAGATCTGTGACAGGCATCTGCTGTGGAGGGTCAATCTGTCCGTCCACATTCAGATCATCGATGCAGCGACTCTGCTAGGATCAAACTACTCAGGATGAAACAGACCAATGTTGACATCAAGTAGCAACTCAGCAGCTGATCAACAGAGTCCTCAGCACCAGTAGAGCCTGGTCCTGGTCCCTGGGGGGCTCCAACCACCAGCCTCTCTGTTAACAGCCGAGCGCCACAGAGACTCTGAGTCTCCTGCTGTTCATGAAGAGTTTTCAGGCTAAATTCAGTGTGTGAGGTCCACACTGCACATTTGAGGGACCATGAAGGACAGAGGAGAGTCTGACTGTCATGGTGAAAGCCTTCAGCACTAGAACTGAAACAGCCCCACCATCTTAACCCCCCCAGACCAAACATCATCGTCCAGCCTCCAACCAGAGGTCCATCAGTTATCATGGAGCCACAGGTGGAGTCTGGATTCTTTTCTAGAATGAGACGGCAGTGACAGTCCTGCCAAGTGACATCACTGACATGAATGGATGACTTTAGTCACGTGACTGGATGACCTCAGTCACATGACTGGATGACTTCAGTCACGTGACTGGATGACTTCAGTCACGTGACTGGATGACTTCAGTCACGTGACTTCAGTGCATCCAATCACCAAGTGCACCACAGTCCTTGTTGCTGTCTGCTGTTGGGTCACAGCAAAGTAAGGAAACAGCCTGACGGTCCTCAGGAGGAAATTCAACAGCCTCCAAAGATGGAGGTGAATCTAGACCCTCTCATGTTGGCCATCCTTGATGAACTTGGGCGGTACTCTGGTGCAGGGATGAGGTCATGGAGCTGATCTGGGAGCAGTCCTGATGTTAAATGGACTAAATGTGTCAACATCAAATAAAATTGGAAACCTATTTGAAGCCTTATTTTGTCTTTGATGGACATTTTTTCAATCTCTAATGACTGTTTTAACTGAACCTGCTGGATCCTGTGGTGCCTGATGAGGAGACAACTTGAGTACAAAGTTGGAGAGGAAGGTTTTTGGAGGGGAGATGATTTTTGCAGTGTTGTAAATCAAAATAACTCCAACGACATGATAGAATTTTCTCCAAATGTCCTGACTAAGATGGATTCCAAACCAAATCAGCTGTCACAAGGGAAAGTCTGCATGTAAACACACACACACACACACACACACACACACACACACACACACATACACAAACACACACACACACACACACACACACACGTGTATCAACATGATGTTCCGAATGTTTCACTGTCTGTGATTGTCCAGCTCTCCTTGTCTCTTCACTGTCATTGTCAGAACTCGGAGCAGTCTTCCTCTCCAGGTGATGTCTCTGAGTGATGATGATTGCTGTCTGTTCAACCAGCTTCATTTGTTGATATCTGAGAAGGACTGAAGACAGCAAAGTGTGCTGATTGGCCAACAACCCCTCACAGGTCAAAGGTCACTGCTCTGAGGCGGACCAGTTTACTGTAACAGTGGTGGCACCATCCACTGCTGGCGCTCTCTTCAGTGCTTCTTGTTTCTGCCCTTTGTGTGTGAGCTCCTAGAGCAGCTGGTCCGGCCCCCCCCCCCCTTTTCTTTTCTATTCCTCTAATTTATTTTTTGATTTTCTGTTTTTGTAATTCATCATCGATCTCGGCTCACGGTCGCTACACTCTTGACCTCCTGTGAGCCTTGAAGAGAGAGAAGCCACCTTTGTGTCGGAGAAGAGCAGCTTAGTCCAGGCAGCCAGCAGCCTGAGACCAGAGGGTAGCCCATCAACGCGCTTCCCTTCTTCATCGAGCGAATCTCAGCGGGAGCCACGGTCGACGAGGTGGAGGCTTTGGAGGCCGTCCTCCCACCAGTTCGTTGGAGAGGCGTCGTACATCGATGGGAGAATCCAGCTGAGAACGTCAGCCGGTTACGTTGGTTTTCACCGATTCAGGCCTGGACTCCTGTCTCGCTGCCAAACTCCGCCTGACTCCGTAGAGCTGGTCAGCCTCCACTCAGTCCTCTTCATTTGGTTGGAGGTCACCATCGTTCATCCTACACACCTTTCCACCTGCCTCTTAGCCGTCTACTTGAAGCTCAGATAAATCCAGGCTAATTCATACCTGCTACTCAATATGGGCCTTAATTACTCTGCTGGAATTATCACTCTGTCTGAAGGGTTTTCTTAATTGTATTAAATCCTCTTTAATTTCCAAGAAGTCTTCCAACTCATTCATTCATGCAAGCCACTGATCCACAAGACCTCATTGATGAGCTTCAACCTGAGACTGATTGTTTCTCGTTGGACGAGACACCCATTCAATGAGACTCATGGTCAGTCCATTGAAATCTACTGGTGTTCCTGGTGAGTTGATTTAACAACATGAGCTGACAGAATCTACGTTCAGGTAGGAACCACCACATCCAGGGGTCTGGACCTTTGAGCAGGCAGAGCCATCAAAGTAGCAGACTAAGCTAGCAGACATTAGCATTGAGAAGAAACTGATACCTGAGCCTACTTTTGGGTCTGGTCAGGTGATGACACAATAATATGACATCATTGTCAGACTGACGCCTGCTCAACACTGACCAAACACCACCCTATTGCATTGTGGGAAATTTCTGCTTGGCTCGCGTCCATCAAAACACAAAGAAATTTCTCCAGAATCAGGATTGACAGTGGATACAATTGAGTCCACACTGGTTTTTCATTCTGAGTCAGGTGCAGGTGTGGACCTTCAGACACAGCCTGTGTTTGTGTTGTTTATTCAGTGATTTTTCTTTCAATTCCAATCAAAGCCCCACAGCTGCAGAAAGTGAGAGAACAAGCAGGGATGTTCAAGATAAACGCCCAACGTGGGGCTTGAACCCACGACCCTGAGATTAAGAGTCTCATGCTCTACCGACTGAGCTAGTCAGGCTACACCTGAGTACCTTCAATAGCCTGAAGTGATCAGAGTGAGAGACGCTACAAGCTCTTCATCAGACTCACAGTCACATGAGCCATCACATGATTGATGAATGACCACAAACACCTTCATCTTTGACAAAGAAGTAAAATAAAAGGTGAACCACAGATGAGACACCAGTGGTAAAAACACTAAAGTGCTGTCAAGGAGAAACAGGATACGAGCAAACACACACACAATTTACAGAGGGAGAACTCTCCCAGAGGGAACCACTCAAAGGAGAACCTAGAGATCATCAGGCTGGATGACCTCATCAACATGAGACAGGTGGATAGGAAACAAGCTCAGAGATGTCAGGAACATGAGATCCAAGTGGTGAGAGAGCAAGAACTGGTGAGGTTCCAGAACCAGGAGTGAGGTGGAGCCTGCATTACCTACTGGGAGCTTTTAGTCTAAGGTTCAACTTGGACTTGAATGATTTCTGGAGAGACAACGTGCAGGGAGGGAATTTGGAGATGAAGAACAAGTTCCTCTCAGCTTTAATGGAGTTTTCAGGAGTCAAACAGACCCTCCTCTGATTGGTTGCCTCTGATTGTGTTCTCATTGCACCACAGCCTCCAGGTTGAGGGTTCTGGTCCTAGTCAGACACATTGACTCTGATGCTGCTAAGCCTGAAGGGAGGATGAAGAAAGGAGTGTCTGAGAGAGCTTCACCAGACAAACTGTCCAGTTGAACAACAAACACTAGTCAGTAGGAATGTTGCTGCTGGGACCCTGATTCAAACCAGGGTTGCTGCAGCCACAACACAGAGGACTGACCACTAGAGGATCAGGGCCTCCTGGAGGCTGAGGTTGGAGCTGCTCTGTCTTTGTCTCACTGAGAGACAAAAGACAATTGGAGTCCACAAAGAAATCATTGAGAAATCAAGGAGAGATCAAAGAAAGAATTCTAAGATTTAAAACAGAACTCTGAGATCAAAGGTTGAAGTTCCCCAAGGTTCAGTTTTAGCTCAGACCCTCTTTAATATCTCTGTACTGCCACTTGTCGTCAGGAGACTCAGTATAAACCTCCACAGTCCTGCTGATGTCACTCAGCTGGACATCTCTGTGTCTCCTGGTGACTCAGGACCAGTTGATGTCCATTAACCTGTCATGGAGGCAGAGAACAAAACTAAGGTCTTAATTAAAGCTGGAGGCAGTGTTGTTAGGGCCTGAGCCTCCTTCTGTCCACTGCAGAAAAGTAGCAGGAGTCGTCCTGAATCCAAGGATGTATTTTATGAGAGCGGTGGGACTTGTAGTTTAGGAGGTAGAAGCCTCAGTGTGACACCAAGTGAGAATCAGAGCTGAGCCTCTAAGAGCCCCTCCCCCGCTGCTCTCTGTCAGAGTGGAGAGGAGAGAGGATTTTTGGAGTTTGTTGTTTGAAAAAGGCTCATCAATCCCCAGATTGTGGTCAAAGTAGAATGTAAACATTTTAGTAGGCATTTTTGTCAGGAATGTAGTGAAGTTATTTGTGAAGTGGAGAGAGTTACAGTGTAGACGAGAGAAGCGTCAGTTTGAGGCTATGTGTGTCTGAGGAGACAGCCTCCCATTGGTTTACATTGTAGGGTGAAAAGTGGGTCCTGGACTTTGTCATGACTCAAACAATTTGTAGTTGGTTTCTGATGGTTTGGTTTGCTTGACCTTGCAAATCCATATTTTGGGTTCTGGCTTGTTCTGCTTTTCTTTTTGTGTTTGTATTAAAGTTCTGTTGCTGAAAAAATAAATCCAGGGTTTAGTGACTAAAAAAAGGTCCAGAGGCCCACAACTAAATATTCAAACCAATATTTCCATGGATAAGGAAGCCTGACAAGGAAACAAGAGATGGAAACAACTTGGAGGATAGAAAATTGTTTTAGTTTATTTGACAGCTGATTGAAGACGTGGGTCAAAACTGACCGTTACCATAGAGATGGGAACAGGAAGCTGACACAAGAGGAAGGTTCCAGCTCTGAAAAAGGAGTTTGATCAAAATCTTGAACTGCCAGTAGAAAAATCCTTTTGTATGTTGACCTTTGTTGACAGAAGTCACTTTAGCTTGGCAGTGAAAAGAATGGCTGCTAGCTTGACAAAGAACTGCACAAACCAGGTTCAAGCTGGACTTTGGACCCTGGTATCTGCAACGACTCCATCAACTCCTCATCTAGCAGCTCTGCTGGGTCCAACTATTTTACAGAACATTTGACAGACCTGTGGAGCAGTGAGGACACACATGAGTTGATCACATGATCCACTGAAGCGCCATTTTACCTGCCACTGAGGTCACCAACATGAGCTGGAGTTGGGAATCTTGAACTGAACCTGGTATCACAGCGACCCCTACTGCTGCAAAATGGAACAGCAACACTGAACCAAGTACAGGATTGGAGGGAGACTGATGATGGTCTCTGTTTGGGTTTTAGAAGGACAAGGAGGGCGTGGCTTCAAGCTGGATTCTCAGAGACTATTTCCCCAACCTCTACATTGGCATCTACACTGTCATCCAGTCATGTGACTGAAGTCATCCAGTCACGTGACTGAAGTCATCCAGTCATGTCAGTGATGTCACTCTGCAGGACTGTCACTGCCATCACATTCTAGAAAAGAATCCAGACTCCACATTTCTGGGGCAGTTTTGGTCTTTAAACACTTGACAGTTCCAGGAGATTTAGTCTGGCTCAAGATCTTCAGATCAACCCAGGACAGAAGGCTATGATTCCATTGGATTGTGTATTTGGAGCATTCAGAGATCTGGTGGATCTCAGTAGGAGCTGGATTTATCCACTGAATGATCCTGGTCAATGTGATCCTGCTCCTCCATCTCTCAGGCTGACAGAGCAGGAGGACCTGACTGAGAAGAAAGCTGCACTTGAGCAGCTTCAGTCTCTGAGTGACAACACACAGGCAGAAAACCAGAATTTGAGGGAACAAGTTTCTACTCTTGAACGTGAGAATAAAAGAGCAATCCAGGAGCTACAGAACCTCACTGCTGTGGTGGCCAACCTCAAAACGGTCCAGGACAAGAACCAGACTCAGATAGAAGACCTGAACGCAACAGTCCACAGTCTTCAGTGTGAGGGGAGGAAGGTTGATGGAGAGAACAATGAGCTCAGAAAAGAGCTGACCCAGGTTCAGTCTCTGAGGGAGAGTGAACAGGTGGAGATGAAATGTCTTGAGGAAGACCTGACTGAGAAGAAAAGTGCACTTGATCAGCTTCAGTCTCTGTGTGACAAGAGATGGACAGAAAACCAGAATTTGTGGGGACAGGTTTCTAGTCTTGGACAAGAGAAGATTATTGCATATCAGCTGGTAGAGAACATGTCTGCCATGGTGGGCAACCTTGAATCTGTGAGGGAGGAGAACCAGGCTCAGATCAGAGACCTGAACACACAAGTCCACAATCTTCAGCTTGAGGTGAAGATGGTTTACAAGGAGAAGTGTGACCTCAAGTGTGAGCTCAACTCCATCCAGGCAGAGAAGAAGAAAATGAGAGAAGAACTCACTGAGAAGAAGACGACTCTTGAACAGCTGAGGTTCCAGAGTGGGGAGAGAGAGGCAGAAAATGGATGTTTGAGGAGACGAGTTTCTACTGCATCTCAGGAGACAGAGACCTTCACTGCAGAGTTGGCCCACCTCGAATCAAGGAAGGACCAGGACCCCACAAAGACTGGCAGTCTGAACGGTGAAGTTCAGAGTCTTCTATGTGCAGTGAGAACACAAAAGAAGAAAAGGAGCAGTGCTCAGAGGGAAATCCTGGGAAATCTTCATGATTTAAAAAGCTGTTTGAAAGAGGAAAATCATGACCTTCAAGTGAAGGTCCAGCAAACTTCTGAAGAGCAAGCAGACTCTCCCCTACGTCCAGCCAGAGAAGAGCAAACAGACTCTCCCCTACGTCCAGCCAGAGAAGAGCAAGCAGACTCTCCCCTACGTCCAGCCAGAGAAGAGCAAGCAGACTCTCCCCTACGTCCAGCCAGAGAAGAGCAAGCAGACTCTCCCCTACGTCCAGCCAGAGAAGAGCAAGCAGACTCTCCCCTACGTCCAGCCAGAGAAGAGCAAACAGACTCTCCCCTACGTCCAGCCAGAGAAGAGCAAGCAGACTCTCCCCTACGTCCAGCCAGAGGAGAGCAAACAGACTCTCCCCTACGTCCAGCCAGAGAAGAGCAAGCAGACTCTCCCCTACGTCCAGCCAGAGGAGAGCAAGCAGACTCTCCCCTACGTCCAGCCAGAGAAGAGCAAACAGACTCTCCCCTACGTCCAGCCAGAGGAGAGTAAGCAGACGCTCTCATATGTTCTTCTGCAGAGGAGCGACGGGATTCTGCTGCATGTCCTTCAACTGAAGAGCAGAATGATGGGGGCACCCTGGAGACTGGACCTGCTCCGGGTCAAACCAGAGGTCTACTGAGCCATGTGACATCTGGTGTAGAAGATGCTCTGTTCATGTTCATAGTTTTTTCTTTGTGTGCTTTTCCTCAACTCTGTTTTCTTTGTTTGTTATATATGATGATACCTTGATCACCACAGCAGTTGATCCCAGCTTGATCAGCTGAGTGCTTTGCAGTCTAAAGCACTTTAGTGACACCTGTGGGGTCCCTTATCCTCACTGACCACAGGGATTCAGCCTCACTGAAGGAGAGGGAACCTTCCAGGTTGCAGCTCCTAGACTCTGGAACGCTCTCCCACTGGACATGAGGACGCTGTGGACACCTTTAGAAAGAAGCTAAAGACCCATTTGTTTATTAATATTGTTGTTCATGATGGAATCGTCCCTCTGTACCTGCCCACACATGTCAAGAGGTCAAATGATTCCCTGTTTAAAACAGCTCTTCATCACATGGATGTGCATCCCAACAGTCAGAGTTCACCGATGCTGCTATTCCCTCCAGTGTGAGGCACTAGGAGTGACTGATGAGGGTCAGGGGGGTCAGGCTAGTCCAGATAGTGGGTCTGTATGAGGTTATTAGGGAGGGATAAGGTAGTGGCAGAGTTCAGGCTGTAGTTATGCTCCAACAGTTGAGACAGGGCAGGACAAAAAATGACCTCCTGATGGCGTTAGGAGTGACTCTTACAAGAACCAATCAATAAAAGTGGGTGGTGACCTGCTCATGTGACGCTTGTGTTGATGATTACTGGGTCTCCTCCATGCTCATTTATCATGAATGAATCCCTCTGAGTAAAACACCTGATGACTCCTGAGTTGTTTCACAAAATGTGTGTGTGTGTGTGTGTGTGTGTGTGTGTGTGTGTGTGTGTGTGTGTGTGTGTGGGCAATATGTGTTATGGTTGTTATGGAGTTTATGGTTATTATCTCTGTTTCTTGTGTCTTTGTCTTTGTTGTCCTCCCATTCGTCCGTCCTGGATTTTTGACCTTGGTTGCAGGAAGCCTGTGACCTCAACTCCTTTTTCTGTGTTGCTGAACGTAGAGCCTTGCTTCATTGTGCTAGCTAAAGTGTGATCCTCCCTGCTAATTCCTTATTTCGTTGACTAATTACCCACCAAAAATTAATACCTAACTGCTTTATTTGGCTGAAGTTTAAAAGACCATCATTCTGGCAGCAACAATCTTTCTGCCTTGTAAACACGCTAAGCTAACGATGGCTTCTCCCTCTTGTTCTCCTCTCTCCTGCTCAGAGTGCCACATGTTTTGTTCCTCCTCTGCCTCCTGTAGTGATACTGATAAGTGTGTTAAATGTAGTTTTTTTGTTGTGTTGGAGGTGAGGCTTAGCGAGGTTGAATTGGACCTGCAGCGGCTCTGCACCAAAAGCTGCGAGAGCTAGCCAACCCTCACTAGCTGGTGCAGACCAACTTAGCTTAGCTCCTAGCTTAGGCCCAACTAGCGCTTCCCCAGCAGCTCCCATGCATCTGGGAGAGCGCCAAGAAAAGTTGGGCCTAAGCTAGGATGTGCTTGCTCATGAAGAATTGTTGGGTGTAAATTCATTTAAGGAGTGTTGAACTGGACCTGTTCTACTTGTAAAGTGTAACTTTTGTTGTTATTTGGTGCTTTACAGGGTTATGACTTGATTTCATTGCAGCTTTGACCTGAGCAGGTGTTCATTCACATCTCAGTAACAGGGGACACTTTATCACACCAGTGGACAAACATCAGCATTCGTCACCCAGCAGCTCCTCTGATCAACAGAACAAGTTAAAGTATTCTGGAGAATGAGGGCATCGATCCCTCTACCTCTCACATGCTAAGCAAGCGCTCTACCATTTGAGCTAATTCCCCTGTTAAGGAGCACAGCAGATAATGCACGTTGACCTTCATGCATGGTTGAATGAGCGTCACCAGTTGAAGCTTCTCTGGTTGACCAATGTAATGGAGACCAAGGGTTCCATGACATCAATGATTAATTGAAGGTAGCATTTGTCTTGGTATGAACAGTTTATGTAAATTAGAGGCACACACACATGTTAATGGTCAGGTTTATTGAATCAGCAAACATGTGAAACATTTTCTATGCCATGTGTTCCAGGGAGGGACCTGGAAAGCACAGGGGGACCGGCCATCCTGCCTGTGGAAAATGAAGACCCCAGTGTCAGTCAGTGGGAATCACTGTGCAAGGCCTGGTATTTAGTGTTTGTCAAGTTTGTCTCATGTAAATGTGGCAGTTTCAGTCGTCACGTCAGTCCACCTCTTCCTGGTGGTTTCCTTAAAGGGGGTGGAGCCAAAAGGGGAGAGTGGCCCAAGGAAGCTCCTTAAGAGCTGTAGGTGCAAACCTTTGCTCCCAGATGGGGGAGGGGGTACAATCACAGGCGAGGTTCATTGAATGATTATGCATGTGGATGTATGATTGAGTTGGTGTAGTAGTCTGGAATCATGTATATATTTAGACAGGTTATGTTGTTGAGATGGTGCTGGTTTGATGTAAATATTGATTGTAGAGCATGGTTGTGGTCTCACCTCCACTCTATGGGCCATCCATCGTCATCTTCCTCTTATTCCTTACTAGTAAGGGTCACGGGGGGGGGGGGGCTGGAGCCTATCCCAGCATCTACGGGCGAGAGGCGGTGTTCACCCTGGACAGGTCGCCAGTCCATCGCAGGGCCAACATACAGAGACGAACAACCATTCACACTCACATCTACGGTCAATTTAGAGTATCAGTCAGCCTCGTCCCCTAATTGCATGTCTTTGGACAGTGGGAGGAAGCCGGAGTACCTGGAGAGAACCCACACAGGCCTGGGGAGAACATGCAAACTCCACACAGAAAGATCCCACGCCCGAGCCGGGACCTTCTTGCTGTGAGGGCACAGTGCTGACCACTGCACCACCGTGCAGCCCCGCTCTAGGGGCTGGTCTGTCTAATTTCCTGCAGCCAGGAGGGGATAAATGGCAGTCAGGGGTTTTTAATGTAAGTTGATGGTGTCTCATGCAACCTCTTTCAATACTCCAGTGGTGGTTTAAGTGAAGAAAAACATGGGTTAGTCAGTAGGACTCTGTGTGTGTGTGTGTGTGTGTGTGTGTGTGTGTGTGTTTGTGTGTGTTTCCATGCAGACTTTCCCTTGTAACAACCGATTTGATTTGGAAACCATCTCATCGAAATCTCCTCTCCAAAAACCCTCTTCTGCAACTTTGTACCCAAGTTGTCTCCTCATCAGGCACCACAGTATCCAGTAGGTTCAGTTAAAACAGTCATCAGTGATTAATGTTCATGTTCAATGATGAGGTTTTGATTTATTCTTCTAGAATCATCTGAACAAACCCTCCTCAACACAGTGAAGCCTTCATCTGACAGGAGGAGTTTCTTTTCCCAGTGATTCCACTGACAGTGAAAAGCTTTGTTCATCAGACTGGTCTGATAGGATCAACTACTGGTTGCTCTGGAGTGGAAACAGCAACCTGTCAGGAAACATTAGTCAGATCAAAGCCAAGATTAAAGCAAGAGCCTCCAGATCAAAGTCAGAATTGATGATGATGTCATCAGGGGGCTTTGATAGTGTATTTATTTGTACCTAGAATTCTGTCTTTGATCTCAGGAGGACATGAAAGAAACCCAATTGAGGAAAGCAGAGGAGAACATTCAGCTTCATTAGAAACACTTGAACTGTTGAACAGTAGAATTTGTTTGAAACAGTTTACAACACTGAGTGACAGGATTGAAGAGGGGAGATTTGGGTATTTTCAGTTTAATTCTAACTTTAAACTGGGCATGAACATTTTTAGTCGTTCATATTCTAACATACAGACGAAGTCATGACATTCCCTTTTTTTTAACCTGTCCTGTTCAGGAAATGGAAATTTAGCTGCTATGTTGAATCAGAAAAACCTTTTGAAGTCTACTTTTGCTTCAGTCAGAAAGTGGACTGTTGTTAACTCTCACAATGGTTAGTGATTGTGGAGGAAGACAAAATCCTTATGAACCTCTTTTTAACAGACACACATTTCTAAAGACACTGGTTCATTTTATTTTCTTCTTCTAGCAGAGGATGGTTTCGATCCATCGACCTCTGGGTTCTGGGCCCAGCACGCTTCCTCTGCGCCACTCTGCTCTACCATTGACTGAACAGTCCTTGTTTTATGAGAGCATTCTCTGTCTTTGTCTCTGCCCTGCTCTCCTGCTCTCTTTCCCCTCATTTAGTCCTTGACATGATCCATGCTCTACAGCTCTGCGGGTGGAATGAAGACCTGCGTCTGCTCTGCCCGTGCCGTCCTTCGTCTCAACCTAAATTGTTTGACCCACCTTTATAATGATCGGACTCGCTCCCGCTGAGCGCGCCAGACGCTACAGACAACACAACCAAATTGGCCCCGATCAGAATTTGACAGGCCGAACTCGCGCCGAAATCTTTACAAAAAATCAATTTTTGTCACCCACGTGAAGATGGGTGGGAACATGCCCTAAAAACACCAAGAATAATATCCACCACCTTCTGAACGGGTCCTGGCCCGTCTCCTGCATCAGGGGCCGCCGCAGTCGCGCATCAGCTGTTCAACAGCTTTTCGCCGCAACACTCAATAAGACAAAGACATAAAAGCTCAAGCTGCTGTTGCGGAAGCCGTGATCGTATAGTGGTTAGTACTCTGTGTTGTGGCCGCAGCAACCCCGGTTCGAATCCGGGTCACGGCAGCATGAGATAAATTTCTTTGTGTGTAGTGATGGACACAAGCCAAGCAGAAATTTCCCACAATGCAATAGGGCAGTGTTTGGTCAGTGTTGAGCAGGCGTCAGTCTGACAATGATGTCATATTATTGTGTCATCACCTGACCAGACCCAAAAGGAGGCTCAGGTATCAGTTTCTTCTCAATGCTAACGTCTGCTAGCTTAGTCTGCTACTTTGATGGCTCTGCCTGCTCAAAGGTCCAGACCCCTGGATGTGGTGGTTCCTACCTGAACGTAGATTCTGTCAGCTCATGTTGTTAAATCAACTCACCAGGAACACCAGTAGATTTCAATGGACTGACAATGAGTCTCATTGAATGGTAAACATGTCAAATATGAAGTCATCACCTGAGGAGGTCTGCTGCTGGAATGAAGCTCCAGATATTCACAAGATATTCTAGACCTTAAGATAAAGCATTTTTATATTTGATTTATTGTTCATTAGCCTGCTTCACATTGTTTGATTCTATGTGTTGTATATAAATAGAACTTTGATCCACAACCTCCACAAACACTCTTGTCCAACTTTTGTGCCCAAATTTTCTCCTCCTGAGGCACCAAATCAAGTCAAGTCATTTTTATTTGTTAGAACCAAATCACAACAAAAGTTCTCTCATGACTCTTTACTAGTAGAGCAGGTCCAGCACCAAACTGCTTCAATGAATCTACACCCAACAATTCTCCATCAGCAGCACATCCTGCAACAGTGGTGATGAACACCTTCCTTTTAACAGGCAGGAACGTCGAGCAGATCCAGGATCAGTGGGGATGGCCTCCTGCTTTGACCGGTTGTATTTAAAGCTCCATCAGATTGGAACAACCTTTCCCCCTCACTTGGGTCTCTCACTTCCTTTCTCATCTTCAAATCATCAAGCATTTTCAAACATCTGCTCTTGTTTCTGATGCACCTCCCCTTTTCTCTCCAGGATTCACTCTCTACTTGTTCTTGTTTGTTCTCTGTACTGTAAATATGTGGATATTTGTGTATGAATATGCATTGTGTACTTTAATGGTGCATGGAAGCAGTATTTATTTAGATGGGTGTTTAAATGTATGAGTATGTGAACACAGGCCCACTCTTATTCTGCAGTGGGATCTCTGATCATACTTTGTAGAATACTGGATGGTGGGGGGGGGGGGGGGCTTTGGGGAACATTGTTGGCCTGTACCTGGGTGTATGATGTGTGTGTCCTTGTGTTGAAAATAGAATCTACTTTTATTATTGTTGTATTGTTGGTCATTATTTGTCAGGACCCCCTCCAAAATGAGATGGTGCATCTCAAGGGGCTGCCCTTGAAATCAAGAATCAAGAATGAAGGTGTCTGCTGGTCTTGGTGGACCCTCTGCTTCTCCAGCTGAGTCAACAGATTCCTGTGTTGCTTGAGTCATTGTGTATCCTGGCTGCATTCAGCGCTTTCACCGCTGCAGCCTAGCTTGATTGCCAGTCAGGACAGGTGTTATTAAGAATGGAAGAGGGGACAGTTTTGGCAGGACAAGTTGCTCCACATTCAGGAGATGGTGGGAAGTTTCAAAGCTGCCATAAATCTTGATAACAAACTCCTTCACTGTGTGGGAGGTTCAGAGTCCCTGGTTTGATTGCAGCTTTGACCTGAGCAGGTGTTCATCCACATCTCAGTAACAGGGGACACTTTATCACACCAGTGGACAAACATCAGCATTCATCACCCAGCAGCTCCTCTGATCAACAGAACAAGCTAAAGTATTCTGAGAATGAGGGCATGGATCCCTCTACCTCTCACATGCTAAGCTAGCACTCTACCATTGGAGCTAAGTCCCTGCTAATGAGCTGCAGATGATGGAGGTTGACCTTCATGCAGGGTTGGATGAGCGTCACCACTTGAAGCTTCTCTGGTTCAACAAACCCTTGGGACCAAGACAGGAATTGGAACCTGTGCAGGTCCAGACCCATGTTTAAGTTGGTGGAGACAATTGTTTGAACCAGGGACTGAATGAAAAGACTTGCCCAGACTCCTGCTCGCTCTTCTGAACCGACCCCTCATCTCTGTGTGTAGACTGCCAGGCTGTCTTACTTTTCAATGGCACAGCAGCAGACAGCAAGAGGGTTACTATGGTGCAGTTGGTAAAATCCCTATCAATGGTCTGCAGAAATATGCTGGGACTTCTTTTTTATTACGAAGCAGAATTCAAAGACTGACCAAGGAAACCACAGCACAGAATTTAGAGATCAAAGAAAGAAATCAAAGATAGAACCTGAAGATCAGGAAATGGCACAGATCAATGAGATCCATGGACTCATCAGTGAAGGTTTTCTTTCAGGACATTTTCTACCCAGAGTGATAAAAGCAGCCAACACCTCCAGCACAGAGTGGAGATACCTGCCACACCTCTCCAGAGACCTGGGACATGATGGCAGTGGTGGGATTTGAACCCACGCCTCCTCAGAGACTGGAGCCTTAATCCAACACCTTAGACCGCTCAGCCACACTACCTCACTGAGCTGTTCTCTGAGTTGGTCTGCTAAAGGCATGTTGAACAGGAACTAACAATGATTTCAAACTTATTCTGAAGGGTGACCCCTTCACTCCCGTGGTCACAGGAAGTGACGACAGCGCTGCTAGAAGCAGGAAAGAAATGGTAAAAGGACTCAGTTTGTACAGAGCCTTTCTATCTCAGCATACCATGCTAGCAAACCTCCTTTTGTCTGGTTTGGACAGACAGACAGACTACTTTATTAATCCCTTTTGGACGTTCCGCGAGGGAAATTTCACTCTCCTCAACATACATTCACAGCACTGTTACCATAGATTAGACTAAAAATAGCAAAGAAGAAAAAACAAAGACTATATATATATATATATATATATATATATATATATATATATATATATATATATATATACACATACATATATACATACATATATATATGCATATATATATACACATACATATATATATATATACATACATACTTATATACATATATATATATACATACATACTTATATACATATATATATATATATATATATATATATATATATATATATATATATATATATATGTGTGGGTGCCTGTGTGTACCTGGATGGTTATGTATATATGCATAGTGACAGGAATAATCATAATATTAATTGTTCTTAATTGTTATTATAACAATAATAATGATGATGATATAATATAATAATGATGATGATATAATATAAAACATATAATAGTTATAATAAAATAATAATAGCAGTAGTAACAAGAATTATATAATAATAATAATAAAAAATAAATGCTCATGATAATTATTATGAGCAAACAGACATTATGAACAAACATTACAAACATTGTTCATTACAAACATTAATCTCATAAATAATAAATGCTCATAATAAAAAATAAAATAATGATGATGATAATAATAATAATAAAAACAATAATAATCATAATAATAATAATAATTAAAATAATAATAATAATAATAATAATAATGTACAGTCTCTTATATTGCACGAGTGTCTGGTTGTTATCGGGGCAAGCTAATGGTGCTCAGCCCTCTCCTACAGTCCTTCTGTTGGCCCCCCCCCCCCCTCCAGTGAGGAGTTTAACAGTTTAATGGCTCGGGGGATGAAGGAGGTCTTCAGTCTGGTTGTTGTTTGGTGACTGTGGATGAACACACAGGAGAAGTTGAGCATGAATCTGTGTTCCTGTTCACTTGAATACATGCAGGAGTGTGAGGTGGAAATACTACTGTTTATTTTTGTTCTGATTTCAGAACTGTTGACACAACGGTGTCAGATTAAAGCATCTCCACCTTCCAGATGCTGGTCTCCTTCTGGGGTCCTGACTGACCTCCATCTTGTGTTCTGGATCCACCTGAACCCAGCAGCTCCAGATCCCTTCACTCCTTACAGGGATAGAAAATGGCTGCTGGATGGAAGTCCCCCAACTGTGGCTGTTCTGAAACTCTTCTCCTCAGTCACTCCTGAGTTGACACTGAGATGGAAACTCTGAGTATCAGGTTCAGAACAGCTGATCTGAGTTGGTCCAATCAACTGTGAGTGTGTTCACCTTGAGTGTCACACGTGCACATCCACGACAAAATGACATCATCAATGGAGCCCTGATACCACGAGTCACCATGACAACCAAGAACAAAATAACAAGTTACTTTGAAACAAGACCTTCATATATTTATGATGACATCACCAATATGAGCCTTTTCTCTTTTCCAGGCTGTCTTACTTTTCAATGGCACAGCAGCAGACAGCAAGAGGGTTGCTATGGTGCAGTTGGTAAAATCCCTATCAATGGTCTGCAGAAATATGCTGGGAGTTCTTTTTTATTATGAACCAGAATTCAAAGACTGACCAAGGAAACCAAAGCACAGAATTTAGAGATCAAAGAAAGAAATCAAAGACAGACCCTGAAGATCAGGAAATGGCACAGATCAATGAGATCCATGGACTCATCAGTGAAGGTTTTCTTTGGTTCACGGTCTCTTGTTGTCGTACTGGTGTGATGGTGTCAGACCCTTTACATTCAGTTCAAACAGACTCCAAAGTGTAGCTGTGATGCAGAGGGCAGCAGCCTTGTGCTTGGTTCCGTCATGGTTCTCTGCATTGTTAGCAAACTCACCAAAGACCTCCCTGAAAGCAGGATCATTTTCCCACAGTGCTTTTTTAACCAAGTACCAATTTGTCCCTCTTTAAAAAAACAACAAACAAAGATGAGGTCAGACTGAGATGGACGAGATGATATGGATGTGATTTATGGCTTTCAAACTCCAAATATTCAATTTTTCTTCAGGGCTTTTGAGAGGTTCTGGGTAATGAATGAAAATTTAAGTTGGACAGAAACGACATGCGGTGTCACTGTGTGTGTTTACACGTGTGTGTATTTCTTGTTTTATGGTGTTGGAGACCATTTCCATCATCAACACTGATCAGGAGTCCTCATCCTCATGGGGACCAAAGACCGGCCCTGATGCAGCGCAATGCAGTTTGTGAGTTCTTGCATGAATTTCAGAGTGAAGGTCTGGATTGAGTTTAGTTTCAAATAAAGATTAAGATTCAGTTGGTTAAGATTAAGATTAAGGTTAAGGTTAGGCTGCACATAGAATGAAGTTGATCGAATGTTCTCATAAGAATAGCTGGGCACACCTGAGTGTGTTTAAATGCAGACTTCCTCTTGTGACAACTGATGTCATTGGAAACCATCTTGAGGACATTTGGAGAAAGTTCAATCATTCAGCTGCAGGTACAGTGACTTACAACACTGCAACAACAACAAAAAAACACCCCTCCAAAAACACTTTTGTCCAACATTTGTGCCCAAATTTTCTCCTCATGAGGCACCAAATCAGGTCAAGTCAGTTTTATTTGTTTAGAACCAAATCACTACAAAAACAGCCATTAAGTTGATCTGGTTGGCACTGGTATTTGTTCTTGCTGCAGCTCAGGAGTGATTCAGGAGAAGAGTTTCAGAACAGCCCAGGTTGGGGACTGGAATTTTAAAATGTCCCCTGGAACCAAACAACCTTGGAGGGTAAAACCTCCAATCATAGCCACTCAGATGCAGCAGCAGAAGAAGCTGTCATCCACCCTGACAGTCAGAGCATCAAGTCAAGAAAACATCACCATCTTGTAGTTCCAAACCTTCACCTGTCAGATTCAGCTACTTCTGATTGTGGGACTTTAAATTTGAACACAATGGAATTTGGACAAGGAGTTTTCCTTCAAGTCCAAACATCATCGTCCAGCCTCCAACCAGAGGTCCATCAGTTAACATGGAGCCACAGGTGGAGTCTGGATTCTTTTCTAGAATGAGACGGCAATGACAGTCCTGCCAAGTGACATCACTGACATGACAGGATGACTTCAGTCACGTGACAGGATGACTTCAGTCACATGACTGGATGACTTCAGTCACGTGACTGGATGACAGTGTAGATGCCAATGTAGAGGTTGGGGAAATAGTCTCTGAGAATCCAGCTTGAAGCCACTCCCTCCTTGTTCTTCAAAAACCCAAACAGAGACCGTCAGTCTCCGTCCAATCCTGTACTTGGTTCAATGTTGCTGTTCCATTTTGCAGCAGTAGGTGTCCCTGTGATACCAGGTTCAGTTCAAGAGTCCCAACTCCAGCTCATGTTGGTGACCTCAGTGGCAGGTAAAATGGCGCTTCAGTGGATCATGTGATCTACTCATGTGTGTCCTCACTGCTCCACAGGTCTGTCAAATGTTCTGGAAAATAGTTGGACCCAGCAGAGCTGCTAGATTAGGAGTTGATGGAGTCGTTGCAGATACCAGGGTCCAGTTCCATCCTCACTACCCCTGGTGACCATGTCAAAGTGTCCTTGAGTAAGAGACTGAACCCCTAAATACTTCTGATGAGTAGGTTGGCTCCTTGCATTGCAGCCTTCAGCATCAGTGTGTGAGTGTGTGTGAATGAGAGGACATTGTTCAGCTCCTTGAGTGCTGCTGAGGTAGAAAGGCTCTGTACAAATTGAGTCCTTTTACCATTTCTTTCCTGCTTCTAGCGGTGCTGTTGTCACTTCCTGTGACCGTGGAGGGAAGGAGTCCCCCATCAGAATAAGTTTTATATCATGATGTTACTTCCTCTTCAACACGCCTTTAGCAGACCAACTCAGAGAACAGCTCAGTGAGGTAGTGTGGCCGAGTGGTCTAAGGCGCTGGATTTAGGCTCCAGTCTAAGGCGCTGGATTTAGGCTCCAGTCTCTGAGGAGGCGTGGGTTCAAATCCCACCACTGCCATCATGTCCCAGGTCACTGGAGAGGTGTGGCAGGTCTCTCACAGCCTCTCCTCTCTCTTCCACTCAGATCTTCAAACCTGTGACCAAAAGAAGAACCCTCCTCTGAGTCCACAGACCTGAGCATTGCTGCTCTGAGTACCAGGTTACCTCCTGGTTATCAGAGTGAAGTCATGGTGAGGTAGTCAGTTGTTCATTTTGTTTTATGACAGAGGCCTCATTGTGAATTAAATAATCCCATTTCTTTACTTGACGTTTCACGCTGTTTCGATTGAAAAAGACCAGTTCCTGGAGAAGATCTTCCAGGGGTCCAGGTTAAAGCGGTGCCCCAGCTGGCACCAGGCGCTGACCCAGGTCCTGCATGGGAGATACTGTCAGTTCTGTTCTGCCCTGCTCACAACCACAGGCTGGTGTTGAGGCCTGCAGCAACCAGGGCCCCAGTCACCAAGAGTATAAAGGCTGGTCATTGTGGCAGTGGGAGGAGTCAAAATGAAGACAGACCAATGTGAGCAGGACGTTCCTGGAGAAGTCATCCATCCACTTTCTATTCTTATCCTTTAAGGGTCACGGGGGGGGGGGGGGGGCGATCCCAGGTGACATTGTTCAAGAGGCAGGGTTCACCCTGGACAGGTCAGAATTCCTGATGATGTCATCAGGGCTTTGACAGTGGCTAGAATTCTGTCTTTGATCTCAGGAGGACATGAAAGAAACCCAACTGAGGAAAGTAGAGGAGATCATTCAGCTTCATTAGAAACACTTGAACTGTTGAACAGTAGAATTTGTTTGAAACAGTTTACAACACTGAGTGACAGGATTGAAGAGGGAAGAGTTTTCGACTTTAAATTTAATTCTATCAAGTCAAGTCAATTTTATTTATTTTGTGCCAAATCCCAACAGAAGTTATCTCATGACACTTTACAAGTTTATCTAATGAGACAGGTACCCTGGAAGGTATCACGTTGGCCCCCAGCACCACCCTAAGGAACCCAGGAGTTCTCTTTGATCAGGATCTGTCCTTTCATGCCCACATTCAGCAAATTTCTAGGACTGCTTTCTTTCATTTGTGAAACATTGCTGAGATCACACACATCCTGTCTCAAAAAGATGCAGAAAAACTAGTCCATGCCTTTGTCACTTCCAGGCTGGATTACTGCAATTCCCTCCTATCAGGCTGCACCAGTAGGTCCCTCAAGACTCTCCAGCTGGTCCAGAACGCTGCTGCCTGACTAGAACGAGTAGAAGAGACCATGTCTCTCCTGTACTGGCCTCTCTGCATGGCTCCCTGTCAAATTTAGAAGAGAATTCAAAATTCTCCTTCTACCATCAAAGTCCTTAACAGTCAGGCTCCTTCATACCTGACAGAGCTCCTAGTCCCCTATTATCCAGCTAGAACCCTTCACTCCCAGGATGCGGGGTTACTGGTGGTTCCTAGAGTTCTAACAGTAGACTGGGAGCCAGAGCCTTCAGCTATCAGGCTCCCCTCCTGTGGAACCGTCTCACAGTTTCAGTCCAGGATGCAGACACCCTCTTGACCTATAAGAGCAGACGAAAGACCTTCCTTTTTGATCAGGCTTATAGTTGGGCTGCTTAGGCTGGCCCTTAGATATGCTGCTATAGGCTTAGGCTGCTGGGGGATCTCCCATGGTGCACTGGGCTTCTCTCTGTCCTCCTATATGTGTCTTACATAAATCATACTCATATGTATTACTAACTCGTCTCCTTCTCCAGAGCCTTCAGGCTCCCCTCATCCCAGATGTGGGTGCTGCTGGAGGAGGCTGCAGACCTGAAGAGGCTCAAACTGCCACCCGTAGCTCCACCTGCTCACCGTCTGTCCATCAGTCTCTTCACTAATCTCTCTCTTTATCTCTGTCCCTCTCTTTCCTTCTGCATATCTGTCTTCCTCCATTATCTGTCTTTGTCTCTGCCCCGCTCTCCTGCTCTCTTTCCCTCCAACCGGTCAAAGCAGAAGGCCGTCCCCACTGATCCTGGATCTGCTCGATGTTCCTGTCTGTTAAAAGGAAGGTTTTCATCACCACTGTTGCAGGATGTGCTGCTGATGGAGAATTGTTGGGTGGAGGTTCATTGAAGGAGTTTGGTTCTAGACCTGCTCTACTAGTAAAGAGTCATGAGAGAACTTTGTTGTGATTTGGTTCAATACAAATAAAACTGACTTGACCAGTGTCATTTGTGGTCTTTTGTTAATTGCATGCCACATGAAATTATTGTTGGTCAGTTTTGTAGCGACTGTCTCACAGTGGCAAGACAAGACCACTTCTACTTTTGATGATGACAGTTTGTTCAACACTAAACTTCAACCAGTCCCATGTTGTCAAACACTGGAACCTCCACAGCACCTGAACAGGGACTTGAACCCTGGACCCTCACATTAAAAGTCTGATGCTCTACCATCTGAGCTACTCAGGTTCTTTCTACAGCATTGAGACAGGAAAAGAAACACCTGTGAAGGTCAAACTGATGCTTTCTTGACTTGTTCAGTCCTCCATGTTGAAGTCCACCATGCTTTTGACTGGCTCTGATTCTCTGTGGCAAAATCCAACAAGAGGCTCCAAAAATGTCCTGAATGTCGTAAGAATGCACAGGACAAGATGTTAGTTTCCTTCATGTCTGCAGTTCCTCCACTGGAAACTAAAGTCAATGCTGCTCCTCTGCTGAAACCTGGGATCGGACCAGGGACCTTTAGATCTTCAGTCTAACGCTCTCCCAACTGAGCTGGTTCAGTTCTGAGTGAGGGCCCTGCTTCTGTCATTTATAATCTCTTCCACTCTCACTAGAACTTTGAGAGGATTGGAGCTTCTGAAGTCCTGAAACAAATCAAACCAGGGACTTTGAACTACACAGTGAAGGAGTTGATCATCAAGGTTGATGGCAGCTTATTAAGTTCTATCTTTGATCAAATATAAGAAATGTAAATGAATTCAACATTGATTGCATTTCTCTCCTTTCTTTGGTGCCCTCAGACTTTCTGAGAACTGTAGGAGGAACTGCTCTCTGCTCTCTGTTTGTTCTGCTCAATGGAGGAAGGAATGGAGCTCTAAGTTTTCCAGTTCCTACATCAGTGAATGGACTTTCAGTGCTGCAAGGAGCCAAAGCTACTAAGGAGGATTACAGAGTTTGTCCTTGCTGGAGTCAGTGACTTAATAGAGTCTAACAAAGGGTTGAACCTGAATGAGACAGTCACCCTTCAACATGGGGCCATGGCAGAGTGAACCAAGAACACTACAATGGGGGTGAGAGTGGAGCCATGATGGATTCACAGTTCATCACCTCCACCATCATGTGGACCACCTGATCACCTCTCCCTCAACCTCTAAATAACTCATTCCCTGACCGGGAATCAAACCCGGGCCGCGGTGGTGAGAGCGCCGAATCCTAGCCACTAGACCATCAGGGACCACACTGAGCGCTCAAACAACAGAGACTATACACAATGACTCAAGAACACAGGACTCTGTTGTCTCAGCTTGAGATGCAGAGGGTCCACCAAGACCACCACACACCTCAGCCCCCTAAAGACAGTCCACCCCCAGGATCAGCTTCTATCACTCAGTGGTCCAGAACCATTATGAAGCCTGATCAGGAATGTGAGCAAAGCTCTTGGAACAGGCCTGCTGCCACCACAACTAAGATCCTGCAGGTCACTAGAAACTCCAGTGTCCAGCTGACAAGTGGACTTTCCTCTGATCTGTGGTGGTGCTGAGTTTATCAAACATCTCCAACAAGAAGATGAAGGAGGCCATCAACTCCTCCAAGCTCAACATCTATACTGGCTTTACTGGGAGATCAGGAGGTCAAAGCAGATCTTCCCCCTCCACCTCAGATGGTTTCTACTCACAGAGATGAGGGACCAGTTCAAACCAGCTACCTGGAGCTCCCTTAAGCCATTGTCCCCCTCAGCTAACATCTGGATCTGGACCTGCACCGGTGCTGACTTGTGTCTTGAGTCCCCAGAGTTTGTTGAACCAGAGAAGCTTCAACTGGTGGTGGTCGTACAACCAAGCGTGAAGGTGAGCCTGCATTGTCTGATCTGGAGCTAATAGGAATTAGCAAGTTAGCAACTGTTCTAGAGTTGCTGCTGAGTTGAATTAGAATTTATTTGTTGAAAGGTTCCAGTTTCTATGAGGTCAGGGAAGATTGGTGTGGATTCTAAAGGTCCCTGGTTGGATTCCCACCTCTCACAGAGGACCTGATGCTTCACGTGAGCTGTGGGATTGGTCTTTACTGCTGAGAAGGAAAGAATCCTCCCACATTGGCTTCTTTTAACTGTCAACATTGGTTTGGCTCATTGGAACATTTTTAAACCCTCGTTGCTCAGATTTTACATTAATTTGATCATGACTTTAGACAAATGTTCTGTTTATTAATTAAATAATCACTTGAGTTATGAATTTAGTGAGTCAACCAGACTTGGTCCATGACAAAAGTTAGTCTGGTTATTATTCAGTTTCCTTCCAGTTGGAACACACACACACACACACGCGCACACACACACACACACACACACACACACACACACACACACACACACACACACACACACACACACACACATTCACACATTTTGTGAACCAACTCAGGAGTCATCAGGTGTTTTACTCAGAGGGATTCATTCATGATAAATGAGCATGGAGGAGACCCAGTAATCATCAACACAAGCGTCACATGAGCAGGTCACCACCCACTTTTATTGATTGGTTCTTGTAAGAATCACTCCTAACGCCATCAGGAGGTCATTTTTTGTCCTGCCCTGTCTCAACTGTTGGAGCACAACTACAGCCTGAACTCTGTCACTACCTTATCCCTCCCTAACAACCTCATACAGACCCACTATCTGGACTAGCCTGACCCCCCTTACCCTCATCAGTCACTCCTAGTGCCTCACACTGGAGGGAATAGGAGCGTCTGTGAGCTCTGACTGTTGGGATGCACATCCATGTGATGAAGAGCTGTTTTAAACAGGGAATCAGTTGACCTCTTGACCTGTGTGGGCAGGTACAGAGGGACGATTCCATCATGAACAATAATATTACTAAACAAATGGGTCTTTAGCTTCTTTCTGAAGGCGTCCCCAGCGTCCTCATGTCCAGTGGGAGAGCGTTCCAGAGTCTAGGAGCTGCAACCTGGAAGGTTCACTCTCCTTCACTGAGGCTGAATCCCTGTGGTCAGTGAGGATAAGGGACCCCACAGGTATCACTAAAGTGCTTTAGACTGCAAAGCACTCAGCTAATCAAGCTGGGATCAACTGCTGTGGTGATCAAGGTATCATCATATATAACAAACAAAGAAAACAGAGTTGAGGAAAAGCACACAAAGAAGAAACTATGAACATGAACAGAGCATCTTCTACACCAGATGTCACACGGCTCAGTAGACCTCTGGTTTGACCCGGAGCAGGTCCAGTCTCCAGGGTGCCCCCATCATTCTGCTTTTCAGTTGCAGGACATGCAGCAGAATCCCATCGCTCCTCTGCAGAAGAACATGTGAGAGCATCTGCTTGCTCTTCTCTGGCTGGACGTAGGGGAGAGTCTGCTTGCTCTTCTCTGGCTGGACGTAGGGGAGAGTGTTTGCTCTTCTCTGGCTGGACGTAGGGGAGAGTCTGTTTGCTCTTCTCTGGCTGGACGTAGGGGAGAGTCTGTTTGCTCTTCTCTGGCTGGACGTAGGGGAGAGTCTGCTTGCTCTTCTCTGGCTGGACGTAGGGGAGAGTCTGCTTGCTCTTCTCTGGCTGGACGTAGGGGAGAGTCTGCTTGCTCTTCTCTGGCTGGACGTAGGAGAGAGTCTGTTTGCTCTTCCCTGGCTGGACGTAGGGGAGAGTCTGCTTGCTCTTCTCTGACTGGACGTAGGGGAGAGTCTGCTTGCTCTTCTCTGGCTGGACATAGGGGAGAGTCTGTTTGCTCTTCCCTGGCTGGACGTAGGGGAGAGTCTGCTTGCTCTTCTCTGGCTGGACGTAGGGGAGAGTCTGTTTGCTCTTCTCTGGCTGGACGTAGGGGAGAGTCTGTTTGCTCTTCTCTGGCTGGACGTAGGGGAGAGTCTGCTTGCTCTTCTCTGGCTGGACGTAGGGGAGAGTCTGCTTGCTCTTCTCTGGCTGGACGTAGGGGAGAGTCTGCTTGCTCTTCTCTGGCTGGACGTAGGAGAGAGTCTGTTTGCTCTTCCCTGGCTGGACGTAGGGGAGAGTCTGCTTGCTCTTCTCTGACTGGACGTAGGGGAGAGTCTGCTTGCTCTTCTCTGGCTGGACGTAGGGGAGAGTCTGCTTGCTCTTCAGAAGTTTGCTGGACCTTCACTTGAAGGTCATGATTTTCCTCTTTCAAACAGCTTTTTAAATCATGAAGATTTCCCAGGATTTCCCACTGAGCACTGTTCCTTTTCTTCTTTTTTGTTCTCACTGCACATAGAAGACTCTGAACTTCACCGTTCAGACTCTCACTCTTTGTGGGGTCCTGGTCCTTCCTTGATTCGAGGTGGGCCAACTCTGCAGTGAAGGTCTCTGTCTCCTGAGATGCAGTAGAAACTCGTCTACTGCATCGTCTCCTCAAACATCCATTTTCTGCCTCTCTCTCCTCACTCTGGGACCTCAGATGTTCAAGAGTCGCCTTCTTCTCAGTGAGTTCTTCTCTCCTTTTGTTCTTCTCTGCCTGGATGGAGTTGAGCTCACACTTGAGGTCAGACTTCTCCTTGTAAACCATCTTCACCTCAGGCTGAAGATTGTGGACTTGTGTGTTCAGGTCTCTGATCTGAGTCTGGTTCTCCTCCCTCACAGATTCAAGGTTGCCCACCATGGCAGACATGTTCTCTACCAGCTGATATGCAATAATCTTCTCTTGTCCAAGACTAGAAACCTGTCCCCACAAATTCTGGTTTTCTGTCCATCTCTTGTCACACAGAGACTGAAGCTGATCAAGTGCACTTTTCTTCTCAGTCAGATCTTCCTCAAGACATTTCATCTCCACCTGTTCTCTCTCCCTCAGAGACTGAACCTGGGTCAGCTCTTTTCTGAGCTCATTGTTCTCTCCATCAACCTTCCTCCCCTCACGCTGAAGACTGTGGACTGTTGCGTTCAGATCTTCTATCTGAGTCTGGTTCTTGTCCTGGACCGTTTTGAGGTTGGCCACCACAGCAGTGAGGTTCTGGAGCTCCTGGATTGCTCTTTTATTCTCACGTTCAAGAGTAGAAACTTGTTCCCTCAAGTTCTGGTTTTCTGCTTGTGTGTTGTCACTCAGAGACTGAAGCTGCTCAAGTGCAGCTTTCTTCTCAGTCAGGTCCTCCTGCTCTGTCAGCCTTAGAGATGAAGGAGCAGGATCACATTGACCAGGATCATTCAGTGGATAAATACAGCTCCTACTGAGATCCACCAGATCTCTGAATGCTCCAACTATACAATCCAATGGAGTCATAGCCTTCTGTCCTGGGTTGATCTGAAGATCTTGAGCCAGACTAAATCTCCTGGAACTGTCAAGTGTTTAAAGACCAAAACTGCCTCCTAAAAGTGGAGTCTGGATTCTTTTCTATAATGTGACGGCAATGACAGTCCTGCAGAGTGACATCACTGACATGACTGGATGACTTCAGTCACATGACTGGATGACAGTGTAGATTCCAATGTAGAGGTTGGGGAAATAGTCTCTGAGAATCCAACTTGAAGCCACGCCCTCCTTGTTCTTCAAAAACCCAAACAGCGACCATCAGTCTCCCTCCAATCCTGTACTTGGGTTCAATGTTGCTGTTCCATTTTGCAGCAGTAGGTGTCGCTGTGATACCAGGTTCAGTTCAAGAGTCCCAACTCCAGCTCATGTTGGTGACCTCAGTGGCAGGTAAAATGGCGCTTCAGTGGATCATGTGATCAACTCTTGTGTGTCCTCACTGCTCCACAGGTCTGTCAAATGTTCTGTAAAATAGTTGGACCCAGCAGAGCTGCTAGATTAGGAGTTGATGGAGTCGTTGCAGATACCAGGGTCCAAAGTCCAGCTTGAACCTGGTTTGTGCAGTTCTTTGTCAAGCTAGCAGCCATTCTTTTCACTGCCAAGCTAAAGTGACTTCTGTCAACAAAGGTCAACATACAAAAGGATATTTCTACTGTCAGTTCAAGATTTTGATCAAACTCCTTTTTCAGAGCTGGAACCTTCCTCTTGTGTCAGCTTTCTGTTCCCATCTCTATGGTAACGGTCAGTTTTGACCCACGTCTTCAATCAGCTGTCAAATAAACTAAAACAATTTTCTATCCTCCAAGTTGTTTCCATCTCTTGGTGACCTTGTTAGGCTTCCTTATCCATGGAAATATTGATTGATTGTGTGTTTAGATGCATGTGTGACACTTCTGTGTGTTCTCTGCAGAGATGTTTCCTGCAGTTGAAGCACAATCCATTTGTCCTGCTGTCCTGACTGCTTGGGCAGTCCTGACCCTCTTTCTTCTGGAACCAGATCCTGAGTGGGGTTGTGGCTGTGGCTGTTCTGGTTGGTGTTGAGGCAGGGCTGCTGAGGAGGACGCTGTTGCACTCTTGGTGGATGTGGGTCCACAACACAAATGCATTCTATGCAGACACATCAAGGATGGTCTTTGTTTGTTGTGTTGTTGTGCAGGTCGATGGGAGAACGAGGCTGATGAGAGTCCCTGAAGCTCCCATGACTGGGAGAGGAGCTGCTGGCAGGGTTGCTGACAGTGCACTTCTGACTTCAGGTTTGGCTCTGATTGTTGCTTTATCATCTTATTTTGATAACTGGTCCAGACAGACCCTCACTATTTGGTCATTCAGTGAAAAACATTTGTTGGTTTTATTTTGTTGAACTAGAGGTTCCTGACAAAGTCAAAAATCCTTGATACAATAAACAAATTGATGTGGTTCTTTGCTGCATTTAAAACCTCCAACAGGTCACACAGGAGGAAGGTTAAATCATGTGACCATCATCATTACAGCTGTTGACCTTGTTTAACTAGTTGGTGGTGCTAAATATCACCAGCTTGCTAACGTTAACTAGCTAATGTTGCTAGCTAGCTAATATTATTTTCAAACTTCAGGCCTAAATTTTGGATTGACTGTTAAAATTGTTCCCCTCACCTTTGTAACACCAGGTTTTGTCTTGATGATGTCACTGTCACTGCCTTTCTGATTCTAAAATATAAATGCATCCAAGAATAAAAAGTCAAACTGCCCCTCCATGGAAACATCATATTTAATATACTGCAATATTCTTTTCCAGTGTACTACACTATATTTTTGTTTTATCAGAGAGACTTTAATGTCTGTCTTTGATCTCTAAACTCTGACTCTGATGTCATTGGTGCTGACTGAATTCTACCCCCTGACAGACTGGGAAGGCTCATATTGGTGATGTCATCATAAATATATGAAGGTCTTGTTTCAGTGAATTGAAGTGAAATAACTTGTTATTTTGTTTGTTGTTGTCATGGTGATTCGTGGTATCAGGGCTCCATTGATGATGTCATTTTGTCATGGTTGTACACATGTGACACTCAAGGTGAATGTACTCACAGCTGATTGAGTATCAGGTTCAGAACAGCTGATCTGACTTGGTCCAGAGTTTCCATCTCAGTGTCAACTCAGGAGTGACTGAGGAGAAGAGTTTCAGAACAGCCACAGTTGGGGGACTTCCATCCAGCAGCCATTTTCTATCCCTGTAAGGAGTGAAGGGATCTGGAGCTGCTGGGTTCAGGTGGATCCAGAACATAAGATGGAGGTCAGTCAGGACCCCAGAAGGAGACCAGCATCTGGAAGGTGGAGATGCTTTAATCTGACACCGTTGTGTCAACAGTTCTGAAATCAGAACAAAAATAAACAGTAGTATTTCCACCTGCTACTCCTGCATGTATTCAAGTGAACAGGAACACAGATTCATGCTCAACTTCTCCTGTGTGTTCATCCACAGTCACCAAACAACAACCAGACTGAAGACCTCCTTCATCCCCCGAGCCATTAAACTGTTAAACTCCTCACTGGAGGAGGGGAGGGCCAACAGAAGGACTGTAGGAGAGGGCTGAGCACCATTAGCTTGCCCCGATAACAACCGGACACTCGTGTAATATAAGGGACTGTACATTATTATTATTATTATTATTATTATTATTGTTATTATTATTATTATTATTGTTATTATTATTATTATTATAACTATTATATTTTTATTATATTATATCATCATCACCATGATTATATGATATCATCATCATTATTAGTGTTATTAGTATTATTATTGTTATAATAACAATTAAGGACAATTAATATTATGATTATTCCTGTCACTATGCAAATATACATAACCATCCAGGTACACACAGGCACAGGCACGTGTATATATGCATATATATATATATATATGCATATATATATATGCATATATATATATATATGCGCATATATATATATGCGCATATATGCATATATATGCATATATATATATATGCATATATATGCGCATATATATGCATATATATAGATATATAGATATAGATATATATGCGCATATATATACATATATATATATATATCTAGAGATAGATATAGATATAGATATATAGATATATATATAGTCTTTGTTTTCTCTTCTTTGCTATTTTTAGTCTAATCTATTGTAACAGTGCTGTGAATGTATGTTGAGGAGAGTGCAATTTCCCTCGTGGAACGTCCAAAAGGGATTAATAAAGTAGTCTGTCTGTCTGTTTGTCTGTCTGTCTGTCTGTCTGTCCAAACCAGACAAAAGGGGGTTTGCTAGCATGGCTGCTGAGGTAGAAAGGCTCTGTTTAAATTGAGTCCTTTTTCCATTTCTTTCCTGGCTTCTTCTAGCGGTGCTGTCGTCACTTCCTGAGACCACGGGAGGGAAGGGGTCACCCTTCAGAATAAGTTTGAAATCATTGTTACTTCTTCTTCAACATGCGTTTAGCAGACCAACTCACTGACCTGCTCAGTGAGGTAGTGTGGCTGAGTGGTCTAAGGTGTTGGATTAAGGCTCCAGTCTCTGAAGAGGCGTGGGTTCAAATCCCACCACTGCCATCATGTCTCTGGAGAGGTGTGGCAGGTCTCTCCTCTCTGACAAAAACAGCCAACACCTCCAGCACACTCAACAATTTGCAGTAACGCTGAGCTGCCTTCAAGCCAACAACATGGGCACAGTGTACCCAGAGCCACAGGCTCCTCCCAGTATATGCAGCACTGCCAGTGACCTCTGCTCCAGTGTAACAGTGACTCTCCAAACTGAAGCTGATCCAGGACCAGCTCAGGAGGAGCCATGGAGCAGACAGGCTCTCTGATTTAATGCTGCTGTCTGTTGAGAGGAACATCCCAGTTGACTCCAACAAGGCTGCTGATGTCTTCAAACCCAGGACCAGAAGAAGAACCCTCCTCTGAGTCCACAGCCCTGAGCACCGCTGCTCTGACTACCAGGTTACCTCCTGGTTATCAGGGTGAAGTCATGGTGAGGTGGTCAGTTGTTCCTTGGGTTTTATTCCAGAGGCCTGGGAGTTAAACACTGAATTAAATCATTTTAATTCTTTACTTGAAGTTTCCTGCTGTTTAGCTGGAAATGTAAGACAACTTCCTCCATGCTGGTGCCCCATCACACACAACAGGTGCACTTGTCCTCTTTTCACCTCTGACCCTCAAACATTCCACCGGTGAACGTCCAGAAACTGAAGCATCAACAGTTCAGCAACAATGGATTCTTCAAATCACCTCTGAAATAAGAGATGAATCTTTACCTGCTGAGGCTTCAGAGCCAAATTGTGAACCTTCAACTCTCACATTCCTGTTCTTGTCTCAATCCTGCTCTCCTAAATCAAGACCTGTTCAATAAATGGTAGAGCAGAGAGGAGCAGAGGAAGACAGCTGGGACCAGAACCAGAGGTTGATGGATCAAAACTGTCCTCTGCGAAAAGAAAGGAGCCAAATAAACCTGGTTGTTTTGAAATGTGGATCTGATAAAAAGAGGTGGAAATCAGAATTCAAACCATTGAGAGAGTTAATAACATTCTACTTTACCACTGAAGCAAAAGTAGACTTCAGAAGGTTTTAGTGATTCAACATAGCAGCTAAGTTTCCATTTCTATACTGATTGTCTGCAATGGTTCATGGGGGTGGAGCCTATCACAGCTGACATCAGGTGAGGAGGGGGTTCACCCTTGATGGGTCGCCAGTCCATCCCAGGACCAACACACACAGACAGACAACCATTCACACTCACAGTCATTTAGAGTGTTCAGGTAACCACTACCCTCTTGATGTCTTTGGACTGTGGGAGGAAGCTGGAGAACCAGAGAGAACCCACACAGAGACAGGGAAAACCTGCAGGAGGGGTGGAGATCGATGAGTCCTGGAGACGTTCAATAATGTCCATAACTTTGGCACCAGGAAGACAGCAGGTGATGGCACCTGGGAGTTCAACAGACCTGATGATTGAACCACCAATCACAAGAATTTCAGCCTCCATTGTAAACAGAGAGTTTAGATGAGAGAGAACCTGCTGTCAGCCTCACCAGTCAGGGCAGTGGCAGAGGCAGCAGAACGAATGAAGCAGGACCACCTGGCAGGTCTCAGCTGGAGGTGATGACATCACTGGCCTCAGTCCTCACCAGTGCTCTGCCTAGCAACAAGGACGATGGAGAGAAACCAGTAGAAGCACTCTGAGAGTTGGAGACAGCAGGAGAGAGACCATGACAGAGTCACCCATGGGAAACTGTTGGATCCACTCAGGACAGGCTGGACAGACACAGATCAAAGACAGAATTGATGATGATGTCATCAGGAGGCTTTGATAGTGTCTTTATTTGTACCTAGAATTCTGTCTTTGATGTCAGGAGGACATGAAAGAAACACAATTGAGGAAAGTAGAGGAGAACATTCAGCTTCATTAGAAACACTTGAACTGTTGAACAGTAGAATTTGTTAGAAACAGTTTACAACACTGAGTGACAGGATTGAAGAGGGAAGAGTTTTCTACTTTAAATTTAATATTAACTTTAAACTGGAGATGAACATTTTTAGTAGTTCATATTCTAACATCAGCATTCATCACCCAGCAGCTCCTCTGATCAACAGAACAAGCTGAAGTATTCTGAGAAGGAGGGCATGGATCCCTCTACCTCTCACATGCTAAGCTAGCACTCTACCATTGGAGCTAAGTCCCTGCAAATGAGCAGCAGATGATGGAGGTTGACCTTCATGCAGGGTTGGATGACCTTCACCAGTTGGAGCTTCTCTGGTTGACCAACATGTGGAATCTCTTTCAATACTCCAGTGGTGTTTAAGTGATGACAATATGGGTTAGTGACTGGGAGTGTGTGTGTGTGTGTGTCAGTGATGTGTCAGGATCATCCAGGCTCAACTCTAGAAGAAGCTTCTGGAAGAGATGAGCAAACACTCTCAACTAGAAATCCTGATGTAAACACACTGGCAAACCAACTGTGGCAGGATGGCGCTACACTCCCCACCATGAGGGGCAGTGTGGCAGACGATAGTGAGTGGTCACCTAGAAGTAGACCTGGTCCGACCCTTCTCCGTCCTTTCCACTTCCTCTCCCTCCTTTACAGAGCCGACAGCCGTGCGTGGTGGCGTCTCGCTGGTCAGCAGATCGGTTACAAACAAAGGTATGCATGCTTGCTCTGCTCCATTATTCAGTGTCATGGGCCCCCTGTTTACTCCGGTTTTGCTCCGTCCAGCGGTGTGGTGTTACCGGGAGCTGGGCTGTCTCCCTGGGGCCGGTGTGTGCGTGGTGCACTTTCTGTGGGTAAGACACGTAGTTGTCTGCCTTTCATATCAAGCTGCCGATGGTCTGTGGTGTTCTGATTATCCTCTCCCGGCCATCGTTTGTGTAGTCTGGGCTGCTGGCTTCCTCCTCCTGCCTCGTCTGACGCCACGATTCTGCTCTCCGGTAGGAAAAGTTTATTCTTAGCTTTTGTTATTCTGTAATGTCCTTCATCCACATTTTAATTAGGTGAACTTGTTTATTTTGCAGTGTGCAGCCGTCAATTGCTGCTGTGAGCCTCGCAGCTGTTTTGGTTCTTCCTCTTCTTCTCTTCTTCAGTCTGGATTCTTGCCGATTCGGCTCATAACGGCTCTGATCCAGGTAACGGCGGTTAAAGCCGTGCACTACGGCCTTCATAAGAGCCTCAACGTGGGCCAAGAGAGGGCATCCCGACCCTCATCGGCGCTGAGCCATCCCCCTTGGAGCCTGGTTTTAATTAGAGGGGCAGACATTTCCTTAATTACTTGAGTTTATTCCTTTTCTATTTGTTATTTCTTTCTTTGAATTATTACTGTTAGTTTTTGTGGGTTACATTTGATTTATTGTTTAGAACCCTTATTATGATTATTATTATTATTATTATTATTGTTGCCTTTTGCTCCCCATTTTGATCATTTGGATTTAAAACAGTTTCTGTTGGGATATTTGGAGTAGTGATATTTGGTTCGTGTGTGAGGGTTGCCTTGATTTCATGTTTTTGATGGTGTTCTTTTCTTCTCTTTGACAGGTGTTGAGGGCCCAGAGCGGCAGCGGTCCCCCTGGTGGTGGTTCCTTATTCATGATTATTTTTTGGTTTGCTGTGTCACGGGTGCAGTGTAGTTTTTTTGGATCCCTCTCCTTTTCGTTACCGCTGTCGTGGTAAGCCCCAGCCCTGTCCCCTTTTCCTTTCGGTAATTCCTCTTGCACTCCTTATTTTATCCATTGGTATTCATTTAGTCTGTTGCTCATTTTAAACTATTTTTCTAATAAAAGTATTTTTATAATTGGAAATCACGGTCCTGTCCTGTTGTGTCTCTCGACCTGTGTGCCTGTGTTCAAATGGAAGCCTGGTCATTTTGAAATTTTGTTTATATACTGGGGTGAAAGCCCCCAGGTGGCGTTGTTGGCAACTGTTCCCCACCACTCGCCTTGCCACACTACGAAACACAAAATAATGCGACAGTGATGTTGTAAGAATTGCTAATGAACACAAAATAATGCTACAGTAATGTAGTAAGAGTTGCTAATAACCTCAAAATAATGCGACAGTGATGTTGTAAGAATTGCTAATGAACACAAAATAATGCAACACTGATGTCGTAAGAATTGCTAATGAACTCAAAATGATGCTAACAGTAATGGAGTGAAAGTTTCGAATAACCTCAAAGTGATGCTGACAGTCATTTGGTTAGAGTTGCGAGTAAATTAAAAATGATGCTGGCAGTAATGTCGTGAGAATTGCTATTAAACTCAAAACGATGCTAACAGTAACATAGTGATAGTTGCTAATCAACTCAGTGATGCTTCCAGTAATGTAGAAAGTGTTTCGAACAACCTCAAAGTGATGCTGACAGTCAAATAAGAGTTGATACGAACCTAAAAATAATGTAACAGTAAAAGAAGTAAAAGTTGCTACGAAACTCCAAATAATGCGACAGTGATGTGAGAAGAATTGCTAATGAACTCAAAATGATGCTAACAGTAATGGAGTGAACGTTTCGAATAACCTCAAAGTGATGCTGACAGTCATGTACTAAGAGTTGCTTGGAACCTCAAAATAATGCGACAGTAATGTAGTAAAAGTTGCTACGAACCTCAAAATATTACGACAGTGATTTTGGAAGAATTGCGAATGATCTCAAAATGATGCGACAGTGATGTAGTAAGAATTGCAAATGAACTCAAAATGATGCTAACAGTAATGTAGTGATAGTTGCTAAGAAATTCAGTGATGCTTACAGTAATGTAGTAAGTGTTTCGAACAACCTCAAAGTGATGCTGAAAGTCATGTAGTAAGTGTTTCGAACAACTTCAAAGTGATGCTGACAGTCATGTAGTAAGAGTTGCTACGAACCTCGAAATATTGTGACAGTGATGTCGGAAGAATTGCTAATGAACTCAAAATGATGCTAACAGTAATGTAGTGATAGTTGCTAATCAACTCAGTGATGCTTAGAGTAATGTAGTAAGAGTTGCTACGAACATCAAAATAATGCGACAGTGATGTCAGAAGAATTGCTAAAGATCTCAAAATGATGCGACAGTGATTTCGTAAGAATTGCTAATGAACTCAAAATGATGATAACAGTAATGGAGTGAACGTTTCGAATAACCTCAAAGTGATGCTGACAGTAATGTAGTTAGAGTTGCTACGAACCTCAAAATATTGCGACAGTAATGTAGTAAAAGTTGCTACGAACCTCAAAACATTGCGACAGTGATGTCGGAAGAATTGCTAATGAACTCAAAATGATGCTCACAGTAATGTAGTGGTCGTTGCTATTTAACTCAGTGATGCTTACAGTAATGTAGTAAGTGTTTCGAATAACCTCAAAGTAATGATGACAGTCATGTAGTAAGAGTTGCTACGAACCTCAAAATAATGCGACAGTGATGTCAGAAGAATTGCTAAAGATCTCAAAATGATGCGACAGTGATTTAGTAAGAATTGCTAATGAACTCAAAATGATGCTAACAGTAATGTAGTGATAGTTGCTAATCAACTCAGTGATGCTTAGAGTAATGTAGTAAGAGTTGCTCCGAACATCAAAATAATGCGACAGTGATGTCAGAAGAATTTAAGATCTCAAAATGATGCGACAGTGATTTCGTAAGAATTGCTAATGAACTCAAAATGATGCTAAATGTAATGGAGTGAACGTTTCGAATAACCTCAAAGTGATGCTGACAGTCATGTAGTAAGTGTTGCTACGAACCTCAAAATAATGCGACAGTGATGTCGTAAGAATTGCTATTGAACTCAAAACGATGCTAACAGTAATGTAGTGATAGTTGCTAATAAACTCAGTGATGCTTACAGTAATGTAGTAAGTGTTTCGAAAAACCTCAAAGTGATACTGACAGTCATTTAGTAAGAGTTGCTACAAACCTCAAAATAATGTGACAGTGATGTCGGAAGAATTGCTAATGATCTCAAAATGATGCGACAGTGATTTAGTAAGAATTGCTAATGAACTCAAAATGATGCTAACTGTAATGGAGTGAAAGTTTTTAATGAACTCAAAGTGATGCTGACAGTAATGTAGTAAGAGTTGCTACGAACCACAAAATAATACGACAGTAATGTAGTAAGAGTTGCTAATGAAATCAAAGTAATGCTGACAGTAATGTAGTGATAGTTGCTAATCAACTCAGTGATGCTTACAGTAATGTAGTAAGTGTTTCGAACAACCTCAAAGTAATGCTGACAGTCATGTAGTAAGAGTTGCTACGAACCTTTAAATAATGCAACGGTAATGTCGTAAAAGTTGCTACGAACATCAAAAAAATGCGACAGTGATGTCAGAAGAATTGCTAATGATCTCAAAATGATGCTACAGTGATTTAGTAAGAATTGCGAATGAACTCAAAATGATGTTGACATTAATGGAGTGAAAGTTGCTAATAAACTCAAAGTGATGCTGACAGTAATGTAGTAAGAGTTGCTACGAACATCAAAAAAATGCGACAGTGATTTCAGAAGAATTGCTAAAGATCTCAAAATGATGCGACAGTGATGTCGTAAGAATTGCTAATGAACTCAAAATGATGCTAACAGTAATGGAGTGAAAATTTCGAATAACCTCAAAGTGATGCTGAAAGTCATGTGGTTTGAGTTGCGAGTAAATTAAAAATGATGCTGAATGTGATGTCGTAAGAATTGCTATTGAACTCAAAATGATGCTAAAAGTAATGTAGTGATAGTTGCTAATCATCTCAGTGACTCTTACAGTAATGTAGTAAGTGTTTCGAACAACCTCAAAGTAATGCTGACAGTCATGTAGTAAGAGTTTCTACGAACCTCAAAATAATGCGACAGTGATGTCGGAAGAATCGCTAATGATCTAAAAATGATGCGACAGTGATTTAGTAAGAATTGCTAATGAACTCAAAATGATGCTAACAGTAATGGAGTGAACATTTCGAACAACCTCAAAGTGATGCTGACAGTCATGTGGTTTGAGTTGCGAGTAAATTCAAAATGATGCTGACAGTGATGTAGCAAGAATTGCTATTGAACTTAAAACGATGCTAACAGTAATGTAGTAAGTGTTTCGAACAACCTCAAAGTGATGCTGACAGTCATGCAGTAAGAGTTGCTACGAACCTCAAAATAATGCGACAGTGATGTCGGAAGAATTGCTAATGATCTCAAAATGATGCTACAGTGATTTAGTAAGAATTGCTAATGAACTCAAAATGATGCTAACATTAATGGAGTGAAAGTTGCTAATAAACTCAAAGTGATGCTGACAGTAATGTAGTAAGAGTTGCTACGAACCACAAAATAATGCGACAGTAATGTAGTAACAGTTGCTAATGAAATCAAAGTCATGCTGACAGTAATGTAGTGATTGTTGCTCATAAACTCAGTGATGCTAACAGTAATGTAGTAAGTGTTTGGAACAACCTCAAAGTGATGCTGACAGTAATGTAGTAAGAGTTGCTACGAACCTTTAAAAAATGCAACAGTAAAGTAGTAAGAGTTGCTTCGAACCTCAAAATAATGCGACAGTGATGTCGGAAGAATTGCTAATGATCTCAAAATGATGCTACAGAGATTTAGTAAGAATTGCTAATGAACTCAAAATGATGCTAACATTAATGGAGTGAAAGTTGCTAATAAACTCAAAGTGATGCTGACAGTAATGTAGTAAGAGTTGCTACGAACATCAAAATAATGCGACAGTGATGTCAGAAGAATTGCTCAAGATCTCAAAATGATGCGACAGTGATGTCGTAAGAATTGCTAATGAACTCAAAAGGGTGCTAACAGTAATGGAGTGAAAATTTCGAATAACCTCAAAGTGATGCTGAAAGTCATGTGGTTTGAGTTGCGAGTAAATTAAAAATGATGCTGAATGTGATGTCGTAAGAATTGCTATTGAACTCAAAACGATGCTAACAGTAATGTAGTGATAGTTGCTAATCAACTCAGTGATTCTTACAGTAATGTAGTAAGTGTTTCGAACAACCTCAAAGTGATGCTGACAGTCATGTCGTAAGAGTTGCTACGAACCTCAAAATAATGCGACAGTGATGTCAGAAGAATTGCTAATGATCTCAAAATGATGCGACAGTGATTTAGTAAGAATTGCTAATGAACTCAAAATGATGCTAACGGTAATGGAGTGAACATTTCGAACAACCTCAAAGTGATGCTGACGGTCATGTGGTTTGAGTTGCGAGTAAATTCAAAATGATGCTGACAGTGATGTCGCAAGAATTGCAATTGAACTCAAAACGATGCTAACAGTAATGTAGTAAGTGTTTCGAACAACCTCAAAGTGATGCTGACAGTCATGTAGTAAGAGTTTCTACGAACCTCAAAATAATGCGACAGTGATGTCGGAAGAATCGCTAATGATCTCAAAATGATGCGAAAGTGATGTTGTAAGAATTGCTATTGAACTCAAAACGATGCTAACAGTAATGTAGTAAGTGTTTCGAACAACCTCAAAGTGATGCTGACAGTCATGTAGTAAGAGTTGCTACGAACCTCAAAATAATGCGACAGTGATGTAAGAAGAATTCCTAAAGATCTAAAAATGATGCGACAGTGATTTAGTAAGAATTGCTAATGAACTCAAAATGATGCTAACAGTAATGGAGTGAACATTTCGAACAACCTCAAAGTGATGCTGACAGTCATGTGGTTTGAGTTGCGAGTAAATTCAAAATGATGCTGACAGTGATGTCGCAAGAATTGCTATTGAACTCAAAACGATGCTAACAGTAATGTAGTAAGTGTTTCGAACAACCTCAAAGTGATGCTGACAGTCATGTAGTAAGAGTTGCTACGAACCTCAAAATAATGCGACAGTGATGTCGGAAGAATTGCTAATGATCTCAAAATGATGCTACAGTGATTTAGTAAGAATTGCTAATGAACTCAAAATGATGCTAACATTAATGGAGTGAAAGTTGCGAATAAACTCAAAGTGATGCTGACAGTAATGTAGTAAGAGTTGCTACGAACCACAAAATAATGCGACAGTAATGTAGTAACAGTTGCTAATGAAATCAAAGTGATGCTGACAGTAATGTAGTGATTGTTGCTAATAAACTCAGTGATGCTAACAGTAATGTAGTAAGTGTTTGGAACAACCTCAAAGTGATGCTGACAGTAATGTAGTAAGAGTTGCTACGAACCTTTAAAAAATGCAACAGTAAAGTAGTAAGAGTTGCTACGAACCTCAAAATAATGCGACAGTGATGTCGGAAGAATTGCTAATGATCTCAAAATGATGCTACAGAGATTTAGTAAGAATTGCTAATGAACTCAAAATGATGCTAACATTAATGGAGTGAAAGTTGCTAATAAACTCAAAGTGATGCTGACAGTAATGTAGTAAGAGTTGCGACGAACCTTTAAAAAATGCAACAGTAAAGTAGTAAGAGTTGCGATGAACCTCAAAATAATGCGACAGTGTTGTCAGAAGAATTGCAAAAGATCTCAAAATGATGCGACAGTGATTTTGTAAGACTTGCTAATGAACTCAAAATGATGCTAACAGTAATGTAGTAAGTGTTTCGAACAACCTCAAAGTGATGCTGACAGTCATGTAGTAAGAGTTTCTACGAACCTCAAAATAATGCGACAGTGATGTCGGAAGAATCGCTAATGATCTCAAAATGATGCGACAGTGATGTAGTAAGAATTGCTAATGAACTCAAAAGGGTGCTAACAGTAATGGAGTCAAAGTTTCGAATAACCTCAAAGTGATGCTGACAGTCATGTGGTTTGAGTTGCAAGTAAATAAAAAATGATGCTGACAGTGATGTCAGAAGAATTGCTATTGAACTCAAAACGATGCTAACAGTAATGTAGTGATAGTTGCTAATCAACTCAGTGATAATTTCAGTAATGTAGTAAGTGTTTCGAACAACCTCAAAGTGACGCTGACAGTCATGTAGTAAGAGTTGCTACGAACCTCAAAATAATGCGACAGTGATGTCAGAAGAATTGCTAATGATCTCAAAATGATGCGAAAGTGATGTTGTAAGAATTGCTATTGAACTCAAAACGATGCTAACAGTAATGTAGTAAGTGTTTCGAACAACCTCAAAGTGATGCTGACAGTCATGTAGTAAGAGTTGCTACGAACATCAAAATAATGCGACAGTGATGTCAGAAGAATTTAAGATCTCAAAATGATGCCACAGAGATTTAGTAAGAATTGCTAATGAACTAGAAATGATGCTAACAGTAATGGAGTGAACATTTCGAACAACCTCAAAGTGATGCTGACAGTCATGTGGTTTGAGTTGCGAGTAAATTAAAAATGATGCTGACAGTGATGTCGCAAGAATTGCTATTGAACTCAAAACGATGCTAACAGTAATGTAGTAAGTGTTTCGAACAACCTCAAAATAATGCGACAGTCATGTAGTAGAAGTTGCTACGAACCTTAAAAGAATGCGACAGTGATGTCGGAAAAATCGCTAATGATCTCAAAATGATGCGACAGTGATGTAGTAAGAATTGCTAATGAACTCAAAATGATGCGAACAGTAATGTAGTGATAGTTGCTATAAACTCAGTGATGCTTACAGTAATGTAGTAAGAGTTTCGAACAACCTCAAAGTGACGCTGACAGTCATGTAGTAAGAGTTGCTACTAACCTCAATTTAATGGTACAGTGATGTCTATGAATTGCTAAAAAACTCAAAGTGATACTGAAAGTAATGTAGTAAGAGTTGCTACGAACCTTTAAATAATGCAACGGTAATGTAGTAAAAGTTGCTACGAACATCAAAATAATGCGACAGTGATGTCAGAAGAATTGCTCATGATCTCAAAATGATGCTACAGTGATTTAGTAAGAATTGCGAATGAACTCAAAATGATGTTGACATTAATGGAGTGAAAGTTGCTAATAAACTCAAAATGATGCTGACAGTAATGTAGTAAGAGTTGCTACGAACATCAAAATAATGCGACAGTGATGTCAGAAGAATTGCTAAAGATCTCAAAATGATGCGACAGTGATGTCGTAAGAATTGCTAATGAACTCAAAAGGGTGCTAACAGTCATGGAGTGAAAATTTCGAATAACCTCAAAGTGATGCTGAAAGTCATGTGGTTTGAGTTGCGAGTAAATTAAAAATGATGCTGAATGTGATGTCGTAAGAATTGCTATTGAACTCAAAACGATGCTAATAGTAATGTAGTGATAGTTGCTAATCAACTCAGTGATTCTTACAGTAATGTAGTAAGTGTTTCAAACAACCTCAAAATGATGCTGACAATCATGTAGAAAGAGTTGCTACGAACCTCAAAATAATGCGACAGTAATGTAGTAAAAGTTGCTACGAACCTCAAAATATTGTGACAGTGATGTCAGAAGAATTGCTAATGATCTCAAAATGATGCTAAAGTGATTTAGTAAGAATTGCTAATGAACTCAAAATGATGCTAACAGTAATGGAGTGAACGTTTCGAACAACATCAAAGTGATGCTGACAGTAATGTAGTAAGAGTTGCTACGAACCTCAAAATAATGCGACAGTGATGTCAGAAGAATTGCTAATGATCTCAAAATGATGCTAAAGTGATTTAGTAAGAATTGCTAATGAACTCAAAATGATGCTAACATCAATGGAGTGAAAGTTGCTAATAAACTCAAAGTGATGCTGACAGTAATGTAGTAAGAGTTGCTACGAACCACAAAATAATGCGACAGTAATGTAGTAAGAGTTGCTACGAACATCAAAATAATGCGACAGTGATGTCAGAAGAATTGCTAATGATCTCAAAATGATGCGACAGTGATGTAGTAAGAATTGCTAATGAACTCAAAATGATGCTAAATGTAATGGAGTGAAATTTTCGAATAACCTCAAAGTGATGCTGACTGTCGTGTAGTAAGAGTTGCTACGAACCTCAACATAATGCGACAGTAATGTAGTAAAAGTTGCTACGAACCTCAAAATATTGTGACAGTGATGTCAGAAGAATTGCTAATGAACTCAAAATGATGCTAATAGTAATGTAGTGATAGTTGCTAATAAACTCAGTGATGCTTACAGTAATGTAGTAAGAGTTTCGAACAACCTCAAAGTGATGCTGACAGTCATGTAGTAAGAGTTGCTACAAACCTCAAAATAATGCTACAGTGATGTCGGAAGAATCGCTAAAGATCTCAAAATGATGCGACAGTGATGTAGCAAGAATTGCTAATGAACTCAAAATGATGCGAACAGTAATGTAGTGATAGTTGGTAATAAACTCAGTGATGCTTACAGTAATGTAGTAAGAGTTTCGAACAACCTCAAAGTGAGGCTGACAGTCATGTAGTAAGAGTTGCTACGAACCTTTAAATAATGCGACAGTGATGTCAGAAGAATTGCTAATGATCTCAAAATGATGCTACAGTGATTTAGTAAGAATTGCCAATGAACTCAAAATGATGTTAACATTAATGGAGTGAAAGTTGCTAATAAACTCAAAGTGATGCTGACAGTAATGTAGTAAGAGTTGCTACGAACCTTTAAATAATGCAACAGTAATGTCGTAAGATTTGCTACGAACATCAAAATCATGCGACAGTGATTTATTAAGAATTGCTAAAGATCTCAAAATGATGCGACAGTGATTTAGTAAGAATTGCGAAAGATCTCAAAATGATGCGACAGTGATTTAGTAAGAATTGCTAATGAACACAAAGTGATGCAAACAGTAATGTAGTAAGTGTTTCGTACAACCTCAAAGTGATGCTGACAGTTATGTAGTAAGAGTTTCTACGAACCTCAAAATAATGCGACAGTGATGTCGGAAGAATCGCTAATGATCTCAAAATGATGCGACAGTGATGTAGTAAGAATTGCTAATGAACTCAAAAGGGTGCTAACAGTAATGGAGTGAAAATTTCGAATAACCTCAAAGTGATGCTGAAAGTCATGTGGTTTGAGTTGCGAGTAAATTAAAAATGATGCTGACAGTGATGTCGTAAGAATTGCTATTGAACTCAAAACGATGCTAACAGTAATGTAGTGATAGTTGCTAATCAACTCAGTGATGCTTACAGTAATGTAGTAAGTGTTTCGAAGAACCTCAAAGTGATGCTTACAGTCATGTAGTAAGAGTTGCTACGAACCTCAAAATAATGCGACAGTGATGTCAGAAGAATTGCTAATGATCTCAAAATGATGCTACAGTGATTTAGTAAGAATTGCTAATGAAGTCAAAATGATGTTAACATTAATGGAGTGAAAGTTGCTAATAAACTCAAAGTGATGCTGATAGTGATGTAGTAAGAGTTGCTACGAACCTTTAAATAATGCAACAGTAATGTCGTAAGAGTTGCTACGAACATCAAAATAATGCGACAGTGATTTAGGAAGAATTGCTAAAGATCTCAAAATGATGCGATAGTGATTTAGTAAGAATTGCTAAAGATCTCAAAATGATGCGACAGTGATTTAGTAAGAATTGCTAATGAACACAAAGTGATGCAAACAGTAATGTAGTAAGTGTTTCGTACAACCTCAAAGTGATGCTAACAGTCATGTAGTAAGAGTTGCTACGAACTTCAAAATAATGCGACAGTGATGTCAGAAGAATTGGTCATGATCTCAAACTGATGGGACAGTGATGTCGCAAGAATTGCTAATGAACTCAAAATGATGCTAACAGTAATGTAGTGATAGTTGGTAATAAACTCAGTGATGCTTACAGTAATGTAGTAAGTGTTTCGAAGAACCTCAAAGTGATGTTGACAGTCATGTTGTAAGTGTTGCTACGTACCTCAAAATAATGCGACAGTGATTTAGTAAGAATTGCTAATAAACTCAAAATGATGCTAACAGTAATGGAGTGAACGTTTCGAACAACATCAAAGTGATGCTGACAGTCATGTAATAACAGTTGCTACGAACCTCAAAAGCATGCGACAGTGATGTCAGAAGAATTGCTAATGATCTCAAAATGATGCTAAAGTGATTTAGTAAGAATTGCTAATGAACTCAAAATGATGCTAACATCAATGGAGTGAAAGTTGCTAATAAACTCAAAGTGATGCTGACAGTAATGTAGTAAGAGTTGCTACGAACCTTTAAATAATGCAAAAGTAATGTAGTAAGAGTTGCTACGAAAATCAAAATAATGCGACAGTGATGTCAGAAGAATTGCTAATGATCTCAAAATGATGCGACAGTGATGTAGTAAGAATTGCTAATGAACTCAAAATGATGCTAACAGTAATGGAGTGAAAGTTTCTAATAACCTCAAAGTGATGCTGACGGTCATGTAGTAAGAGTTGCTACGAAACTCAAAATATTGCGACAGTGATGTCAGAAGAATTGCTAAAGATCTCAAAATGATGCGACAGTTATTTAGTAAGAATTGCTAATGAACTCAAAATGATGCTAACAGTAATGGAGTGAACGTTTCGAACAACCTCAAAGTGATGCTGACAGTCATGTTGTAAGAGTTGCTACGAACCTCAAAATCATGCGACAGTGACGTCAGAAGAATTGCTAATGATCTCAAAATGATGCTACAGTGATTTAGTAAGAATTGCTAATGAACTAAAAATGATGCTAACATTAATGGATTGAAAGCTGCTAATAAACTCAAAGTGATGCTGACAGTAATGTAGTAAGAGTTGCTACGAACCTTTAAATAATGCAAAAGTAATGTACTAAGAGATGCTACGAACATCAAAATAATGCCACAGTGATGTCAGAAGAATTGCTAATGATCTCAAAATGATGCGACAGTGATGGAGTAAGAATTGCTAATGATCTCAAAATGATGCTAACAGTAATGGAGTGAAAGTTTCGAATAACCTCAAAGTGATGCTGACGGTCATGTCGTAAGAGTTGCTACGAACTTCAAAATAACGCTACAGTGATGTAGGATGAATTGTTAATGAATTCAAAAACTATGCTACAGTGATGTCGTAAGAATTGCTAATGAAGTCAAAATGATGCTAACAGTATTGTAGTGATAGTTGCTAATCAACTCCGTGATGCTTACAGTAATGTAGTAAGTGTTTCGAACTACCTCAAAGAGATGCTGACAGTCATGCAGTAAGAGTTGCTACGAACCTCAAAATAATGTGACAGTGATGTCGGAAGATTTGCTAATGAACTCAAAATGATGCTAACAGTAATGTAGTGATAGTTGCTCATAAACTCAAAGTGATGCTTACAGTAATGTAGTAAGAGTTGCTAATAAACTCAGTGATGCTAACAGTAATGTAGTAAGTGTTTCGAACTCCCTCAAAGTTATGCTGACACTCATGTAGTGAGATTTGCTACTAACCTCAAAATAATGCAACAGTAATGTAGTAAGAGTTGCTACGAACCTCAAAATAATGCGACAGTGATGTCGAAAGAATTGCTAATGATCTCAAAATGATGCGACAGTGATAGAGTAAGAATTGCTAATGAACTCAAAATGATGCTCACAGTAATGTAGTGATACTTGCTGATAAACTCAGTGATGCTTACAGTAATGTAGTAAGTGTTTCGAACAACCTCCAAGTGATGCTGACAGTCTAGTAGTAAGAGTTGCTACTGACCTCCAAATAATGCGACAGTGATGTAGTAAGAATTGCTAATGATCTCAAAATGATGCGACAGTGATGTAGTAAGAATTGCTAATGAACCCAAAATGATGCTCACAGTAATGTAGTGATACTTGCTGATAAACTCAGTGATGCTTACAGTAATGTAGTAAGTGTTTCGAACAACCTCCAAGTGATGCTGACAGTCTAGTAGTAAGAGTTGCTACTGACCTCCAAATAATGCGACAGTGATGTAGTAAGAATTGCTAATGATCTCAAAATGATGCGACAGTGATGTAGTAAGAATTGCTAATGAACCCAAAATGATGCTAACAGTAATGTAGTGATAGTTGCTAATCAACTCGAAGTGATGCTGACAGTAATGTAGTAAGAGTTGCTTCGAACCTTAAAATGATGCAACAGTAATGTAGTAAGAGTTGCTACGAATATCAAAATAATGCGTCAGTAATGTCAGAAGACTTGGTAATGATCTCAAAATTATGCAACAGTGATGTCGTAAGAATTGCTATTAAACCCAAGACGATGCTAACAGTAATGTAGTGATAGTTGCTCATAAACTCATCGTGATGCTGACAGTGATGTAGTAAGAGTTGCTACGAACCTCCAAATAATGCGATAGTGATGTAGTAAGAATTGCTAATGATCTCAAAATGATGCGACAGTGATGTAGTAAGAATTGTTAATGAACCCAAAATGATGCTAACAGTAATGCAGTGAAAGTTTCGAATAACCTCAAAGTGATGCTGACATTCATGTGGTTCGAGTTGCGAGTAACCTAAAAATGATGCTGTCAGTAATGTTTTAAGAGTTGCTAATAACCTCAAAGTAATGCAACAGTGATGTCGTAACAATTGCTAACGAAGTCAAAATGATGCTAAAAGTCATGTAGTCAGTGTTTCGAACTCCCTCAAAGCGATGCTGACACTCACGTAGAGAGAGTTCCTACTTACCTCAAAATAATGCAACAGTAATGTATTAAGAGTTTCTAAGAACCTACAAATAATGCGACAGTGAAGTCGGAAGAATTGCTAATGATCTGAAAATGATGCGACAGAAATGCAGTAAGAATTGCTAATGAACGCAAAATGATGCTAACTATAATGTAGTGAAAGTTTAGAATAACCTCAAAATGATGCTGACAGTAATGTAGTAAGAGTTGCTACGAACCTCAACATAATGCCACAGTGACGTCGGAAGAATTGCTAATGATCTCAAAATGATGCTTCAGTAATGGAGTGAGAGTTGCTGAAAACCTAAACTGATGCTAAAGTATTGCAGTGAGAGTTTCTACTTACCTCAAAATAAAGCTACGGTGATGTCGTGAGAGTTGCCACTAACCTCAAAATGATGCTAACAGTGATGTGGTGAGAGTTGCTACGAACCTCAAAATGATGCTAACAGTGATGTGGTGAGAGTTGCCACTAACCTAAGAAATGATGCTACAGTGATGTAATAAGAGTTGGTACTAACCTAAAAATGATGCTTACAGTGATGTAGTGAGAGTTGCTACTAACCTAAGAAATGATGCTACAATGATGTAGTGAGAGTTGCTACGAACCGCAAAATGATGCAACAGTGATGTGGTGAGAGTTGCTACGAACCTCAAAATGATGCTACAGTGATGTAATGAGAGTTGCTACAAACCTAAGAAGTGATGCTACAGTGATGTAGTGAGAGTTGCTTGTAATTTCAAATTCATGCTAAAGCGATGTAATGAGCATTGCTACTAACCTAAGAAATGATGCTCCAGTGATGTCATGAGAGTTTCTGCTATCCTCAAAATGATGTTACAGTAATGTAGTAAGAGTTGCTACAAACCCTAAAAATGATGCTACAGTGATGTGGTGAGAGTTGCCACTATGCTAGAATGATGCTGACAGTCATGTAGTGAGAGTTGCTAAAAATGTCAAAATGATGCCACAGTAATGTATTGAGAGTTGCTACGAACCTCAAAATGATGCTAAAGTGATGTAATGAGATTTTCTACTAACCTAAGAAATGATGCTGACAGTCATGTCGTGAAAATTGCTTAAAACCTCAAAATGTTGCTACAGTGATGTAGTGAGTTTCTACTTACCTCAAAATAAAGCTATGGTGATGTAGTGAGAGTTGCTACGAACCTCAAAATGATGCTCCAGTGATGTAGTGAGAGTTGTGACTAACCTAAGAAATGATGCTCCAGTGATGTCGTGAGAGTTGCTTAAAACCTCAAAATGATGCCACAGTAATGTAGTGAGAGTTGCTACGAACCTCAAAATGATGCTCCAGTCATATAGTAAGAATTGCTAGGAAGCTAAGAAATGATGCTCCAGTGATGTCATGAGAGTTGCTACTAACCTAAGAAATGATGCTACAGTGATGTGGTGAGAGATGCTAAAAACCCCAAAATGATGCTACAGTCACGTAGCGAGAGTTGCTACTAATCTCAAAACGATGCTACAGTGATGCAGTAAGAACATCCCTTCCAGCCTTGTCTGAAAAACTTTCCTGATCCCAGAGAAAGAGGCTCCAAGGAGGAAGAAGGCAGCAAAGCTCCAGGAGGCCAAGGAGAGGGCAAAGATGGAGGCTGAGTCAAAGGAGCCAGTGTGGGTCCACAACTATGAAGTGTGGAAAAAGGAATGTGACGACTGATGGCCAAGGAGAAGAAGGAGAACAAGGAGGTGGATGCTGAGTGGCAGGCCAGGAATTTTGTGTGGAAGGCTGAGCTGGAAGACACAAAAACATTCCTGAAGGTCCTTGAGGCCCGGTGGAAGAGGGAGGAGCAGGACAAGAAAGAGACGGAGCAGGTCCTGAAGGAGGCTCGCCAGGAAGTGAGCAACTCTGATGCTCAGCAATGGGATGAGGACAAAGACCAGGACAAAGAAGAAATGGTCCTGGAGGCCCAGGAGGACCTGGAGACGGAGAAACAGGATAAAGAGGAGGACAATAAAGAGGCAGAGGAGGTCCAGGAGGCCCAGCTGACAGCCAAGGAGGAAGGACATGAGGAGAATGGGACAATGTCATGGACACAGAAAAAATGACATGTCAGGAAAATAATACAGAGGCAGAGGAGGTCCAGGAGGCTCACATGCCATTTGAGGAGGAAGGGCATCAGGAGGAGGAGAAGACTGTCAGGGAGACAGAGCAGGAAAACCAAACGCGTGGAGGAGGGACATCAGAAGAAGAAGGTGAAGCCTGGACGTTTAAGAAGGTGGATTTCATCTCTTTTTACTCCCCACAAGAGAGCAGAGCGTCATGAGGCAGAGCAGGTCCTGAAGGAGGCTGGACAGGAAGTGAGCCTCTCTGATGCTCAGCAATGGGATGAGGACAAAGACCAGGACATAGAAGAAAGGGTCCTCGAGGTGATGGTCCTGGACAAAGAGCTGGCTAAGGAAGAGCCCAAAGAGGTGGTGGGGCTCGTGAGGGAGGAGCTTCAGGAGACAGTGAGAAAGACCAGGAACACCAAACGCACCAAGGAGGGACATCGGCAGGAGGAAGTGAAGCATGGACCTTTAGTGGAGTGCTTCTTATGTCTCTTTTGTCTGTCACCATAAAATCTGAAAATTAAACTCATTTTTCCAATAATTGTATCACTGATCACTCATGTGATGGGTGGTGTTTTATTTTTTATTTATTTTTTGGTACTGAAAACATCTCCTGCCTCTGGCCTGTTCTGCCGTCCTTGTGTTCAAAAGGCCGTCTTCATGTGTCTCCACCAACACTCAGGCTGAATCCATGATCTCAGCATCAGAATCAAAGGAAGGTCAATGGCTCTGTTTGTGTCACAATATTAGAAACATACTAAATGCAGCCAACTGGAAAGCTCTGGGCCCCAAACTGGGTTTCATGGTTCCTGTGAGTGAGGGTGTGGCTGGTTAGGAAGTGTAGTTTTGTCCTACTGGACACTGGCATTGCCATCTTGACTTGTGGTTCTACTGTGCACAGCTGGATGTTCCCACATCCTCATAAAACAAGGGAACAGAGGCTGACAGGTAAGGACAAGGACACATCTGCTGCTTTGACAACTACAGATTCCACACCAAACACTCAAGAGTTGGCAGGTGGAGCTGCCAACACAGAGGAAACAAGCCTGGTGTCTCAGTCCAAGCCCAGATCAGGTCAGGAGACACAACAGCCCAGGAAGAACTCCCATTTCAGGGCTTTCCATATAGAGACCTGGGATTTAAGAGTCCAGTCCACTACTGAGAGAATGATACTGCACTACTGAGAGAATGATTGTCTTCTGATTGAAGCCATACTTCACCACCAAAGTGGACTTTTCCTTACAAGCACTCACAAACAGGTGTGCTGAGGTCACAAAGACATGTTGTCACTTTTGATCAACTTCATTGTGAGGTCCCACTGAAGGAAGAGCCAGACACGTTTTTAGCTTGAGGCGAATGGAGAACGATGCCTTACAACATTAAACTTTCAAAATAAAAAAGATTTACAAACTCTCCAGGTCCTCCATCGTCTAGAATAAATATCTTCTTTATCCAGTTGGATGCTCGGGAAAAAAAACAACACTTGAAAGAGCAAATACATGTTTGGGGGAATTCTAGCTTTAACCATGACAGTGAGGACATTAAACTCATTGTTGTACTGGTTACCGTCATGGTGGGAGGGCTGGTTCTTGGTCTGCTTGAGCCAACTCTGATCCTGGACTACTATTCCTGAGTCATCACCCCTCACCTGCATTGTCCGCTGACAGCGTCACACCTGACGTCTGGGGAAGGGATTCCAGGACGGGAGCAGTTGCAGGCCTCACAGCCAACCACTGGGTGGCAGCCAAACGTCTGGGGCTCACTGGGTGCCCTCAGGACGGAGGGTCCTGGGAGGACAGATCCAGTTGCCGGTCAGCGGTTCACATAACCTGGTACCACAGTTCCAGGCTGAAGCTGGAGAGAGAGAGACAGACAGGAATGAAATGATCTGGTGAAAGACAAACACTGGCTCAGCCCAACATTGATGTTTCTTCCTGGGATTGTTGTGCTGTTGACCAGCAGTCACATGACACACAGTTTAGTTTGCTCACTGAATTGGCTTCAGAGAACCCCGCCTTTTTAAAGACTATTTTGGTGGATGTCCTTTGATGTTCAGCTCCAAGCTGTCCTCTGATGGTTGGACAGGTTGGTTTGGTCTGTCCTCTCACTCATCATTAAAAGCCCTTATTACTCATCCCTCATCCAATCTGACACTAACGTCTGCAGAGGGGAATCCCCAGCAACCCGCGGCCCACATGGAGCAGTCTCGGCCAATCACGTGGGGCCTGCCAACCACCAAATGGCTCGCAGGTGTCACTCTCAGCTCCAACCTCATGGCAGGCACAAGGCAGGGCGCCGTTGGTGAGGACAGCCCAAAGAGACACAGCTGAGCTGAGACAGAATGGAGACGAAGGACAGGAGGGACGACAGAGAAAAAGGAAACGTTAGCGAGACATTTTAGGAAAATTAGTTTCGTGGGGAAAAGGTTCTTAGCCAAACTTGCTAAATGGAAGGACAACAAAAAACAAAGATCTTCAAAAGAAAATTTGCACAAAATGAAACCCTGCAAGAGAAAGTAAATCAAGAACTAAATATTCTTGAGGCTCAGGTCTTAAGTTCCAATGCTTGTAAATGACATCTGAATGCATTCACAACCCAAATCTGAGCAGACAGAAGCGTCCCAGTCAGGCCCAGTTTAGTTCCTCTAGAACATTCAGGGATACAGAACAGGGACCAATTCAGGCTGAGAGACACCGAATTGACATGAAAGCTGTTGAGGCCACAGTTGCTGATGAAGTGGTCAGATTTCTCCAGTGGTTCTTGGTTCAGGGAGCTGGAGCTGGAGCTGCTCTCAGGCACCACCAGGACGTAATCCTGGAGAGACAGAAGGAAGAAGTCCAGGCCTGACAGAGGAGAAGGAGGCACAGAGTAGAAACAGCAGATACGTGTCAGGAAAGGGAGAGGGTATCAGTCCAGCAGAGGAGCAGGAAACCTACCACCACAGGGCTCTGCCTGCAGGAACCTGCAGGTGAGGACGACCTGGTGGTCCGGCACATCCAGAATGATCTGGTTTTCGGACACCGGCACGTTTCGGCAGCCGTAAGCGTGGGGACAGAAGGAGGCGTTGGCGTGGCCTGAAAGACAAAAACAACCATCTTCATTTTAATGTTTCTCAAACAGCCGGAGCAGGAAAGCTAAGATGAATCAAAGATCCTCCACCCTGCCAGATCCGACCCTGGTAATGTAGACCTGCACAGGGTGGGTGGGGTGGAGCGGCTGGTGGTGGTGGAGGATGAAGACGTATCTGCCCAAAGCCTGGACACGGTGGAGTCCACCACAGCGTTCTGAGTAGAAGGATGAGAGCGATGTTCAATGCTACATGTTTTCTTTGCTGAACCGCCGATGTTTCCAATCACGAATCTCAGTCATGAGATTTGAACATCATGAAGGAGTTCAAAAGTGTCAAACTGGGCCGGTCTCCATTTTATGAGTCCGGAGACCGAAGATAAAACTACAAGTCACTGGTTCAGATTTGACTCGTCTGAATCCAAACACAGCAGCGTTCTTCCACCAGGCCAGATGAGTTGATCATGACAACAAGATATCTTCATGCTACTACAACACACAAACTCATCACAAGAAAAGACTTCATGGTGGAACAACAAATCTCCTCCCAATGGGAAAAACATTGAGTTGAACAATTAACTTTTCCATGATGACATGGAGAGCTTGGCAGCAGCAGCAGGCTTCCATTGGGGCTGATATGCCAGCTCCACTTAGCCTTCTTTGGAATGGTTTCACCTGGAGTGATGCTGTTATTGAGACCTTTTATCTGGAACAACACCACCTGCATGGAGACTGAGGACTTCAACAGATGCAGATGTTGACCCAGAATAAATCTAAATATTCCAGATGTGTTAAATCAATCCAGCAGCAGTGGTGGGAGCGTCGTAAACTCACTCCCTCAGCAGCCGTCAGCCTCCGTACCTGCACGGAGTCCAGCCTGATGTGGTCTCTGTTGTCTGCTCCCAGAGGTGGTCTGTCACCTCTGAACCAGGGGGCTCATCTCTCTGGTGGGAGGGCAGTGGAGGAGCTGCAGCGGGGGAGGCCAGGATGGGCTCCTGTAGGAGGAGCTCTGGCCCTCCTTCAGCACCAGCCAGTTGGAGGGAGTTTGGAAACGTGAGGGGACACAGGAGGAGCTACAGGGGGAGGGAAGGTGGATCAGAACCCTTCTAACAAGAGCGCTGAGGGGACACAGGAGGAGCTACAGGGGGAGGGAAGGTGGATCAGAACCGTTCTAACAAGAGCGCTGAGGGGACACAGGAGGAGCTACAGGGGGAGGGAAGGTGGATCAGAACCCTTCTAACAAGAGCGCTGAGGGGACACAGGAGGAGCTACAGGGGGAGGGAAGGTGGATCAGAACCCTTCTAACAAGAGCGCTGAGGGGACACAGGAGGAGCTACAGGGGGAGGGAAGGTGGATCAGAACCCTTCTAACAAGAGCGCTGAGGGGACACAGGAGGAGCTACAGGGGGAGGGAAGGTGGATCAGAACCGTTCTAACAAGAGCGCTGAGGGAACAAAGGAGGAGCTACGGGGGGGGGGGGTGGATCAGAACCATTCTAACAAGAGTGCTGTCCCACTAATGTTCCTCACCAGAATCCACCTGTCAGGGGGGAACCGTCCATGGGTGCTGATGCAGCGGACTGAAGGTTCAACGTAGTCCATGCTGAACTGGTCTTTAGGCACCAGGTAGACTTTGTGCTAAAAACACCAGCAAAAAAAAAAACAAACACAAAATGGGGAGAATTTTAACAAAATTATGCAAATGAGCTGAAGATCAAAATACAAAAAGTAAATCAAGGTTTTTTTCAAATAATTGCCAGCTATTTAGCTCAGAGAAGGACAAATGTCAATCAAGATGTCAGAATGGAACGATCCCACTGGCTTCTGGTCAAGGGAACCATGGAGATGCTAACTTCCTGTTGGACTATCAGGGTGTCTCATCCCTGAAATGCTAACTTCCTGTTGGACTATAAAGGTGTCTCATCCCTGACATGCTAACTTCCTGTTCGACTGTTAAGCCTGATTTAAGCCTGATTTAAGCCTGATTTATGCTTCTGAGTCGCGTAGTCGCCGTACCTACGCCGTAGCCTGACACGGGCCTCCAAAATATCCTGCCGACGCGTCGCGTCGACGCGTGGTGACGTCAAGGTCGAGGACTGTGATTGGTCCGCTCAGAAGGTCATTTCCGGTTCAGTCGCTGCACAACAACACCACCATTTTCAAAGTTTCTGTGGTGAAAGCTTCAAGAAAAAATGGACCAAGCCGAAGAAAGGTTTATTCGGGGCACTAGAAAGACTGGCAAATGGCCAACAATTGTTGTATGTGACCGGAAGAAAACCAAGGAATCCGACAAGAGCCCCGTAAACAATACAAAGACAAAGCCACACCCCCTAGCGGCTTGGCGGTGAATTGCAGAGCAACGCGTTCCCTCGACGCAGAATAAACCAGGCTTTTCAGTCGCAGCTGTTTTACGCCCCCGTGCCAGATAAGGACCCCATCGGGCAGTGCCACTCTGGAGGGAGCGCGTCTCACAGTCAGTCAGCGGAACCATGCGGATCCGGGCCGGAGCTGTGGGAAAGAGCGCCAATTGTATCGGGTTGTTGTTTTCTGGACTGCAGCAGAACAGGAGCAGCCGGGACTGGAATGTAGAAGTAGGTTATCTTGAAGTTGACTCAGTTATGGTGAACGATATTGTGGTTCAACACTTTAATGAGCTTTAAGGCAAACATATTTCATGAGGAAACAACGCCGGAATTGGACGGATTTCAGCGGCACACAACAACGTATCCGATACACCTCATTGGAAACCTGGTGGTCTAAGACTAAGAAACACCAGTCACCATGAAGAAAGGAACTTTTAGCTGAGTACTCATGTTCTTTTCTGCAGGTTGAATGTGGCATTTGTTGGACAGAAGCGTCTCATCTCAACAAAAGCACCTCTTCAGTGCTGAGGCATGATGGGGCCAGGCATGAGAATGAAGTCCCAGATCCACCAGGATGAACTCAGGTATACAGACACTGTCCAACTGACTCACAGTTGCTTCATTGATCATTAATTCCTCTTCATTTCTTCTCTCCTTCATCTTTAACCATCCAGCTTCCAGGAAGCAGATGCTGGATGAGGCTCTGCTGAATTTCATCCTGAAGGACTGCCAGCCCCTCAGCACTGTTGAGAGGGAAGGGTTCAGGGAACTGGTTCAGGTCCTTGAGCCTCATATGTTTGCCAACCAGAAAGGTTTGTGTGGAAATGATCTAAAGCAGTCCTTGATATCTCCAGTTTATTTCATCTCTAATTTCAATGTATTGATTTACTCTGGGTGTCATTTTCAGACCATCAAACAAACGGTGGCCAAAAAGTACCAGGAGGAACGGGAAGGAGTGAAAAAGGAAGTCCAGCTGCCATGTGGACATCTGTGGACATGGAGGCTCCCTTGGCTCTGACCTGTCACTGCATTAGTGAGAATGAATGTGTTGGGAGTGCAAGACTTTCCACAAAGTCACCCTGCTGACAGTTTGGCCCCAGTCCAAAGAGGCCTGATGGAGGACTGGGCCATCACCAACAAAGTCCAGTGTCTTGTGAGCGACGCAGCACCAAACATGACAGCATCCACTAGACAGCTCCAAATTCACCACTCAGTCTGCACTGCACATCGTCTGAATCTAGGAGTCAGAAAATCCTGTGATCAGATCCCCACTTCCATCATCAGACACAAAGCCAGGAACACTGTCACATCCTTCAGATCAGCACTACAGCCAAGGAGAAGCTGGCTCAGGTGCAGCAACAGATGGGAGGGCCAACCCTGAAACTCATCAGTGAGGTGCCAACACGCTGGAACAGCACACACAGCTGTCAGGGCTGCATGATGAGAGGGAACCAGTGTGGGAACCTCTGGCCTCTCGAAGACAGATTTGACTCCACTGACAGCTGAGGAGTTCACCACCGTAGGAGAAGCACTTCTAGTAAACAGAGGTCATTCTAGTAGCCTGGTCCCTCTGTGGTTGAGCTATAATTTTAGGAAATATGGTCATTATTCAATGGTGACATCTCTCTGCTGAATAATGTAGAACTGAACGGATCCACTGGACCTTCTTTTTACAAACAGCAGCATGCAGCAGCTGTCCTGAGTGGAAAACTGCACATTTCTGTTGGTGAGAGTTAATCAAGTGATGGACTTTGTCTCTCAACAGAAGCTGTGTGGAAAAACCCTGCAGCTACGAGCGCTTCAGATTCTGAGAGTGATTCTTCCGCCATTGGCTGGTTTAACCTGACGTCTGACCTTGGAGGTGGCCGAGAGGAGTGTGACATGGCTGCACAGGTAAATCAACTAAAGCAGTGTTAGTCTTTGGCAGCAGGCCAGGCCGACAAATGCTAATGTCTCTGACTGACTGACTGATGAAGTTGGACCATTGGTCAGCCACAATGATGCATGACCACAAATAGAGGCCTGGGTCTTGATGAAGCTCACATGACTGTCAGCATCATTTGGAGGATAGTAGCAACTCTCACCACATCACTGTAGCATCATTTCTTAGGTTCATAGCAACTCTCATTACATCACTGTCAGCATCATTTTCAGGTTTTTAGCAAGGATACTACATTACTGTCAGTATCCTTTTGAGGTTTTTAGCAACTCTCACTACATGACGGTCACCATCATTTTCAGGTTAGTAGCAACTCTCACGACATCACTGTAGCATCATTTCTTAGGTTAGTAGCAACTCTCATTACATCACTGTAGCATCATTTTTAGGTTCGTAGCAACTCTCACTATATTACTTTAGCATCATTTTGAGGATAGTAGCAACTCTCACGACATCACTGGAGCCTCATTTTTAGGTTACTAGCAACTCTCATTACATCACTGTAGCATCATTTTGAGGTTCGAAGAAACTCTCACGACATCACTGTCAGCATCATTTTAAGGTTAGTAGCAAGTCTCACTACATGACTGTCACCATTATTTTTAATTTCGTAGTAACTCTCACTACATTACTGTAGCATCATTTCTTAGGTTAGTAGCAACTCTCATTACATCAGTGGAGCCTCATTTTGAAATAAGTAGCAACTCACATTACATTACTGTAGCATCATTTTGAGATTAGTAGCAACTTTCACCACATCACTGTAGCATCATTTTCAGGTTTTTAGCAACTCTCACTACATCACTGTCAGCATCCTTTTGAGGTTTGTAGCAACTCTCACTTCATCACTTTCAGCATCATTTTGAGGATAGTAGCAACTCTCACTACATTACTGAAGCATCATTTTGGAGGATAGTAGCAACTCTAACGACATCACTGTAAGCATCATTTTTAGGTTAGTAGCAACTCTCACGACATCACTCTAGCATCATTTTGACGTCGGTAACAACTCTCACCACATCACTGGAGCATCATTTCTTAGGTACATAGCGACTTTCACAACATCACTTTAGCATCATTTTGAGATTAGTAGCAACTCTCACCACATCACTGTAGCATCATTTCTTAGGTTTGTAGCAACTCTCATTACATCACTGTAGCATCATTTTGAGGTTCGTAGAAACTCTCACGACATCACTTTCAGCATCATTTTGAGATTAGTAGCAACTCTCACCATATAACTTTAGCATCATTTTGAGGATAGTAGCAACTCTCACGACATTACTGGAGCCTCATTTTGAGGTTTTTAGCAACTATCACTACATCACTGTGGCATCATTTCTTAGGTTTGTCGCAACTCTCATTACATCACTGTAGCATCATTTTGAGGTTCAAAGAAACTCTCACGACATCACTGTCAGCATCATTTTAAGGTTAGCAGCAAGTCTCACTACATGACTGTCACCATCATTTTGAGGTTAGTAGCAACTCTCACCACATCACTGTAAAATCATTTCTTAGGTTAGTAGCAACTCTCATTACATCACTTTAGCATCATTTTGAGATTAGTAGCAACTCTCACTACATCACTGTAGAATCATTTTGAGGTTCGTAGTAACTCTCACCCCATCACTGTGGCATCATTTCTTAGGTTAGTAGCAACTCTCATTACATCACTGTCAGCATCATTTTGAGGTTTTAAGCAACTCTCACTGCATCACTGGAGCATCATTTTGAGATTTTTAGCAACTCTCACCACATCACTTTAGCATCATTTCTGAGATTAGAAGCAACTGTCACTACATCACTGCAGCATCATTTTGAGGTTTTTAGCAACTCTTCCTACATCACTGCAGCATCATTTTGAGGTTTTTAGCAACTCTTCCTACATCACTGTCACATCATTTTGAGATTTTTAGCAACTCTCACGACATCACTGTAGCATCATTTGGAGGATAGTAGCAACTCTCACGACATGACTGTCAGCATCATTTTTAAAGGTTTTAAGCAACTCTTACTGCATCACTGGAGCATCATTTTGAGGTTTTTAGCAACCTAATACATTACTGTAGCATCATTTTGAGGATCGTAGCAACTCTCACAACATCACTGTAGAATCATTTTGAGGTTCGTAGCAACTCTCACCACATTACTTTAGCATCATTTTGAGGTTCGTAGCAACTCTCACCACATCACTGTAGCATCATTTCTTAAGTAAGTAGCAACTCTCATTACATCACTTTGGCATGATTTTGAAATTACGATCAACTCTCACCACATCACTGTAGCATCATTTTGAGGTTCTTAACAACTCTCACTACATTACTGTCAGCATCATTTTGAGGTTTTAAGCAACTCTTACTGCATCACTGGAGCATCATTTTGAGGTCCGTAGCAACTCTCACTACATCACTGTAGCATCATTTGAGATTTTAAGCAACTCTCACTACATCACTGTAGCATCATTTTGAGATTTGAAGCAACTCTCACGACATCACTTTAGCATCATTTCTTAGATGAGTAGCAACTCTCACTGTATCACTGTAGCATCATTTTGAGGTTTTTAGCAACTCTCACTACATCACTGTAGCATCATTTTGAGGGTCGTAGCAACTCTCACTACATTACTGACAGCATCATTTTGATTTTTTTTTTCAACTCTCACCACATCACTTTAGCATCATTTTGAGTTTTTTAGCAACTCTTACCACATTACTGTCGCATCATTTGGAGGATAGTAGCAACTCTCCCGACATCACTCTAGCATCATTTTGAGGTCGGTAACAACTCTCACCACATCACTGGAGCATCATTTCTTAGGTACATAGCGACTTTCACAACATCACTTTCGCATCATTTTGAGATTAGTAGCAACTCTCACCACATCACTGTAGCATCATTTCTTAGGTTTGTAGCAACTCTCATTACATCACTGTAGCATCATTTTGAGGTTCGTAGAAACTCTCACGACATCACTTTCAGCATCATTTTGAGATTAGTAGCAACTCTCACCATATAACTTTAGCATCATTTTGAGGATAGTAGCAACTCTCACGACATTACTGGAGCCTCATTTTGAGGTTTTTAGCAACTATCACTACATCACTGTGGCATCATTTCTTAGGTTTGTCGCAACTCTCATTACATCACTGTAGCATCATTTTGAGGTTCAAAAAAACTCTCACGACATCACTGTCAGCATCATTTTAAGGTTAGCAGCAAGTCTCACTACATGACTGTCACCATCATTTTGAGGTTAGTAGCAACTCTCACCACATCACTGTAGCATCATTTCTTAGGTTAGTAGCAACTCTCATTACATCACTTTAGCATCATTTTGAGATTAGTAGCAACTCTAAACCCCATCACTGGAGCATCATTTCTTAGGTTAGTAGCAACTCTCATTACATCACTGTCAGCATCATTTTGAGGTTTTTAGCAACTCTCACTACATGACTGTAGCATCATTTTTTAGGTTAATAGCAACTCTCACCACATCACTGTGGCATCATATTAAGGTTTTAAGAAACTCTTACTGCATCACTGGAGCATCATTTTGAGATTTGAAGCAACTCTCACCACATCACTTTACCATCATTTCTTAGATTAGTAGCAACTCTCACTACATCACTGCAGCATCATTTTGAGGTTTTTAGCAACTCTTCCTACATCACTGTAGCATTATTTTGAGGATAGTAGCAAATCTCACTTCATGACTGTCAGCATCATTTTGAGGTTCGTAGCAACTCTTACTACATCACTGGAGCATCATTTTGAGGTTCGTAGCAACTCTCACCACATTACTGTAGCATCATTTTGAGGTTCGTAGCAACTCTCACCACATCACTGTAGCATCATTTCTTAGGTTAGTAGCAACTCTCACTATATCACTTTAGCATCATTTTGAGATTTTTAGCAACTCTCACCACATCACTGTCGCATCATTTTGAGATTTTAAGAAACTCTCACCACATCACTGTAGCATCATTTTGAGGTTTTAAGCAACTCTTACTGCATCACTGGAGCATCATTTTGAGGTTTTAAGCAACTCTCACCACATTACTGTAGCATCATTTTGAGGTTCGTAGCAACTCTCACTACATGACTGTCACCATCATTTTGAGGTTTGTAGCAACTCTCACTTCATCACTTTCAGCATCATTTTGAGGATAGTAGCAACTGTCACGAAATCACTGTAAGCATCATTTTTAGGTTAGTAGCAACTCTCACGACATCACTCTAGCATCATTTTGAGGTCGGTAACAACTCTCACCACATCACTGTAGCATCATTTCTTAGGTACATAGCAACTTTCACAACATCACTTTAGCATAATTTTGAGATTCGTAGCAACTCTCACCACATCACTCTAGCATCATTTTGAGGTCGGTAACAACTCTCACCACATCACTGTAGCATCATTTCTTAGGTACATAGCAACTGTCACAACATCACTTTAGCATCATTTTGAGATTAGTAGCAACTATCACTACATCACAGTGGCATCATTTCTTAGGTTTTTAGCAACTCTCATTACATCACTGTAGCATCATTTTGAGGTTCGAAGAAACTCTCACGACATCACTGTCAGCATCATTTTAAGGTTAGTAGCAACTCTCACGACATCACTGTAGCATCATTTCTTAGGTTAGTAGCAACTCTCATTACATCACTGTAGCATCATTTTTAGGTTTGTAGCAACTCTCACTATATTACTTTAGCATCATTTTGAGGATAGTAGCAACTCTCACGACATCACTGGAGCCTCATTTTTAGGTTAGTAGCAACTCTCATTACATCACTGTAGCATCATTTTGAGGTTCGTAGAAACTCTCACGACATCACTGTCAGCATCATTTTAAGGTTAGTAGCAAGTCTCACTACATGACTGTCACCATCATTTTTAATTTAGTAGTAACTCTCACTACATTACTGTAGCATCATTTCTTAGGTTAGTAGCAACTCTCATTACATCAGTGGAGCCTCATTTTGAAATAAGTAGCAACTCTCATTACATTACTTTCGCGTCATTTTGAGATTAGTAGCAACTTGCACCACATCACTGTAGCATCATTTTCAGGTTTTTAGCAACTCTCACTACATCACTGTCAGCATCCTTTTGAGGTTTGTAGCAACTCTCACTTCATCACTTTCAGCATCATTTTGAGGATAGTAGCAACTCTCACTACATTACTGAAGCATCATTTTGGAGGATAGTAGCAACTCTAACGACATCACTGTAAGCATCATTTTTAGGTTAGTAGCAACTCTCACGACATCACTCTAGCATCATTTTGAGGTCGGTAAAAACTCTCACCACATCACTGGAGCATCATTTCTTAGGTACATAGCGACTTTCACAACATCACTTTAGCATCATTTTGAGATTAGTAGCAACTCTCACCACATCACTGTATCATCATTTCTTAGGTTTGTAGCAACTCTCATTACATCACTGTAGCATCATTTTGAGGTTCGTAGAAACTCTCACGACATCACTTTCAGCATCATTTTGAGATTAGTAGCAACTCTCACCATATAACTTTAGCATCATTTTGAGGATAGTAGCAACTCTCACGACATTACTGGAGCCTCATTTTGAGGTTTTTAGCAACTATCACTACATCACTGTGGCATCATTTCTTAGGTTTGTCGCAACTCTCATTACATCACTGTAGCATCATTTTGAGGTTCAAAGAAACTCTCACGACATCACTGTCAGCATCATTTTAAGGTTAGCAGCAAGTCTCACTACATGACTGTCACCATCATTTTGAGGTTAGTAGCAACTCTCACCACATCACTGTAGAATAATTTCTTAGGTTAGTAGCAACTCTCATTACATCACTTTAGCATCATTTTGAGATTAGTAGCAACTCTCACCCCATCACTGTGGCATCATTTCTTAGGTTTTTAGCAACTCTCATTACATCACTGTAGCATCATTTTGAGGTTTTTAGCAACTCTCACGACATCACTGTCAGCATCATTTTAAGGTGAGTAGCAACTCTCACCACATCACTGTAGCATCATTTCTTAGATTAGTAGCAACTCTCACGACATCACTGCAGCATCATTTTGAGATTTTTAGCAACTCTCACGACATCACTGTAGCATCATTTGGAGGATAGTAGCAACTCTCACTACATGACTGTCAGCATATTTTTTAAAGGTTTTAAGCAACTCTTACTGCATCACTGGAGCATCATTTTGAGGTTTTTAGAAAACCGAATACATTACTGTAGCATCATTTTGAGGATCGTAGCAACTCTCACTACATCACTGTAGCATCATTTTGAGGTTTTTAGAAACCTAATACATTACTGTAGCATCATTTTGAGGATCGTAGCAACTCTCACTACATCACTGTAGAATCATTTTGAGGTTCGTAGCAACTCTCACCACATTACTTTAGCATCATTTTGAGGTTCGTAGCAACTCTCACCACATCACTGTAGCATCATTTCTTAAGTAAGTAGCAACTCTCATTACATCACTTTGGCATGATTTTGAAATTACTATCAACTCTCACCACATCACTGTAGCATCATTTTGAGGTTCTTAACAACTCTCACTACATGACTGTCAGCATCATTTTGAGGTTTTAAGCAACTCTTACTGCATCACTGGAGCATCATTTTGAGGTCCGTAGCAACTCTCACTACATCACTGTAGCATCATTTGAGATTTTAAGCAACTCTCACTACATCACTGTAGCATCATTTGGAGGATAGTAGAAACTCTCACCATATCAGTGTCGCATCATTTTAAGATTTTAAGAAACTCTCACCACATCACTGTAGCATCATTTTGAGATATGAAGCAACTCTCACTACATCACTTTAGCATCATTTCTTCGATGAGGAGCAACTCTCACTGTATCACTGTAGCATCATTTTGAGGTTTTTAGCAACTCTCACTACATCACTGTAGCATCATTTTGAGGGTCGTAGCAACTCTCACTACATTACTGACAGCATCATTTTGATTTTTTTTTTCAACTCTCACCACATCACTTTAGCATCATTTTGAGATTTTTAGCAACTCTTTCCACATGACTGTCGCATCATTTTGAGGTTTGGAGCAACTCTCACTACATTACTGGTGCATCATTTTGAGGTTCGTGGCAACTCTCACTACATCACTGCAGCATCATTTTGAGGATTTTAGCAACTCTAACCACATCACTTTAGCATCATTTTGAGATTTTTAGCAAAACTTACAACATTACTGTAGCATTATTGAGGTTCGTAGCAAGTCTCACTTCATTACTTACAGCATCATTTTGAGATTTTTAGCAACTCTCATCACATCACTTTAGCATCATTTTGAGGATAGTAGCAACTCTCACTACATGACTGTCAGCATCATTTTAAGGTTTTAAGCAACTCTTACTACATCACTGGAGCATCATTTTGACGTTCGTAGCAACTCTCACTCCATCACTGTAGCATCATTTTGAGGTTTTAGCAACCTAATACATTACTGTAGCATCATTTTGAGGATCGTAGCAACTCTCACTACATCACTGTTGCATCATTTGAGATTTTAAGCAACTCTCACTACATCACTGTAGCATCATTTGGAGGATAGGAGCAACTCTCACCACATCACTGGAGCATCATTTTGAGGTTCGTAGCAACTCTCACTATATCACTTTAGCATCATTTTGAGATTTTTAGCAACTCTCACCACATTACTGTCAGCATCATTTTGAGGTCTTTCGCAACTCTTACCACATCACTGTCGCATCATTTTGAGATTTTAAGAAACTCTCACCACATCACTGTAGCATCATTTTGAGGTTTTAAGCAACTCTTACTGCATCACTGGAGCATCATTTTCAGGTCCGTAGCAACTCTCACTACATCACTGTCGCATCATTTTGAGGTTTTAAGCAACTCTCACCACATTACTGTAGCATCATTTTGAGGTTCTTAACAACTCTCACTACATGACTGTCAGCATCATTTTGAGGTTTTAAGCAACTCTTACTGCATCACTGGAGCATCATTTTGAGGTCCGTAGCAACTCTCACTACATCACTGTAGCATCATTTGAGATTTTAAGCAACTCTCACTACATCACTGTAGCATCATTTGGAGGATAGTAGAAACTCTCACCATATCAGTGTCGCATCATTTTAAGATTTTAAGAAACTCTCACCACATCACTGTAGCATCATTTTGAGATATGAAGCAACTCTCACTACATCACTTTAGCATCATTTCTTCGATGAGTAGCAACTCTCACTGGATCACTGTAGCATCATTTTGAGGTTTTTAGCAACTCTCACTACATCACTGTAGCATCATTTTGAGGGTCGTAGCAACTCTCACTACATTACTGACAGCATCATTTTGATTTTTTTTTTCAACTCTCACCACATCACTTTAGCATCATTTTGAGATTTTTAGCAACTCTTTCCACATGACTGTCGCATCATTTTGAGGTTTGGAGCAACTCTCACTACATTACTGGTGCATCATTTTGAGGTTCGTGGCAACTCTCACTACATCACTGTAGCATCATTTTGAGGATTTTAGCAACTCTCACCACATCACTTTAGCATCATTTTGAGATTTTTAGCAACACTTACAACATTACTGTAGCATTATTGAGGTTCGTAGCAAGTCTCACTTCATTACTTACAGCATCATTTTGAGATTTTTAGCAACTCTCATCACATCACTTTAGCATTATTTTGAGGATAGTAGCAACTCTCACTACATGACTGTCAGCATCATTTTAAGGTTTTAAGCAACTCTTACTACATCACTGGAGCATCATTTTGACGTTCGTAGCAACTCTCACTACATCACTGTAGCATCATTTTGAGGTTTTAGCAACCTAATACATTACTGTAGCACCATTTTGAGGATCGTAGCAACTCTCACTACATCACTGTAGAATCATTTTGAGGTTCGTCGCAACTCTCACCACATTACTTTAGCATCATTTTGAGGTTCGTAGCAACTCTCACCACATCACTGTAGCATCATTTCTTAAGTAAGTAGCAACTCTCATTACATCACTTTGGCATGATTTTGAAATTACTATCAACTCTCACCACATCACTGTAGCATCATTTTGAGGTTCTTAAAAACTCTCACTACATGACTGTCAGCATCATTTTGAGGTTTTAAGCAACTCTTACTGCATCACTGGAGCATCATTTTGAGGTCCGTAGCAACTCTCACGACATCACTGTAGCATCATTTGAGATTTTAAGCAACTCTCACTACATCACTGTAGCATCATTTGGAGGATAGTAGAAACTCTCACCATATCAGTGTCGCATCATTTTAAGATTTTAAGAAACTCTCACCACATCACTGTAGCATCATTTTGAGATATGAAGCAACTCTCACTACATCACTTTAGCATCATTTCTTCAATGAGTAGCAACTCTCACTGTATCACTGTAGCATCATTTTGAGGTTTTTAGCAACTCTCACTACATCACTGTAGCATCATTTTGAGGGTCGTAGCAACTCTCACTACATTACTGACAGCATCATTTTGATTTTTTTTTTCAACTCTCACCACATCACTTTAGCATCATTTTGAGATTTTTAGCAACTCTTTCCACATGACTGTCGCATCATTTTGAGGTTTGGAGCAACTCTCACTACATTACTGGTGCATCATTTTGAGGATCGTGGCAACTCTCACTACATCACTGTAGCATCATTTTGAGGATTTTAGCAACTCTCACCACATCACTTTAGCATCATTTTGAGATTTTTAGCAACACTTACAACATTACTGTAGCATTATTGAGGTTCGTAGCAAGTCTCACTTCATTACTTACAGCATCATTTTGAGATTTTTAGCAACTCTCATCACATCACTTTAGCATCATTTTGAGGATAGTAGCAACTCTCACTACATGACTGTCAGCATCATTTTAAGGTTTTAAGCAACTCTTACTACATCACTGGAGCATCATTTTGACGATCGTAGCAACTCTCACTACATCACTGTAGCATCATTTTGAGGTTTTAGCAACCTAATACATTACTGTAGCATCATTTTGAGGATCGTAGCAACTCTCACTACATCACTGTTGCATCATTTGAGATTTTAAGCATCTCTCACTACATCACTGTAGCATCATTTGGAGGATAGTAGCAACTCTCACCACATCACTGGAGCATCATTTTGAGGTTCGTAGCAACTCTCACTATATCACTTTAGCATCATTTTGAGATTTTTAGCAACTCTCACCACATTACTGTCAGCATCATTTTGAGGTCTTTCGCAACTCTTACCACATCACTGTCGCATCATTTTGAGATTTTAAGAAACTCTCACCACATCACTGTAGCATCATTTTGAGGTTTTAAGCAACTCTTACTGCATCACTGGAGCATCATTTTCAGGTCCGTAGCAACTCTCACTACATCACTGTCGCATCATTTTGAGGTTTTAAGCAACTCTCACCACATTACTGTAGCATCATTTTGAGGTTCCTAGCAACTCTCACTACATGACTGTCACCATCATTTTGAGGTTTGTACCAACTCTCACTTCATCACTTTCAGCATCATTTTGAGGATAGTAGCAACTCTCACGACATCACTGTAAGCATCATTTTTAGGTTAGGAGCAACTCTCACGACATCACTCTTGCATCATTTTGAGGTCGGTAACAATTCTCACCACATCACAGTAGCATCATTTCTTAGGTACATAGCAACTCTCACAACATCACTTTAGCATCATTTTGAGATTAGTAGCAAGTATCACTACATCACAGTGGCATCATTTCTTAGGTTTGTAGCAACTCTCACCACATCACTGTAGCATCATTTTGAGATTAGTAGCAACTCTCACCATATAACTTTAGCATCATTTTGAGGATAGTAGCAACTCTCACGACATTACTGGAGCCTCATTTTTAGGTTTTTAGCAACTATCACTACATCACTGTGGCATCAGTTCTTAGGTTTGTAGCAACTCTCACCACATCACTGTAGCATCATTTCTTAGGTTAGTAGAAACTCTCATTACATCACTTTAGCATCATTTTGAGATTAGTAGCAACTCTCACCCCATCACTGTGGCATCATTTCTTAGGTTAGTAGCAACTCTCATTACATCACTGTCAGCATCATTTTGAGGTTTTTAGCAACTCTCACTACATGACTGTAGCATCATTTTTTAGGTTAATAGCAACTCTCACCACATCACTGTGGCATCATTTTAAGGTTTTAAGCAACTCTTACTGCATCACTGGAGGATCATTTTGAGATTTGAAGCAACTCTCAACACATCACTTTAGCATCATTTCTTAGATTAGTAGCAACTCTCACGACATCACTGCAGCATCATTTTGAGGTTTTTAGCAACTCTTCCTACATCACTGTAGCATCATTTTGAGGATAGTAGCAAATCTCACTTCATGACTGTCAGCATCATTTTGAGGTTCGTAGCAACTCTTACTACATCACTGGAGCATCATTTTGAGTTTTTTGAAACTATTACCACATCACTGTCACATAATTTTGAGATTTTTAGCAACTGTCACGACATCACTGTAGCATCATTTGGAGGATAGTAGCAACTGTCACTACATGACTGTCAGCATCATTTTTAAAGGTTTTAAGCAACTCTTACTGCATCACTGGAGCATCATTTTGAGGTTTTTAGTCAACCGAATACATTACTGTAGCATCATTTTGAGGATCGTAGCAACTCTCACTACATCACTGTAGCATCATTTTGAGGTTTTTAGCAACCTAATACATTACTGGAGCCTCATTTTTAGGTTTTTAGCAACTATCACTACATCACTGTGGCATCAGTTCTTAGGTTTGTAGCAACTCTCACCACATCACTGTAGCATCATTTCTTAGGTTAGTAGCAACTCTCATTACATCACTTTAGCATCATTTTGAGATTAGTAGCAACTCTCACCCCATCACTGTGGCATCATTTCTTAGGTTAGTAGCAACTCTCATTACATCACTGTCAGCATCATTTTGAGGTTTTTAGCAACTCTCACTACATGACTGTAGCATCATTTTTTAGGTTAGTAGCAACTCTCACCACATCACTGTGGCATCATTTTAAGGTTTTAAGCAAATCTTACTGCATCACTGGAGGATCATTTTGAGATTTGAAGCAACTCTCAACACATCACTTTAGCATCATTTCTTAGATTAGTAGCAACTCTCACTACATCACTGCAGCATCATTTTGAGGTTTTTAGCAACTCTTCCTACATCACTGTAGCATCATTTTGAGGATAGTAGCAAATCTCACTTCATGACTGTCAGCATCATTTTGAGGTTCGTAGCAACTCTTACTACATCACTGGAGCATCATTTTGAGTTTTTTGAAACTATTACCACATCACTGTCACATCATTTTGAGATTTTTAGCAACTGTCACGACATCACTGTAGCATCATTTGGAGGATAGTAGCAACTGTCACTACATGACTGTCAGCATCATTTTTAAAGGTTTTAAGTAACTCTTACTGCATCACTGGAGCATCATTTTGAGGTTTTTAGTCAACCGAATACATTACTGTAGCATCATTTTGAGGATCATAGCAACTCTCACTACATCACTGTAGCATCATTTTGAGGTTTTTAGCAACCTAATACATCACTGTAGCATCATTTTGAGGTTTTTAGCAACCTAATACATTACTGTAGCATCATTTTGAGGATCATAGCAACTCTCTCTACATCACTGTAGAATCATTTTGAGGTTCGTAGCAACTCTCACCACATCACTGTAGCATCATTTTGAGGTTCTTAACAACTCTCACTACATTACTATCAGCATCATTTTGAGGTTTTAAGCAACTCTTACTGCATCACTGGAGCATCATTTTGAGGTCCGTAGCAACTCTCACTACATCACTGTAGCATCATTTGAGATTTTAAGCAACTCTCACTACATCACTGTAGCATCATTTGGAGGATAGAAGCAACACTCACCACATCACTGGAGCATCATTTTGAGGTTCGTAGCAACTCTCACAACATCACTGTAGCATCATTTGGAGGATAGTAGCAACTCTCACCATATCACTGTCGCATCATTTTAAGATTTTAAGAAACTCTCACCACATCACTGTAGCATCATTTTGAGATTTGAAGCAACTCTCACTACATCACTTTAGCATCATTTCTTCGATGAGTAGCAACTCTCACTGTATCACTGTAGCATCATTTTGAGGTTTTTAGCAACTCTCACTACATCACTGTAGCATCATTTTGAGGGTCGTAGCAACTCTCACTACATTACTGACAGCATCATTTAGATTTTTTTTTTCAACTCTCACCACATCACTTTAGCATCATTTTGAGATTTTTAGCAACTCTTACCACATTACTGTCAGCATCATTTTTAGTTTCGGAGCAACTCTCACTACATTACTGGTGCATCATTTTGAGGTTCGTGGCAACTCTCACTACATCACTGTAGCATCATTTTGAGGATTTTAGCAACTCTCACCACATCACTTTAGCATCATTTTGAGATTTTTAGCAACTCTTACCACATCACTAGAGCATCATTTTGACGTTCGTAGCAACTCTCACTACATCACTGTAGCATCATTTTGAGGTTTTAGCAACCTAATACATTACTGTAGCATCATTTTGAGGATCGTAGCAACTCTCTCTGCATCACTGTTGCATCATTTGAGATTTTAAGCAACTCTCACTACATCACTGTCGCATCATTTGGAGGATAGTAGCAACTCTCACCACATCACTGGAGCATCATTTTGAGGTTCGTAGCAACTCTCACTATATCACTTTAGCATCATTTTGAGATTTTTAGCAACTCTCACCACATTACTGTCAGCATCATTTTGAGGTCTTTCGCAACTCTTACCACATCACTGTCGCATCATTTTGAGATTTAAAGAAACTCTCACCACATCACTGTAGAATCATTTTGAGGTTTTAAGCAACTCTTACTGCATCACTGGAGCATCATTTTCAGGTCCGTAGCAACTCTCACTACATCACTGTAGCATCATTTTGAGGTTTTAAGCAACTCTCACCACATTACTGTTGCATCATTTTGAGCTTCGTAGCAACTCTCACTACATTACTGTAGCATCATTTTGAGGTTCGTGGCAACTCTCACTACATCCTGTAGCATCATTTTGAGGATTTTAGCAACTCTCCCCCCATCACTTCAGCATCATTTTTAGATTTTTAGTAACTCCTACTACATTACTGTAGCATCATTTTGAGGTTCGTAGCAACTCTCACTACATCACTGGAGCATCATTTTGAGGTTCGTAGCAACTCTCACTACATTACTGACAGCATCATTTGAGGTTTTGAGAAACTCTCATCACATCACTTTCGCATCATTATGAGATTTTTAGCAATTCTCACCACATCACTGTAGCATCATTTTGAGGATAGTAGCAAATCTCACTTCATGACTGTCAGCATCATTTTGAGGTTCGTAGCAACTCTGACTACATCACTGGAGCATCATTTTGAGTTTTTTGAAACTATTACCACATCACTGTCACATCATTTTGAGATTTTAAGCAACTCTCACTACATCAGTGTAGCATCATTTGAAGGATAGTAGCAACTCTCACCACATCACTGTCGCATCATTTTGAGATTTTAAGCAACTCTCACAACATCACTGTAGCATCATTTGGAGGATAGTAGCAACTCTCACCATATCACTGTCGCATCATTTTAAGATTTTAAGAAACTCTCACCACATCACTGTAGCATCATTTTGAGATTTGAAGCAACTCTCACTACATCACTGTAGCATCATTTTGAGGGTCGTAGCAACTCTCACTACATTACTGACAGCATCATTTTGATTTTTTTTTTCAACTCTCGCCACATCACTTTAGCTTCATTTTGAGATTTTTAGCAACTCTTACCACATCACTGTCGCATCATTTTTAGGTTCGGAGCAACTCTCACTACATTACTGGTGCATCATTTTGAGGTTCGTGGCAACTCTCACTACATCACTGTAGCATCATTTTGAGATTTTTAGCAACTCTTACCACATCACTGGAGCATCATTTTGACGTTCGTAGCAACTCTCACTACATCACTGTAGCATCATTTTGAGGTTTTAGCAACCTAATACATTACTGTAGCATCATTTTGAGGATCGTAGCAACTCTCTCTACATCACTGTTGCATCATTTGAGATTTTAAGCAACTCTCACTACATCACTGTAGCATCATTTGGAGGATAGTAGCAACTCTCACCACATCACTGGAGCATCATTTTGAGGTTCGTAGCAACTCTCACTATATCACTTTAGCATCATTTTGAGATTTTTAGCAACTCTCACCACATTACTGTCAGCATCATTTTGAGGTCTTTCGCAACTCTTACCACATCACTGTCGCATCATTTTGAGATTTTAAGAAACTCTCACCACATCACTGTAGAATCATTTTGAGGTTTTAAGCAACTCTTACTGCATCACTGGAGCATCATTTTCAGGTCCGTAGCAACTCTCACTACATCACTGTAGCATCATTTTGAGGTTTTAAGCAACTCTCACCACATTACTGTAGCATCATTTTGAGGTTTTAAGCAACTCTCACCACATTACTGTTGCATCATTTTGAGCTTCGTAGCAACTCTCACTACATCCTGTAGCATCATTTTGAGGATTTTAGCAACTCTCCCCCCATCACTTCAGCATCATCTTTAGATTTTTTGTAACTCCTACTACATTACTGTAGCATCATTTTGAGGTTCGTAGCAACTCTCACTACATCACTGGAGCATCATTTTGAGGTTCGTAGCAACTCTCACTACATTACTGACAGCATCATTTGAGGTTTTGAGCAACTCTCATCACATCACTTTCGCATCATTATGAGATTTTTAGCAATTCTCACCACATCACTGTAGCATCATTTTGAGGATAGTAGAAAATCTCACTTCATGACTGTCAGCATCATTTTGAGGTTCGTAGCAACTCTGACTACATCACTGGAGCATCATTTTGAGTTTTTTGAAACTATTACCACATCACTGTCACATCATTTTGAGATTTTAAGCAACTCTAACTACATCATTGTAGCATCATTTGAAGGATAGTAGCAACTCTCACCACATCACTGTAGAATCATTTTGAGGTTCGTAGCAACTCTCACCACATGACTGTCAGCATCATTTTAAGGTTTTAAGCAACTCTTACTGCATCACTTTAGCATCATTTTGAGATTAGTCGCAACTCTCACCCCATCACTGTGGCATCATTTCTTAGGTTAGTAGCAACTCTCATTACATCACTGTCAGCATCATTTTGAGGTTTTTAGCAACTCTCACTACATGACTGTAGCATCATTTTTTAGGTTCGTAGCAACTCTCACCACATCACTGTAGCATCATTTCTTTAGTAAGTAGCCACTCTCATTACATCACTTTGGCATGATTTTGAAATTACTATCAACTCTCACCACATCACTGTAGCATCATTTTGATGTCATGAGCAACTCTTACTACATCACTGTAGCATCATTTTGAGGTTATTAGCAACTCTCATTACATCACTTTAGCATCATTTTGACATTAGTTGCAACTCTCACTACAACACTGTAGCATCATTTCTTAGGTTCGTAGCATCTCTCATTACATCACTTGATTATCATTTCTTATGTGAGAAGAAACTCTCACTACATCACTGTAGCTTTATTTTCAGTTAAGAAGAAACTCTCACTACATCACTGTAGCTTTATTTTCAGTTAAGAAGAAACTCTCATTACATTACTGTAGCTTTATTTTCAGTTAAGAAGAAACTCTCACTACATTACTGTAAGCATCAATTTGAGGATAGTGTCAACTCTTACTTCATCACTGCATCATTTTGAGGTTCGTAGCAACTCTCACTCCATGACTTTAGCATCAATTTTTAGGTTTTAATCAACTCTCACTACATTACTGTCAGCATCAATTTGAGCTTCCTAGTAACTCTCACTACATCACTGTCGCATCATTTCTTAGGTTCGGAGCAACTCTCATTACATCACTTTAGCATCATTTTTAAATTAGTAGCAACTGTCATTACATCACTTGAGCATCATTTTGAGGTTCGTAGAACTCTCACCACATCAGTGTAACATCATTTTGAGGTTAGTAGCAACTCTCACTACATCACTGAAGAATCATTTTGAGAATAGTTGAAACTCTCACTACATCACTGTAGCCTTATTTTGAGTTTAGCAGAAACTCTCACTACATTACTGTCAGCATCATTTTGAGGTTTTTAGCAACTCTCACCACATCACTGTAGCATCATTTCTTAAGTAAGTAGCAACTCTCATTACATCACTTTGGCATGATTTTGAAATTACTATCAACTCTCACCACATCACTGTAGCATCATTTTGAGGTTCTTAACAACTCTCACTACATGACTGTCAGCATCATTTTGAGGTTTTAAGCAACTCTTACTGCATCACTGGAGCATCATTTTGAGGTCCGTAGCAACTCTAACTACATCACTGTAGCATCATTTGAGATTTTAAGCAACTCTCACTACATCACTGTAGCATCATTTGGAGGATAGTAGAAACTCTCACCATATCAGTGTCGCATCATTTTAAGATTTTAAGAAACTCTCACCACATCACTGTAGCATCATTTTGAGATATGAAGCAACTCTCACTACATCACTTTAGCATCATTTCTTCGATGAGTAGCAACTCTCACTGTATCACTGTAGCATCATTTTGAGGTTTTTAGCAACTCTCACTACATCACTGTAGCATCATTTTGAGGGTCGTAGCAACTCTCACTACATTACTGACAGCATCATTTTGATTTTTTTTTTCAACTCTCACCACATCACTTTAGCATCATTTTGAGATTTTTAGCAACTCTTTCCACATGACTGTCGCATCATTTTGAGGTTTGGAGCAACTCTCACTACATTACTGGTGCATCATTTTGAGGTTCGTGGCAACTCTCACTACATCACTGTAGCATCATTTTGAGGATTTTAGCAACTCTCACCACATCACTTTAGCATCATTTTGAGATTTTTAGCAACACTTACAACATTACTGTAGCATTATTGAGGTTCGTAGCAAGTCTCACTTCATTACTTACAGTATCATTTTGAGATTTTTAGCAACTCTCATCACATCACTTTAGCATCATTTTGAGGATAGTAGCAACTCTCACTACATGACTGTCAACATCATTTTAAGGTTTTAAGCAACTCTTACTACATCACTGGAGCATCATTTTGACGTTCGTAGCAACTCTCACTACATCACTGTAGCATCATTTTGAGGTTTTAGCAACCTAATACATTACTGTAGCATCATTTTGAGGATCGTAGCAACTCTCACTACATCACTGTTGCATCATTTGAGATTTTAAGCAACTCTCACTACATCACTGTAGCATCATTTGGAGGATAGTAGCAACTCTCACCACATCACTGGAGCATCATTTTGAGGTTCGTAGCAACTCTCACTATATCACTTTAGCATCATTTTGAGATTTTTAGCAACTCTCACCACATTACTGTCAGCATCATTTTGAGGTCTTTCGCAACTCTTACCACATCACTGTCGCATCATTTTGAGATTTTAAGAAACTCTCACCACATCACTGTAGCATCATTTTGAGGTTTTAAGCAACTCTTACTGCATCACTGGAGCATCATTTTCAGGTCCGTAGCAACTCTCACTACATCACTGTCGCATCATTTTGAGGTTTTAAGCAACTCTCACCACATTACTGTAGCATCATTTTGAGGTTCTTAACAACTCTCACTACATGACTGTCAGCATCATTTTGAGGTTTTAAGCAACTCTTACTGCATCACTGGAGCATCATTTTGAGGTCCGTAGCAACTCTCACTACATCACTGTAGCATCATTTGAGATTTTAAGCAACTCTCACTACATCACTGTAGCATCATTTGGAGGATAGTAGAAACTCTCACCATATCAGTGTCGCATCATTTTAAGATTTTAAGAAACTCTCACCACATCACTGTAGCATCATTTTGAGATATGAAGCAACTCTCACTACATCACTTTAGCATCATTTCTTCGATGAGTAGCAACTCTCACTGGATCACTGTAGCATCATTTTGAGGTTTTTAGCAACTCTCACTACATCACTGTAGCATCATTTTGAGGGTCGTAGCAACTCTCACTACATTACTGACAGCATCATTTTGATTTTTTTTTTCAACTCTCACCACATCACTTTAGCATCATTTTGAGATTTTTAGCAACTCTTTCCACATGACTGTCGCATCATTTTGAGGTTTGGAGCAACTCTCACTACATTACTGGTGCATCATTTTGAGGTTCGTGGCAACTCTCACTACATCACTGTAGCATCATTTTGAGGATTTTAGCAACTCTCACCACATCACTTTAGCATCATTTTGAGATTTTTAGCAACACTTACAACATTACTGTAGCATTATTGAGGTTCGTAGCAAGTCTCACTTCATTACTTACAGCATCATTTTGAGATTTTTAGCAACTCTCATCACATCACTTTAGCATCATTTTGAGGATAGTAGCAACTCTCACTACATGACTGTCAGCATCATTTTAAGGTTTTAAGCAACTCTTACTACATCACTGGAGCATCATTTTGACGTTCGTAGCAACTCTCACTACATCACTGTAGCATCATTTTGAGGTTTTAGCAACCTAATACATTACTGTAGCATCATTTTGAGGATCGTAGCAACTCTCACTACATCACTGTAGAATCATTTTGAGGTTCGTCGCAACTCTCACCACATTACTTTAGCATCATTTTGAGGTTCGTAGCAACTCTCACCACATCACTGTAGCATCATTTCTTAAGTAAGTAGCAACTCTCATTACATCACTTTGGCATGATTTTGAAATTACTATCAACTCTCACCACATCACTGTAGCATCATTTTGAGGTTCTTAAAAACTCTCACTACATGACTGTCAGCATCATTTTGAGGTTTTAAGCAACTCTTACTGCATCACTGGAGCATCATTTTGAGGTCCGTAGCAACTCTCACTACATCACTGTAGCATCATTTGAGATTTTAAGCAACTCTCACTACATCACTGTAGCATCATTTGGAGGATAGTAGAAACTCTCACCATATCAGTGTCGCATCATTTTAAGATTTTAAGAAACTCTCACCACATCACTGTAGCATCATTTTGAGATATGAAGCAACTCTCACTACATCACTTTCGCATCATTTCTTCGATGAGTAGCAACTCTCACTGTATCACTGTAGCATCATTTTGAGGTTTTTAGCAACTCTCACTACATCACTGTAGCATCATTTTGAGGGTCGTAGCAACTCTCACTACATTACTGACAGCATCATTTTGATTTTTTTTTTCAACTCTCACCACATCACTTTAGCATCATTTTGAGATTTTTAGCAACTCTTTCCACATGACTGTCGCATCATTTTGAGGTTTGGAGCAACTCTCACTACATTACTGGTGCATCATTTTGAGGTTCGTGGCAACTCTCACTACATCACTGTAGCATCATTTTGAGGATTTTAGCAACTCTCACCACATCACTTTAGCATCATTTTGAGATTTTTAGCAACACTTACAACATTACTGTAGCATTATTGAGGTTCGTAGCAAGTCTCACTTCATTACTTACAGCATCATTTTGAGATTTTTAGCAACTCTCATCACATCACTTTAGCATCATTTTGAGGATAGTAGCAACTCTCACTACATGACTGTCAGCATCATTTTAAGGTTTTAAGCAACTCTTACTACATCACTGGAGCATCATTTTGACGTTCGTAGCAACTCTCACTACATCACTGTAGCATCATTTTGAGGTTTTAGCAACCTAATACATTACTGTAGCATCATTTTGAGGATCGTAGCAACTCTCACTACATCACTGTTGCATCATTTGAGATTTTAAGCAACTCTCACTACATCACTGTAGCATCATTTGGAGGATAGTAGCAACTCTCACCACATCACTGGAGCATCATTTTGAGGTTCGTAGCAACTCTCACTATATCACTTTAGCATCATTTTGAGATTTTTAGCAACTCTCACCACATCACTGTCGCATCATTTTGAGATTTTAAGAAACTCTCACCACATCACTGTAGCATCATTTTGAGGTTTTAAGTAACTCTTACTGCATCACTGGAGCATCATTTTCAGGTCCGTAGCAACTCTCACTACATCACTGTCGCATCATTTTGAGGTTTTAAGCAACTCTCACCACATTACTGTAGCATCATTTTGAGGTTCTTAACAACTCTCACTACATGACTGTCAGCATCATTTTGAGGTTTTAAGCAACTCTTACTGCATCACTGGAGCATCATTTTGAGGTCCGTAGCAACTCTCACTACATCACTGTAGCATCATTTGAGATTTTAAGCAACTCTCACTACATCACTGTAGCATCATTTGGAGGATAGTAGAAACTCTCACCATATCAGTGTCGCATCATTTTAAGATTTTAAGAAACTCTCACCACATCACTGTAGCATCATTTTGAGATATGAAGCAACTCTCACTACATCACTTTAGCATCATTTCTTCGATGAGTAGCAACTCTCACTGGATCACTGTAGCATCATTTTGAGGTTTTTAGCAACTCTCACTACATCACTGTAGCATCATTTTGAGGGTCGTAGCAACTCTCACTACATTACTGACAGCATCATTTTGATTTTTTTTTTCAACTCTCACCACATCACTTTAGCATCATTTTGAGATTTTTAGCAACTCTTTCCACATGACTGTCGCATCATTTTGAGGTTTGGAGCAACTCTCACTACATTACTGGTGCATCATTTTGAGGTTCGTGGCAACTCTCACTACATCACTGTAGCATCATTTTGAGGATTTTAGCAACTCTCACCACATCACTTTAGCATCATTTTGAGATTTTTAGCAACACTTACAACATTACTGTAGCATTATTGAGGTTCGTAGCAAGTCTCACTTCATTACTTACAGCATCATTTTGAGGTTTTAGCAACCTAATACATTACTGTAGCATCATTTTGAGGATCGTAGCAACTCTCACTACATCACTGTTGCATCATTTGAGATTTTAAGCAACTCTCACTACATCACTGTAGCATCATTTGGAGGATAGTAGCAACTCTCACCACATCACTGGAGCATCATTTTGAGGTTCGTAGCAACTCTCACTATATCACTTTAGCATCATTTTGAGATTTTTAGCAACTCTCACCACATTACTGTCAGCATCATTTTGAGGTCTTTCGCAACTCTTACCACATCACTGTCGCATCATTTTGAGATTTTAAGAAACTCTCACCACATCACTGTAGCATCATTTTGAGGTTTTAAGCAACTCTTACTGCATCACTGGAGCATCATTTTCAGGTCCGTAGCAACTCTCACTACATCACTGTCGCATCATTTTGAGGTTTTAAGCAACTCTCACCACATTACTGTAGCATCATTTTGAGGTTCCTAGCAACTCTCACTACATGACTGTCACCATCATTTTGAGGTTTGTACCAACTCTCACTTCATCACTTTCAGCATCATTTTGAGGATAGTAGCAACTCTCACGACATCACTGTAAGCATCATTTTTAGGTTAGGAGCAACTCTCACGACATCACTCTTGCATCATTTTGAGGTCGGTAACAATTCTCACCACATCACAGTAGCATCATTTCTTAGGTACATAGCAACTCTCACAACATCACTTTAGCATCATTTTGAGATTAGTAGCAAGTATCACTACATCACAGTGGCATCATTTCTTAGGTTTGTAGCAACTCTCACCACATCACTGTAGCATCATTTTGAGATTAGTAGCAACTCTCACCATATAACTTTAGCATCATTTTGAGGATAGTAGCAACTCTCACGACATTACTGGAGCCTCATTTTTAGGTTTTTAGCAACTATCACTACATCACTGTGGCATCAGTTCTTAGGTTTGTAGCAACTCTCACCACATCACTGTAGCATCATTTCTTAGGTTAGTAGAAACTCTCATTACATCACTTTAGCATCATTTTGAGATTAGTAGCAACTCTCACCCCATCACTGTGGCATCATTTCTTAGGTTAGTAGCAACTCTCATTACATCACTGTCAGCATCATTTTGAGGTTTTTAGCAACTCTCACTACATGACTGTAGCATCATTTTTTAGGTTAGTAGCAACTCTCACCACATCACTGGAGCATCATTTTGAGTTTTGAAGCAACTCTCAACACATCACTTTAGCATCATTTCTTAGATTAGTAGCAACTCTCACTACATCACTGCAGCATCATTTTGAGGTTTTTAGCAACTCTTCCTACATCACTGTAGCATCATTTTGAGGATAGTAGCAAATCTCACTTCATGACTGTCAGCATCATTTTGAGGTTCGTAGCAACTCTTACTACATCACTGGAGCATCATTTTGAGTTTTTTGAAACTCTTCCCACATCACTGTCACATAATTTTGAGATTTTTAGCAACTGTCACGACATCACTGTAGCATCATTTGGAGGATAGTAGCAACTGTCACTACATGACTGTCAGCATCATTTTTAAAGGTTTTAAGCAACTCTTACTGCATCACTGGAGCATCATTTTGAGGTTTTTAGTCAACCGAATACATTACTGTAGCATCATTTTGAGGACCGTAGCAACTCTCACTACATCACTGTAGCATCATTTTGAGGTTTTTAGCAACCTAATACATTACTGGAGCCTCATTTTTAGGTTTTTAGCAACTATCACTACATCACTGTGGCATCAGTTCTTAGGTTTGTAGCAACTCTCACCACATCACTGTAGCATCATTTCTTAGGTTAGTAGCAACTCTCATTACATCACTTTAGCATCATTTTGAGATTAGTAGCAACTCTCACCCCATCACTGTGGCATCATTTCTTAGGTTAGTAGCAACTCTCATTACATCACTGTCAGCATCATTTTGAGGTTTTTAGCAACTCTCACTACATGACTGTAGCATCATTTTTTAGGTTAGTAGCAACTCTCACCACATCACTGTGGCATCATTTTAAGGTTTTAAGCAACTCTTACTGCATCACTGGAGGATCATTTTGAGATTTGAAGCAACTCTCAACACATCACTTTAGCATCATTTCTTAGATTAGTAGCAACTCTCACTACATCACTGCAGCATCATTTTGAGGTTTTTAGCAACTCTTCCTACATCACTGTAGCATCATTTTGAGGATAGTAGCAAATCTCACTTCATGACTGTCAGCATCATTTTGAGGTTCGTAGCAACTCTTACTACATCACTGGAGCATCATTTTGAGTTTTTTGAAACTATTACCACATCACTGTCACATCATTTTGAGATTTTTAGCAACTGTCACGACATCACTGTAGCATCATTTGGAGGATAGTAGCAACTGTCACTACATGACTGTCAGCATCATTTTTAAAGGTTTTAAGTAACTCTTACTGCATCACTGGAGCATCATTTTGAGGTTTTTAGTCAACCGAATACATTACTGTAGCATCATTTTGAGGATCGTAGCAACTCTCACTACATCACTGTAGCATCATTTTGAGGTTTTTAGCAACCTAATACATCACTGTAGCATAATTTTGAGGTTTTTAGCAACCTAATACATTACTGTAGCATCATTTTGAGGATCATAGCAACTCTCTCTACATCACTGTAGAATCATTTTGAGGTTCGTAGCAACTCTCACCACATCACTGTAGCATCATTTTGAGGTTCTTAACAACTCTCACTACATTACTATCAGCATCATTTTGAGGTTTTAAGCAACTCTTACTGCATCACTGGAGCATCATTTTGAGGTCCGTAGCAACTCTCACTACATCACTGTAGCATCATTTGAGATTTTAAGCAACTCTCACTACATCACTGTAGCATCATTTGGAGGATAGAAGCAACACTCACCACATCACTGGAGCATCATTTTGAGGTTCGTAGCAACTCTCACAACATCACTGTAGCATCATTTGGAGGATAGTAGCAACTCTCACCATATCACTGTCGCATCATTTTAAGATTTTAAGAAACTCTCACCACATCACTGTAGCATCATTTTGAGATTTGAAGCAACTCTCACTACATCACTTTAGCATCATTTCTTCGATGAGTAGCAACTCTCACTGTATCACTGTAGCATCATTTTGAGGTTTTTAGCAACTCTCACTACATCACTGTAGCATCATTTTGAGGGTCGTAGCAACTCTCACTACATTACTGACAGCATCATTTAGATTTTTTTTTTCAACTCTCACCACATCACTTTAGCATCATTTTGAGATTTTTAGCAACTCTTACCACATTACTGTCGCATCATTTTTAGTTTCGGAGCAACTCTCACTACATTACTGTAGCATCATTTTGAGGATTTTAGCAACTCTCACCACATCACTTTAGCATCATTTTGAGATTTTTAGCAACTCTTACCACATCACTAGAGCATCATTTTGACGTTCGTGGCAACTCTCACTACATCACTGTAGCATCATTTTGAGGTTTTAGCAACCTAATACATTACTGTAGCATCATTTTGAGGATCGTAGCAACTCTCTCTGCATCACTGTTGCATCATTTGAGATTTTAAGCAACTCTCACTACATCACTGTCGCATCATTTGGAGGATAGTAGCAACTCTCACCACATCACTGGAGCATCATTTTGAGGTTCGTAGCAACTCTCACTACATCACTGTCAGCATCATTTTGAGGTCTTTCGCAACTCTTACCACATCACTGTCGCATCATTTTGAGATTTAAAGAAACTCTCACCACATCACTGTAGAATCATTTTGAGGTTTTAAGCAACTCTTACTGCATCACTGGAGCATCATTTTCAGGTCCGTAGCAACTCTCACTACATCACTGTAGCATCATTTTGAGGTTTTAAGCAACTCTCACCACATTACTGTTGCATCATTTTGAGCTTCGTAGCAACTCTCACTACATTACTGTAGCATCATTTTGAGGTTCGCTGCAACTCTCACTACATCCTGTAGCATCATTTTGAGGATTTTAGCAACTCTCCCCCCATCACTTCAGCATCATTTTTAGATTTTTAGTAACTCCTACTACATTACTGTAGCATCATTTTGAGGTTCGTAGCAACTCTCACTACATCACTGGAGCATCATTTTGAGGTTCGTAGCAACTCTCACTACATTACTGACAGCATCATTTGAGGTTTTGAGAAACTCTCATCACATCACTTTCGCATCATTATGAGATTTTTAGCAATTCTCACCACATCACTGTAGCATCATTTTGAGGATAGTAGCAAATCTCACTTCATGACTGTCAGCATCATTTTGAGGTTCGTAGCAACTCTGACTACATCACTGGAGCATCATTTTGAGTTTTTTGAAATTATTACCACATCACTGTCACATCATTTTGAGATTTTAAGCAACTCTCACTACATCATTGTAGCATCATTTGAAGGATAGTAGCAACTCTCACCACATCACTGTCGCATCATTTTGAGATTTTAAGCAACTCTCACAACATCACTGTAGCATCATTTGGAGGATAGTAGCAACTCTCACCATATCACTGTCGCATCATTTTAAGATTTTAAGAAACTCTCACCACATCACTGTAGCATCATTTTGAGATTTGAAGCAACTCTCACTACATCACTGTAGCATCATTTTGAGGGTCGTAGCAACTCTCACTACATTACTGACAGCATCATTTTGATTTTTTTTTTCAACTCTCGCCACATCACTTTAGCTTCATTTTGAGATTTTTAGCAACTCTTACCACATCACTGTCGCATCATTTTTAGGTTCGGAGCAACTCTCACTACATTACTGGTGCATCATTTTGAGGTTCGTGGCAACTCTCACTACATCACTGTAGCATCATTTTGAGATTTTTAGCAACTCTTACCACATCACTGGAGCATCATTTTGACGTTCGTAGCAACTCTCACTACATCACTGTAGCATCATTTTGAGGTTTTAGCAACCTAATACATTACTGTAGCATCATTTTGAGGATCGTAGCAACTCTCTCTACATCACTGTTGCATCATTTGAGATTTTAAGCAACTCTCACTACATCACTGTAGCATCATTTGGAGGATAGTAGCAACTCTCACCACATCACTGGAGCATCATTTTGAGGTTCGTAGCAACTCTCACTATATCACTTTAGCATCATTTTGAGATTTTTAGCAACTCTCACCACATTACTGTCAGCATCATTTTGAGGTCTTTCGCAACTCTTACCACATCACTGTCGCATCATTTTGAGATTTTAAGAAACTCTCACCACATCACTGTAGAATCATTTTGAGGTTTTAAGCAACTCTTACTGCATCACTGGAGCATCATTTTCAGGTCCGTAGGACTCTCACTACATCACTGTAGCATCATTTTGAGGTTTTAAGCAACTCTCACCACATTACTGTAGCATCATTTTGAGGTTTTAAGCAACTCTCACCACATTACTGTTGCATCATTTTGAGCTTCGTAGCAACTCTCACTACATCCTGTAACATCATTTTGAGGATTTTAGCAACTCTCCCCCCATCACTTCAGCATCATCTTTAGATTTTTTGTAACTCCTACTACATTACTGTAGCATCATTTTGAGGTTCGTAGCAACTCTCACTACATCACTGGAGCATCATTTTGAGGTTCGTAGCAACTCTCACTACATTACTGACAGCATCATTTGAGGTTTTGAGCAACTCTCATCACATCACTTTCGCATCATTATGAGATTTTTAGCAATTCTCACCACATCACTGTAGCATCATTTTGAGGATAGTAGAAAATCTCACTTCATGACTGTCAGCATCATTTTGAGGTTCGTAGCAACTCTGACTACATCACTGGAGCATCATTTTGAGTTTTTTGAAACTATTACCACATCACTGTCACATCATTTTGAGATTTTAAGCAACTCTAACTACATCATTGTAGCATCATTTGAAGGATAGTAGCAACTCTCACCACATCACTGTAGAATCATTTTGAGGTTCGTAGCAACTCTCACCACATGACTGTCAGCATCATTTTAAGGTTTTAAGCAACTCTTACTGCATCACTTTAGCATCATTTTGAGATTAGTCGCAACTCTCACCCCATCACTGTGGCATCATTTCTTAGGTTAGTAGCAACTCTCATTACATCACTGTCAGCATCATTTTGAGGTTTTTAGCAACTCTCACTACATGACTGTAGCATCATTTTTTAGGTTCGTAGCAACTCTCACCACATCACTGTAGCATCATTTCTTTAGTAAGTAGCCACTCTCATTACATCACTTTGGCATGATTTTGAAATTACTATCAACTCTCACCACATCACTGTAGCATCATTTTGATGTCATGAGCAACTCTTACTACATCACTGTAGCATCATTTTGAGGTTATTAGCAACTCTCATTACATCACTTTAGCATCATTTTGACATTAGTTGCAACTCTCACTACAACACTGTAGCATCATTTCTTAGGTTCGTAGCATCTCTCATTACATCACTTGATTATCATTTCTTATGTGAGAAGAAACTCTCACTACATCACTGTAGCTTTATTTTCAGTTAAGAAGAAACTCTCACTACATCACTGTAGCTTTATTTTCAGTTAAGAAGAAACTCTCACTACATTACTGTAGCTTTATTTTCAGTTAAGAAGAAACTCTCACTACATTACTGTAAGCATCAATTTGAGGATAGTGTCAACTCTTACTTCATCACTGCATCATTTTGAGGTTCGTAGCAACTCTCACTCCATGACTTTAGCATCAATTTTTAGGTTTTAATCAACTCTCACTACATTACTGTCAGCATCAATTTGAGCTTCCTAGTAACTCTCACTACATCACTGTCGCATCATTTCTTAGGTTCGGAGCAACTCTCATTACATCACTTTAGCATCATTTTTAAATTAGTAGCAACTGTCATTACATCACTTGAGCATCATTTTGAGGTTCGTAGAACTCTCACCACATCAGTGTAACATCATTTTGAGGTTAGTAGCAACTCTCACTACATCACTGAAGAATCATTTTGAGAATAGTTGAAACTCTCACTACATCACTGTAGCCTTATTTTGAGTTTAGCAGAAACTCTCACTACATTACTGTCAGCATCATTTTGAGGTTTTTAGCAACTCTCACCACATCACTGGAGCATCATTTCTTAGGGTAGTAGCAACTCTTACTACATCACTGAAGCATCATTTTGAGGATAGTAGTAACTCTTACTACACCACTGTCGAATCATTTAAAGGTTCGTAGCAATTCTCACTACATTACTGTCAGCATCATTTTGAGGTTCGTAGAACTCTCACCACATCACTGTAGCATCCTTTCTTAGGTTAGTAGCAAGTCTCATTACATCACTTCAGCATCATTTTGAGGTTCGTAGCAACTCTCATGACATCACTATCAGCATCATTTTGAGGTTAGTCGCAACTCTCACTACATTATTGTGGCATCATTTTGAGGTTTTTCGCAACTCTCACTACATCACTGTAGCATCATTTGTTTGGTTAGTGGCAATTCTTATTACATCACTGTAGCATCATTTGAGCATCGTAGCAACTCTCACTACATCACTGTAGCATCATTTTGAGGATTTTTGAAACTCCCACTTCATGAGTGTCAGCATCATTTTGAGATTAGTAGCAACTCTCACTACATCACTGTAGCATCAGTTTGAGGTTTTTAGCAACTGTCACAACATTACTGATAGCATCATTTTGAGATTTTTAGCAACTCTCACTACATCACTATCAGCATCATTTTGAGGTTGGTAGCAACTCTCACTACATCACTGTAGCATTATTTTGAGTTAACAGAAACTCACACTACATTACTGTCAGTATCATTTTTAGGTTTTTAGCAACTCTCACTAAATGACTTTAGCATCATTTTGAGGTTCGTAGCAGCTCTCATGACATCACTTTGGCATCATTTTGAGGTTTGTAGCAACTCTCACTACATTACTGTAGCTTTATTTTGAGTTAAGCAGAAACTGTCACTACACTACTGTCAGTATCATTTTTAGGGTTTTAGCAACTCTCACTACATCACTGTAGCATTATTTTGAGATAAGTAGCAACTCTCACTACATCACTGAAGCATCATTTTGAGATTTTTAGCAACTCTCACTACATAACTGTAGCATCATTTTGAGGATAGTAGCAACTCTCACTACATCACTGTAGCATCATTTGGAGGATAGTAGCAACTCTCACTAAATGACTGTCAGCATCATTTTAAGGTTTCAAGCAACTCTCACCACATCACTGTAGCATCATTCATTGATTTTAAGCAACTCTCACTACATAACTGTAGCATCATTTTGAGGTTAGTAGCAACTCTCACCACATCACTGTAGCATCATTTTGAGGTTCGTAGCAACTCTCACTACATTACTGTTAGCATCATTTTGAGGTTCGTAGCAACTCTCACTACATTACTGTAGCATCATTTTGAGGTTTTTCGCAACTCTCACCACATCACTGTAGCATCATTTTGAGGTTCGTTGCAACTCTCACTACATTACTGACAGCATCATTTTGAGGTTTTAAGCAACTCTCACTACATTACTGTAGCATCATTTTGAGGTTTTTCGCAACTCTCACCACATCACTGAAGAATCATTTTGAGATTTTTAGCAACTCTTACTACATCACTGTAGCATCATTTTGAGGAAAGTAGCAACTCTCACTTCATGACTGTCAGCATCATTTTAAGGTTTGAAGCAACTCTCACTACATCACTGGAGCATCATTTTGAGGTTTTTAGCAACTCTCACAACATCACTGAAGCATCATTTTGAGATTTTTAGCAACTCTTACGACATCACTGTAGCATCATTTTGAGCTTCGTAGCAACTCTCACTACATCACTGTAGCATCATTTTGAGGTTTTAAGCAACTCTCACTAAATCACTGTTGCATCATTTCTTAGGTTTGTAGCAATTCTTTTTACATCACTGGAGCATCATTTCTTAGATTAGTAGCAACTCTCACTACATTACTGGAGCATCATATTGAGGTTCGTAGTGTCACGTCCCCATGGTCACGGGCATGGGGGCGTTGCATTATTTTTGACTTCCTTCCCTTCTCAGGTTCGAGCTTCATGGGGCGGAGCTGCTGACTAATTGGGAGCACCTGGGCCCGGCATCTCCCAGCTATAAAGCAGGCGATCAACCTGGCCGGTTGTCTCTCGCTCACTCCTCCTGGCCCACGTCGGAGCGATGGTTGTGTTTCTTGAGTTATGTCTTGTTTAGTTCTCTGCATCCATCACACCGCACACATACACCCCCTGTACACTCATGCACACACTCGCACTCACCACTGACACTACTGATAACCACACGCCACTGTACGTTATGGTTTGCCTTGTGTTGATTTTGCGTTACTAATAATAAATTATTAGTTGTGTTTCACGTTTAGTCTGCGTCTCCCTCCTTCGATGTCACGATTTCTGAGCCGGGTCGTGACAGAAGCAACTCTCACCACATCACTGTCGCATTATTTTGAGATTTTAAGCAACTCTCAGTACATCACTGGAGCATCATTTTGAGGTTCATCGAAACTCTCACTACATCACTGTAGCATCATTTGGAGGATAGTAGCAACTCTCACTACATGACTGTCAGCATCATTTTAAGGTTTTCAGCAACTCTCAGTACATCACTGGAGCATCATTTTGAGGATAGTAGCAACTCTCACCACATCACTTTCGCATCATTTATTAGGTTAGAAGCAACTCTCATGACATCACTTTCGCATCTTTTTGAAATTAGTAGATACCCTCATTACATCACTGTCAGCATCATTTTGAGTTCATTATTATCATTGAGGTTATTCGAATCTTTCACTGCATTACTGTTAGCATTATTTTGATTTCATTAGCAATTCTTACGACATCTCTGTCGCATTATTTTGAGGTTATTAGCAACTCTTCCTACATCCCTGTAGCATTGTTTTTGAGGTCGTTAGCAACTCTTCCTACATCACTGTAGCATTTTTTGAGGTTATTCGCAAATCTTACGACATCACTCTCAGCATCATTTTGAGATCATTAGTAACTTTAATTACATCACTGTAGCATCGTTTTGAGGTTCGTAGCAAATATTACTACAAGACTGTCAGCATCACTTTGAGGTTATTCGAAACTTTCACTACATTACTGTCAGCATCACTTTCAGTTTGTTAGCAATCCTTAGAACATCACGGTAGCATCATTTTGAGGTTCGTAGCAACTATTACTACAGTAATGTCAGTATTATTTTGAGTTTATTAGCAATTCTTACGACATCACTTTCGCATTATTTTGAGTTTTTTAGCAACTCTTACTAGATTACCGTCAGCATCATTTTGAGTTCATTAGCAATTCTTACAACATCACTGTCGCATCATTTTGAGTTCATTAGCAATTCTTACGACATCACTGTCGCATCATTTTGAGGTTATTAGCAACTATTACTACATTACTGTCAGCATCACTGAGTTTATTAGCATCCATCACCACGTGACTGTTAGCATCGTTTTGAGTTCAATAGCAATTCTTACGACATCACTGTCATCATCATTTTTAGGTTACTCGCAGCTCTAACCACATGACTGTCAGCATCACTTTGAGGTTATTCGAAACTTTCACTACATTACTGTTAGTATCATTTTGAGTTTATTAGCAATTCTTACGACATCACAGTAGCATTATTTTGAGTTTCGTAGCAACTCTTACTACATGACTGTCAGCATCACTTTGAGGTTATTCGAAACACTTACTACATTGCTGGAAGCATCACTGAGTTGATTAGCAACTATCACTACATTACAGTTAGCATCATTTTAAGTTCATTAGCAATTCTTCCGACATCACTTTCAGCATCATTTTGAGGTTATTACCAATTCTTCTGACATCACTGTCGCATTATTTTGAGGTTGTTAGCAACTCTTACTACATTACTGTTGCATTATTTTAAGCAACTCTTTCTAACTGACTTTCAGCATCACTTTGAGGTTGTTCAAAACACTGACTAATTACTTTAAGCATCACTGAGTTAATTAGCAACTATCACTACATTACTGTTAACATCATTTTGAGTTCATTAGCAATTCTTCCGACATCACTGTCGCAATATTTTGAGGTTCGTAGCAACTTTTACTACATTACTGTCAGCATCACTTTTAGGTTATTCAAAACTTTCACTCCATTACTGTTAGCATCATTTTGAGTTCATTAGCAATTCTTACTACATCACTGTCGCATCATTTTGAGATCATTAGCAATTCTTCCGACATCACTATCGCATTATTTTGAGGTTCGTAGCAACTCTTTCTACTTTACTGTTGCATTATTTTGACGTTATTAGCAGCTCTCACTACATTACTGTCAGAATCATTTTGAGGTTATTAGCAATTCTTACTACATTACTGTTGCATTATTTTGAGGTTAGTAGCAACTCTTACTACATGACTGTCAGCATCACTTTGAGGTTGTTTGAAACACTTACTACATTACTGTAAGCATCACTGAGTTTATTAGCAACTATCACTACATTACTGTTAGCATCATTTTGAGTTTATTAGCAATTCTTACGACATCACTGTATTATCAATTTGAGGTTAGTTTCAACTTTTCCAAAATTACCGTCAGCATCATTTTGAAATCATTAGCATTTCTTCCGACATCACTGTCGCATTATTTTGAGATTATTAGCAATTCTTCCGACATCATTGTCGCATTATTTTGAAGTTCATAGAAACTCTTACTACATGACTGTCAGCATTACTTTGAGGTTATTCGAAACTTTCACAACATTACTTTTAGCATCATTTTGAGTTCATTAGCAATTCTAATGCGGCTCGAGGCCACGCTGGTTCACCGAGCGACAAGGTGAGCCTTGAAAACGGCATCGGTCGAGCTTCCCGGGCTTGGGATATCCGACATCCGGCATCGTTGTGAGAAACAAAGGGGGCTGCGCACGCGGCAGATTGGCACAAGGTAGGAAAGATCAGGCGCTGTGTCGGCCTCCCTGCCTGTCAGTCAGAAGGCTGTGTCCCTGGAGCTCATGTCTGTACCTAAGCTCAGCGAGTCATACTTACCTGGCAGGGGAGATACCATGATCAGCAAGGTGGTTCTCCCCGGGTGAGGCTCAGCCATTGCACTGGGGCTGTGCTGACCCTGGTGAATTCCCCAAATGTGGGAATCTCAACTGCATAATTTCTGACAGTGGGGGACTGCGTCCGCGCTCTCCCCTGTGATCGTGTGAAAAAAGGAAAGAAAGAAAGAAAGGCCGACCACGGCGGCAACAACAACAACAGTGACCGCCTGTCCCGGCCAGTTGGCGGTCTCCTCTTGTGCTGGCAAGCCTGAGGAGACCGCGGAGGACGTAGCCTCGATGAGCTCCCAGTATCTCTCACACCTTCCAGCCCTAAATGAAGAGGGCAGGGTTTCTGCCACATTTAGTTGAGGGTCATGGTATCTGACAAGCCCTGGGCTCAGGACAATACATCCACGGCTCGTCTTCGCAGTAAGTGGAATGATACCAGAGAATTCATGCGTGGGAGGAGATCAACTTGGAAAACCCCGACTCCAGGATGAGTCGCTGGCTTGTGGCTTTGAACACCGCTTTGTTTTACTTTGAGTCGCCCCACTAGCATAGCAGGGTGAAGGCACCGATTGCCTTTGCTTTGGATAGCAGTGGGGACAACCAGTGTGCCAGATGTAGTGTTTATGGCACTGCATTTTGTGTCGCCACCCAAAATGTTGCAGTTCCTGCCCACAGTCGCGGCCGGGATTGGCTGTACCGGGGGTGCTGGCTCTCACGTCGGGTGGCTGACAGGCATCGCTTCTCGGCCTTTTGGCTAAGATCAAGTGTAGTATCTGTTCTTATCAGTTTAATATCTGGTACGTTCCCTATCCGGGAACCATATATTAAATTGCTTTTTGGAACAGGGAGATGGAACGGGAGCTTGCTCCGTCCTTTCCACGCATCAACCTGGTATTGCAGTGTTTCCAGGAGTGGTGCAATGCCCCGCATTTCTCGTCGGAAATAAAACAAGCCTCCGCCAGGCACTCGCTCACCTGCTCCACCCAAAGCCGGACCAGGGTTCTCCTCCTGCACTGCAGCTTTTCCTCAGCCTGCCGCCGCAATGGCCTTCCAGGAACAGTGCGGGCCCCTCCCCTTTTGTCAGGAGCAAATCCCGTGCTCTTCAGGCCAACTCTCGAGTGCTGCACATGAGGCCGGGGCTGGATTTCCGCCCGCGCTGCCGCTGGGCGTCAAGTTGTGGCTCCGTTTGCACTCCAGATAAGGATGGAGGTCCGCTGACGGCACTGCTCTCGGAGCCTTTCCCAAAAGGCTTTGGAATGCACTCTGAAAGACCTGAACCTTCAATGTGCCTGAGCTTCCCGGGCTTGGGATATCCGACATCCGGCATCGTTGTGAGAAACAAAGGGGGCTGCGCACGCGGCAGATTGGCACAAGGTAGGAAAGATCAGGCGCTGTGTCGGCCTCCCTGCCTGTCAGTCAGAAGGCTGTGTCCCTGGAGCTCATGTCTGTTCCTAAGCTCAGCGAGTCATACTTACCTGGCAGGGGAGATACCATGATCAGCAAGGTGGTTCTCCCCGGGTGAGGCTCAGCCATTGCACTGGGGCTGTGCTGACCCTGATGAATTCCCCAAATGTGGGAATCTCAACTGCATAATTTCTGACAGTGGGGGACTGCGTCCGCGCTCTCCCCTGTGATCGTGTGAAAAAAGGAAAGAAAGAAAGAAAGGCCGACCACGGCGGCAACAACAACAACGGTGACCGCCTGTCCCGGCCAGTTGGCGTTCTCCTCTTGTGCTGGCAAGCCTGAGGAGACCGCGGAGGACGTAGCCTCGATGAGCTCCCAGTATCTCTCACACCTTCCAGCCCTAAATGAAGAGGGCAGGGTTTCTGCCACATTTAGTTGAGGGTCATGGTATCTGACAAGCCCTGGGCTCAGGACAATACATCCACGGCTCGTCTTCGCAGTAAGTGGAATGATACCAGAGAATTCATGCGTGGGAGGAGATCAACTTGGAAAACCCCGACTCCAGGATGAGTCGCTGGCTTGTGGCTTTGAACACCGCTTTGTTTTACTTTGAGTCGCCCCACTAGCATAGCAGGGTGAAGGCACCGATTGCCTTTGCTTTGGATAGCAGTGGGGACAACCAGTGTGCCAGATGTAGTGTTTATGGCACTGCATTTTGTGTCGCCACCCAAAATGTTGCAGTTCCTGCCCACAGTCGCGGCCGGGATTGGCTGTACCGGGGGTGCTGGCTCTCACGTCGGGTGGCTGACAGGCATCGCTCCTCGGCCTTTTGGCTAAGATCAAGTGTAGTATCTGTTCTTATCAGTTTAATATCTGGTACGTTCCCTATCCGGGAACCATATATTAAATTGCTTTTTGGAACAGGGAGATGGAACGGGAGCTTGCTCCGTCCTTTCCACGCATCAACCTGGTATTGCAGTGTTTCCAGGAGTGGTGCAATGCCCCGCATTTCTCGTCGGAAATAAAACAAGCCTCCGCCAGGCACTCGCTCACCTGCTCCACCCAAAGCCGGACCAGGGTTCTCCTCCTGCACTGCAGCTTTTCCTCAGCCTGCCGCCGCAATGGCCTTCCAGGAACAGTGCGGGCCCCTCCCCTTTTGTCAGGAGCAAATCCCGTGCTCTTCAGGCCAACTCTCGAGTGCTGCACATGAGGCCGGGGCTGGATTTCCGCCCGCGCTGCCGCTGGGCGTCAAGTTGTGGCTCCGTTTGCACTCCAGATAAGGATGGAGGTCCGCTGACGGCACTGCTCTCGGAGCCTTTCCCAAAAGGCTTTGGAATGCACTCTGAAAGACCTGAACCTTCAATGTGCCTGAGCTTCCCGGGCTTGGGATATCCGACATCCGGCATCGTTGTGAGAAACAAAGGGGGCTGCGCACGCGGCAGATTGGCACAAGGTAGGAAAGATCAGGCGCTGTGTCGGCCTCCCTGCCTGTCAGTCAGAAGGCTGTGTCCCTGGAGCTCATGTCTGTTCCTAAGCTCAGCGAGTCATACTTACCTGGCAGGGGAGATACCATGATCAGCAAGGTGGTTCTCCCCGGGTGAGGCTCAGCCATTGCACTGGGGCTGTGCTGACCCTGGTGAATTCCCCAAATGTGGGAATCTCAACTGCATAATTTCTGACAGTGGGGGACTGCGTCCGCGCTCTCCCCTGTGATCGTGTGAAAAAAGGAAAGAAAGAAAGAAAGGCCGACCACGGCGGCAACAACAACAACGGTGACCGCCTGTCCCGGCCAGTTGGCGGTCTCCTCTTGTGCTGGCCAGCCTGAGGAGACCGCGGAGGACGTAGCCTCGATGAGCTCCCAGTGTCTCTCACACCTTCCAGCCCTAAATGAAGAGGGCAGGGTTTCTGCCACATTTAGTTGAGGGTCATGGTATCTGACAAGCCCTGGGCTCAGGACAATACATCCACGGCTCGTCTTCGCAGTAAGTGGAATGATACCAGAGAATTCATGCGTGGGAGGAGATCAACTTGGAAAACCCCGACTCCAGGATGAGTCGCTGGCTTGTGGCTTTGAACACCGCTTTGTTTTACTTTGAGTCGCCCCACTAGCATAGCAGGGTGAAGGCACCGATTGCCTTTGCTTTGGATAGCAGTGGGGACAACCAGTGTGCCAGATGTAGTGTTTATGGCACTGCATTTTGTGTCGCCACCCAAAATGTTGCAGTTCCTGCCCACAGCCGCGGCCGGGATTGGCTGTACCGGGGGTGCTGGCTCTCACGTCGGGTGGCTGACAGGCATCGCTTCTCGGCCTTTTGGCTAAGATCAAGTGTAGTATCTGTTCTTATCAGTTTAATATCTGGTACGTTCCCTATCCGGGAACCATATGTTAAGTTGCTTTTTGGAACAGGGAGATGGAACGGGAGCTTGCTCCGTCCTTTCCACGCATCAACCTGGTATTGCAGTGTTTCCAGGAGTGGTGCAATGCCCCGCATTTCTCGTCGGAAATAAAACAAGCCTCCGCCAGGCACTCGCTCACCTGCTCCACCCAAAGCCGGACCAGGGTTCTCCTCCTGCACTGCAGCTTTTCCTCAGCCTGCGGCCGCAATGGCCTTCCAGGAACAGTGCGGGCCCCTCCCCTTTTGTCAGGAGCAAATCCCGTGCTCTTCAGGCCAACTCTCGAGTGCTGCACATGAGGCCGGGGCTGGATTTCCGCCCGCGCTGCCGCTGGGCGTCAAGTTGTGGCTCCGTTTGCACTCCAGATAAGGATGGAGGTCCGCTGACGGCACTGCTCTCGGAGCCTTTCCCAAAAGGCTTTGGAATGCACTCTGAAAGACCTGAACCTTCAATGTGCCTGAGCTTCCCGGGCTTGGGATATCCGACATCCGGCATCGTTGTGAGAAACAAAGGGGGCTGCGCACGCGGCAGATTGGCACAAGGTAGGAAAGATCAGGCGCTGTGTCGGCCTCCCTGCCTGTCAGTCAGAAGGCTGTGTCCCTGGAGCTCATGTCTGTTCCTAAGCTCAGCGAGTCATACTTACCTGGCAGGGGAGATACCATGATCAGCAAGGTGGTTCTCCCCGGGTGAGGCTCAGCCATTGCACTGGGGCTGTGCTGACCCTGGTGAATTCCCCAAATGTGGGAATCTCAACTGCATAATTTCTGACAGTGGGGGACTGCGTCCGCGCTCTCCCCTGTGATCGTGTGAAAAAAGGAAAGAAAGAAAGAAAGGCCGACCACGGCGGCAACAACAACAACGGTGACCGCCTGTCCCGGCCAGTTGGCGGTCTCCTCTTGTGCTGGCCAGCCTGAGGAGACCGCGGAGGACGTAGCCTCGATGAGCTCCCAGTATCTCTCACACCTTCCAGCCCTAAATGAAGAGGGCAGGGTTTCTGCCACATTTAGTTGAGGGTCATGGTATCTGACAAGCCCTGGGCTCAGGACAATACATCCACGGCTCGTCTTCGCAGTAAGTGGAATGATACCAGAGAATTCATGCGTGGGAGGAGATCAACTTGGAAAACCCCGACTCCAGGATGAGTCGCTGGCTTGTGGCTTTGAACACCGCTTTGTTTTACTTTGAGTCGCCCCACTAGCATAGCAGGGTGAAGGCACCGAATGCCTTTGCTTTGGATAGCAGTGGGGACAACCAGTGTGCCAGATGTAGTGTTTATGGCACTGCATTTTGTGTCGCCACCCAAAATGTTGCAGTTCCTGCCCACAGCCACTGTCGCATCATTTGGAGGATAGTAGCAACTCTCACCACATCACTGGAGCATCATTTTGAGGTTCGTAGCAACTCTCACTATATCACTTTAGCATCATTTTGAGATTTTTAGCAACTCTCACCACATTACTGTCAGCATCATTTTGAGGTCTTTCGCAACTCTTACCACATCACTGTCGCATCATTTTTAGATTTAAAGAAACTCTCACCACATCACTGTAGAATCATTTTGAGGTTTTAAGCAACTCTTACTGCATCACTGGAGCATCATTTTCAGGTCCGTAGCAACTCTCACTACATCACTGTAGCATCATTTTGAGGTTTTAAGCAACTCTCACCACATTACTGTTGCATCATTTTGAGCTTCGTAGCAACTCTCACTACATTACTGTAGCATCATTTTGAGGTTCGTGGCAACTCTCACTACATCCTGTAGCATCATTTTGAGGATTTTAGCAACTCTCCCCCCATCACTTCAGCATCATTTTTAGATTTTTAGTAACTCCTACTACATTACTGTAGCATCATTTTGAGGTTCGTAGCAACTCTCACTACATCACTGGAGCATCATTTTGAGGTTCGTAGCAACTCTCACTACATTACTGACAGCATCATTTGAGGTTTTGAGAAACTCTCATCACATCACTTTCGCATCATTATGAGATTTTTAGCAATTCTCACCACATCACTGTAGCATCATTTTGAGGATAGTAGCAAATCTCACTTCATGACTGTCAGCATCATTTTGAGGTTCGTAGCAACTCTGACTACATCACTGGAGCATCATTTTGAGTTTTTTGAAACTATTACCACATCACTGTCACATCATTTTGAGATTTTAAGCAACTCTCACTACATCATTGTAGCATCATTTGAAGGATAGTAGCAACTCTCACCACATCACTGTCGCATCATTTTGAGATTTTAAGCAACTCTCACAACATCACTGTAGCATCATTTGGAGGATAGTAGCAACTCTCACCATATCACTGTCGCATCATTTTAAGATTTTAAGAAACTCTCACCACATCACTGTAGCATCATTTTGAGATTTGAAGCAACTCTCACTACATCACTGTAGCATCATTTTGAGGGTCGTAGCAACTCTCACTACATTACTGACAGCATCATTTTGATTTTTTTTTTCAACTCTCGCCACATCACTTTAGCTTCATTTTGAGATTTTTAGCAACTCTTACCACATCACTGTCGCATCATTTTTAGGTTCGGAGCAACTCTCACTACATTACTGGTGCATCATTTTGAGGTTCGTGGCAACTCTCACTACATCACTGTAGCATCATTTTGAGATTTTTAGCAACTCTTACCACATCACTGGAGCATCATTTTGACGTTCGTAGCAACTCTCACTACATCACTGTAGCATCATTTTGAGGTTTTAGCAACCTAATACATTACTGTAGCATCATTTTGAGGATCGTAGCAACTCTCTCTACATCACTGTTGCATCATTTGAGATTTTAAGCAACTCTCACTACATCACTGTAGCATCATTTGGAGGATAGTAGCAACTCTCACCACATCACTGGAGCATCATTTTGAGGTTCGTAGCAACTCTCACTATATCACTTTAGCATCATTTTGAGATTTTTAGCAACTCTCACCACATTACTGTCAGCATCATTTTGAGGTCTTTCGCAACTCTTACCACATCACTGTCGCATCATTTTGAGATTTTAAGAAACTCTCACCACATCACTGTAGAATCATTTTGAGGTTTTAAGCAACTCTTACTGCATCACTGGAGCATCATTTTCAGGTCCGTAGCAACTCTCACTACATCACTGTAGCATCATTTTGAGGTTTTAAGCAACTCTCACCACATTACTGTAGCATCATTTTGAGGTTTTAAGCAACTCTCACCACATTACTGTTGCATCATTTTGAGCTTCGTAGCAACTCTCACTACATCCTGTAGCATCATTTTGAGGATTTTAGCAACTCTCCCCCCATCACTTCAGCATCATCTTTAGATTTTTTGTAACTCCTACTACATTACTGTAGCATCATTTTGAGGTTCGTAGCAACTCTCACTACATCACTGGAGCATCATTTTGAGGTTCGTAGCAACTCTCACTACATTACTGACAGCATCATTTGAGGTTTTGAGCAACTCTCATCACATCACTTTCGCATCATTATGAGATTTTTAGCAATTCTCACCACATCACTGTAGCATCATTTTGAGGATAGTAGAAAATCTCACTTCATGACTGTCAGCATCATTTTGAGGTTCGTAGCAACTCTGACTACATCACTGGAGCATCATTTTGAGTTTTTTGAAACTATTACCACATCACTGTCACATCATTTTGAGATTTTAAGCAACTCTAACTACATCATTGTAGCATCATTTGAAGGATAGTAGCAACTCTCACCACATCACTGTAGAATCATTTTGAGGTTCGTAGCAACTCTCACCACATGACTGTCAGCATCATTTTAAGGTTTTAAGCAACTCTTACTGCATCACTTTAGCATCATTTTGAGATTAGTCGCAACTCTCACCCCATCACTGTGGCATCATTTCTTAGGTTAGTAGCAACTCTCATTACATCACTGTCAGCATCATTTTGAGGTTTTTAGCAACTCTCACTACATGACTGTAGCATCATTTTTTAGGTTCGTAGCAACTCTCACCACATCACTGTAGCATCATTTCTTTAGTAAGTAGCCACTCTCATTACATCACTTTGGCATGATTTTGAAATTACTATCAACTCTCACCACATCACTGTCTCATCATTTCTTTAGTAAGTAGCCACTCTCATTACATCACTTTGGCATGATTTTGAAATTACTATCAACTCTCACCACATCACTGTAGCATCATTTTGATGTCATGAGCAACTCTTACTACATCACTGTAGCATCATTTTGAGGTTATTAGCAACTCTCATTACATCACTTTAGCATCATTTTGACATTAGTTGCAACTCTCACTACAACACTGTAGCATCATTTCTTAGGTTCGTAGCATCTCTCATTACATCACTTGATTATCATTTCTTATGTGAGAAGAAACTCTCACTACATCACTGTAGCTTTATTTTCAGTTAAGAAGAAACTCTCACTACATCACTGTAGCTTTATTTTCAGTTAAGAAGAAACTCTCACTACATTACTGTAGCTTTATTTTCAGTTAAGAAGAAACTCTCACTACATTACTGTAAGCATCAATTTGAGGATAGTGTCAACTCTTACTTCATCACTGCATCATTTTGAGGTTCGTAGCAACTCTCACTCCATGACTTTAGCATCAATTTTTAGGTTTTAATCAACTCTCACTACATTACTGTCAGCATCAATTTGAGCTTCCTAGTAACTCTCACTACATCACTGTCGCATCATTTCTTAGGTTCGGAGCAACTCTCATTACATCACTTTAGCATCATTTTTAAATTAGTAGCAACTGTCATTACATCACTTGAGCATCATTTTGAGGTTCGTAGAACTCTCACCACATCAGTGTAACATCATTTTGAGGTTAGTAGCAACTCTCACTACATCACTGAAGAATCATTTTGAGAATAGTTGAAACTCTCACTACATCACTGTAGCCTTATTTTGAGTTTAGCAGAAACTCTCACTACATTACTGTCAGCATCATTTTGAGGTTTTTAGCAACTCTCACCACATCACTGGAGCATCATTTCTTAGGGTAGTAGCAACTCTTACTACATCACTGAAGCATCATTTTGAGGATAGTAGTAACTCTTACTACACCACTGTCGAATCATTTAAAGGTTCGTAGCAATTCTCACTACATTACTGTCAGCATCATTTTGAGGTTCGTAGAACTCTCACCACATCACTGTAGCATCCTTTCTTAGGTTAGTAGCAAGTCTCATTACATCACTTCAGCATCATTTTGAGGTTCGTAGCAACTCTCATGACATCACTTTAGCATCATTTTTAAATTAGTAGCAACTGTCATTACATCACTTGAGCATCATTTTGAGGTTCGTAGAACTCTCACCACATCAGTGTAACATCATTTTGAGGTTAGTAGCAACTCTCACTACATCACTGAAGAATCATTTTGAGAATAATTGAAACTCTCACTACATCACTGTAGCCTTATTTTGAGTTTAGCAGAAACTCTCACTACATTACTGTCAGCATCATTTTGAGGTTTTTAGCAACTCTCACCACATCACTGGAGCATCATTTCTTAGGGTAGTAGCAACTCTTACTACATCACTGAAGCATCATTTTGAGGATAGTAGTAACTCTTACTACACCACTGTCGAATCATTTAAAGGTTCGTAGCAATTCTCACTACATTACTGTCAGCATCATTTTGAGGTTCGTAGAACTCTCACCACATCACTGTAGCATCCTTTCTTAGGTTAGTAGCAAGTCTCATTACATCACTTCAGCATCATTTTGAGGTTCGTAGCAACTCTCATGACATCACTATCAGCATCATTTTGAGGTTAGTCGCAACTCTCACTACATTATTGTGGCATCATTTTGAGGTTTTTCGCAACTCTCACTACATCACTGTAGCATCATTTGTTTGGTTAGTGGCAATTCTTATTACATCACTGTAGCATCATTTGAGCATCGTAGCAACTCTCACTACATCACTGTAGCATCATTTTGAGGATTTTTGAAACTCCCACTTCATGAGTGTCAGCATCATTTTGAGATTAGTAGCAACTCTCACTACATCACTGTAGCATCAGTTTGAGGTTTTTAGCAACTGTCACAACATTACTGATAGCATCATTTTGAGATTTTTAGCAACTCTCACTACATCACTATCAGCATCATTTTGAGGTTGGTAGCAACTCTCACTACATCACTGTAGCATTATTTTGAGTTAACAGAAACTCACACTACATTACTGTCAGTATCATTTTTAGGTTTTTAGCAACTCTCACTAAATGACTTTAGCATCATTTTGAGGTTCGTAGCAGCTCTCATGACATCACTTTGGCATCATTTTGAGGTTTGTAGCAACTCTCACTACATTACTGTAGCTTTATTTTGAGTTAAGCAGAAACTGTCACTACACTACTGTCAGTATCATTTTTAGGGTTTTAGCAACTCTCACTACATCACTGTAGCATTATTTTGAGATAAGTAGCAACTCTCACTACATCACTGAAGCATCATTTTGAGATTTTTAGCAACTCTCACTACATAACTGTAGCATCATTTTGAGGATAGTAGCAACTCTCACTACATCACTGTAGCATCATTTGGAGGATAGTAGCAACTCTCACTAAATGACTGTCAGCATCATTTTAAGGTTTCAAGCAACTCTCACCACATCACTGTAGCATCATTCATAGATTTTAAGCAACTCTCACTACATAACTGTAGCATCATTTTGAGGTTAGTAGCAACTCTCACTACATCACTGTAGCATCATTTTGAGGTTTTTCGCAACTCTCACCACATCACTGTAGCATCATTTTGAGGTTCGTAGCAACTCTCACTACATTACTGTTAGCATCATTTTGAGGTTCGTAGCAACTCTCACTACATTACTGTAGCATCATTTTGAGGTTTTTCGCAACTCTCACCACATCACTGTAGCATCATTTTGAGGTTCGTTGCAACTCTCACTACATTACTGACAGCATCATTTTGAGGTTTTAAGCAACTCTCACTACATTACTGTAGCATCATTTTGAGGTTTTTCGCAACTCTCACCACATCACTGAAGAATCATTTTGAGATTTTTAGCAACTCTTACTACATCACTGTAGCATCATTTTGAGGAAAGTAGCAACTCTCACTTCATGACTGTCAGCATCATTTTAAGGTTTGAAGCAACTCTCACTACATCACTGGAGCATCATTTTGAGGTTTTTAGCAACTCTCACAACATCACTGAAGCATCATTTTGAGATTTTTAGCAACTCTTACGACATCACTGTAGCATCATTTTGAGCTTCGTAGCAACTCTCACTACATCACTGTAGCATCATTTTGAGGTTTTAAGCAACTCTCACTAAATCACTGTTGCATCATTTCTTAGGTTTGTAGCAATTCTTTTTACATCACTGGAGCATCATTTCTTAGATTAGTAGCAACTCTCACTACATTACTGGAGCATCATATTGAGGTTCGTAGTGTCACGTCCCCATGGTCACGGGCATGGGGGCGTTGCATTATTTTTGACTTCCTTCCCTTCTCAGGTTCGAGCTTCATGGGGCGGAGCTGCTGACTAATTGGGAGCACCTGGGCCCGGCATCTCCCAGCTATAAAGCAGGCGATCAACCTGGCCGGTTGTCTCTCGCTCACTCCTCCTGGCCCACGTCGGAGCGATGGTTGTGTTTCTTGAGTTATGTCTTGTTTAGTTCTCTGCATCCATCACACCGCACACATACACCCCCTGTACACTCATGCACACACTCGCACTCACCACTGACACTACTGATAACCACACGCCACTGTACGTTATGGTTTGCCTTGTGTTGATTTTGCGTTACTAATAATAAATTATTAGTTGTGTTTCACGTTTAGTCTGCGTCTCCCTCCTTCGATGTCACGATTTCTGAGCCGGGTCGTGACAGAAGCAACTCTCACCACATCACTGTCGCATTATTTTGAGATTTTAAGCAACTCTCAGTACATCACTGGAGCATCATTTTGAGGTTCATCGAAACTCTCACTACATCACTGTAGCATCATTTGGAGGATAGTAGCAACTCTCACTACATGACTGTCAGCATCATTTTAAGGTTTTCAGCAACTCTCAGTACATCACTGGAGCATCATTTTGAGGATAGTAGCAACTCTCACCACATCACTTTCGCATCATTTATTAGGTTAGAAGCAACTCTCATGACATCACTTTCGCATCTTTTTGAAATTAGTAGATACCCTCATTACATCACTGTCAGCATCATTTTGAGTTCATTATTATCATTGAGGTTATTCGAATCTTTCACTGCATTACTGTTAGCATTATTTTGATTTCATTAGCAATTCTTACGACATCTCTGTCGCATTATTTTGAGGTTATTAGCAACTCTTCCTACATCCCTGTAGCATTGTTTTTGAGGTCGTTAGCAACTCTTCCTACATCACTGTAGCATTTTTTGAGGTTATTCGCAAATCTTACGACATCACTCTCAGCATCATTTTGAGATCATTAGTAACTTTAATTACATCACTGTAGCATCGTTTTGAGGTTCGTAGCAAATATTACTACAAGACTGTCAGCATCACTTTGAGGTTATTCGAAACTTTCACTACATTACTGTCAGCATCACTTTCAGTTTGTTAGCAATCCTTAGAACATCACGGTAGCATCATTTTGAGGTTCGTAGCAACTATTACTACAGTAATGTCAGTATTATTTTGAGTTTATTAGCAATTCTTACGACATCACTTTCGCATTATTTTGAGTTTTTTAGCAACTCTTACTAGATTACCGTCAGCATCATTTTGAGTTCATTAGCAATTCTTACAACATCACTGTCGCATCATTTTGAGTTCATTAGCAATTCTTACGACATCACTGTCGCATCATTTTGAGGTTATTAGCAACTATTACTACATTACTGTCAGCATCACTGAGTTTATTAGCATCCATCACCACGTGACTGTTAGCATCGTTTTGAGTTCAATAGCAATTCTTACGACATCACTGTCATCATCATTTTTAGGTTACTCGCAGCTCTAACCACATGACTGTCAGCATCACTTTGAGGTTATTCGAAACTTTCACTACATTACTGTTAGTATCATTTTGAGTTTATTAGCAATTCTTACGACATCACAGTAGCATTATTTTGAGTTTCGTAGCAACTCTTACTACATGACTGTCAGCATCACTTTGAGGTTATTCGAAACACTTACTACATTGCTGGAAGCATCACTGAGTTGATTAGCAACTATCACTACATTACAGTTAGCATCATTTTAAGTTCATTAGCAATTCTTCCGACATCACTTTCAGCATCATTTTGAGGTTATTACCAATTCTTCTGACATCACTGTCGCATTATTTTGAGGTTGTTAGCAACTCTTACTACATTACTGTTGCATTATTTTAAGCAACTCTTTCTAACTGACTTTCAGCATCACTTTGAGGTTGTTCAAAACACTGACTAATTACTTTAAGCATCACTGAGTTAATTAGCAACTATCACTACATTACTGTTAACATCATTTTGAGTTCATTAGCAATTCTTCCGACATCACTGTCGCAATATTTTGAGGTTCGTAGCAACTTTTACTACATTACTGTCAGCATCACTTTTAGGTTATTCAAAACTTTCACTCCATTACTGTTAGCATCATTTTGAGTTCATTAGCAATTCTTACTACATCACTGTCGCATCATTTTGAGATCATTAGCAATTCTTCCGACATCACTATCGCATTATTTTGAGGTTCGTAGCAACTCTTTCTACTTTACTGTTGCATTATTTTGACGTTATTAGCAGCTCTCACTACATTACTGTCAGAATCATTTTGAGGTTATTAGCAATTCTTACTACATTACTGTTGCATTATTTTGAGGTTAGTAGCAACTCTTACTACATGACTGTCAGCATCACTTTGAGGTTGTTTGAAACACTTACTACATTACTGTAAGCATCACTGAGTTTATTAGCAACTATCACTACATTACTGTTAGCATCATTTTGAGTTTATTAGCAATTCTTACGACATCACTGTATTATCAATTTGAGGTTAGTTTCAACTTTTCCAAAATTACCGTCAGCATCATTTTGAAATCATTAGCATTTCTTCCGACATCACTGTCGCATTATTTTGAGATTATTAGCAATTCTTCCGACATCATTGTCGCATTATTTTGAAGTTCATAGAAACTCTTACTACATGACTGTCAGCATTACTTTGAGGTTATTCGAAACTTTCACAACATTACTTTTAGCATCATTTTGAGTTCATTAGCAATTCTAATGCGGCTCGAGGCCACGCTGGTTCACCGAGCGACAAGGTGAGCCTTGAAAACGGCATCGGTCGAGCTTCCCGGGCTTGGGATATCCGACATCCGGCATCGTTGTGAGAAACAAAGGGGGCTGCGCACGCGGCAGATTGGCACAAGGTAGGAAAGATCAGGCGCTGTGTCGGCCTCCCTGCCTGTCAGTCAGAAGGCTGTGTCCCTGGAGCTCATGTCTGTTCCTAAGCTCAGCGAGTCATACTTACCTGGCAGGGGAGATACCATGATCAGCAAGGTGGTTCTCCCCGGGTGAGGCTCAGCCATTGCACTGGGGCTGTGCTGACCCTGGTGAATTCCCCAAATGTGGGAATCTCAACTGCATAATTTCTGACAGTGGGGGACTGCGTCCGCGCTCTCCCCTGTGATCGTGTGAAAAAAGGAAAGAAAGAAAGAAAGGCCGACCACGGCGGCAACAACAACAACGGTGACCGCCTGTCCCGGCCAGTTGGCGGTCTCCTCTTGTGCTGGCCAGCCTGAGGAGACCGCGGAGGACGTAGCCTCGATGAGCTCCCAGTATCTCTCACACCTTCCAGCCCTAAATGAAGAGGGCAGGGTTTCTGCCACATTTAGTTGAGGGTCATGGTATCTGACAAGCCCTGGGCTCAGGACAATACATCCACGGCTCGTCTTCGCAGTAAGTGGAATGATACCAGAGAATTCATGCGTGGGAGGAGATCAACTTGGAAAACCCCGACTCTCAATTCTGACGACATCACTGTCGCATCATTTTGAGATCATTAGCAATTCTTGTTACATCACTGTCGCATTATTTTTAGTTTCATAGCAACTCTTACTACATTACTGTGTCATTATTTTAAGTTTTTTAGCAACTCTTCATAAATTACTGTCAGCATCACTTTGAGTTTATTAGCAACTATCACTACATTACTATCAGCATCATTCTTGAATTCATTAGCAATTCTTCCGGCATCACTGTAGCATCTTTTTGAGATCATTAGCAATTCTTACTACATCACTGTCACATCATGTTGATATCATTAGCAATTCTTACGACATCACCGTAGTATTATTTTGAGGTTAGTAGCAACTCTTACTACATGACTGTCAGCTTCACTTTGAGGTTGTTCAAAACACTTACTACGTTACTGTAAGCATAACTGAGTTTATTAGCAACTATCACTACATGACTGTCAGCATCACTTTGAGTTCATTAACAATTCTTCCGACATCACTGTAGCATTATTTTGAGGTTATTAGCAACTCTTACTACATTACTCTCAGCATCATTTTTAGGTTACTCGCAACTCTAACCAGGTGACTGTCAGCATCACTTTGAGGTTATTCGAAACTTTCACTACATCACTGTCGCATCATTTTGAGATCATTAGCAATTCTTCTGACATCACTGTCGCATTATTTTGAGGTTCGTAGCAACTCTTACTGCATGACTGTCAGCATCACTTTGAGGTTATTCGAAACTTTCACTACAATACAGTTAGCATCATTTTGAGTTCCTTAGCAGTTCTTCCGACATCACTGTCGCATTATTTTGAGGTTCGTAGCAACTCTTACTACATGACTGTCAGCATCACTTTGAGGTAGTTCGAAACACTTACGACATTACTGTAAGCATCACTGAGTTTATTAGCAACTATCGCTACATTACTGTTGGCATTATTTTGAGTTCATTAGCAATTCTCACTACATGACCGTCACATCATTTTGATATCATTAGCAATTCTTACAACATCACTGTAGCATCATTTTGAGATCATTAGCAGCTCTTACTAGATTTCCGTCAGCATCATTTTGAGTTTATTAGCAATTCTTCCGACATCGCTGTCGCATTATTTTGAGTTTTGTAGCAACTCTTACTATATGACTGTCAGCATCACTTTGAGGCCATTCGAAACTTTCATTCCATTACAGTTAGCATCATTTTGAGTTCATTAGCAATTCTTGCTACATCACTGTCGCATCATTTTGAGACCATTAGCAATTCTTCCAACATCACTGTCGCATTATTTTGAGGTTCGTAGCAACTCTTGCTACATTATTGTCAGCATCACTTTGAGGTAGTTCGAAACACTTACTACATTACTGTTAGCATCATTTTGAGTTTATTAGCAATTCTTATGACAACAGTGTAGCATCATTTTAACGTTAGTTTCAACTCTTCCTACATTACCGTCAGCATCATTTTTAGTTTTTTAGCATCTCTTACTTCATCACTGTAGCATCATTTTGAGTTCATTAGCAACTCTTCCGACATCAATGTCGCATTATTTTGAGTTTAGTAGCAACTCTTACTACATGACTGTCAGCATCATTTTGAGGGAGTTTGAAACTCTTCCTACATTATTGTAAGTATCACTGAGTTCATTAGCAACTATCACTACGTTACTGTTAGCATCATTTTGAGTTCATTAGAAATTCTTCTGAAATCACTGTCGCATTATTTTGAGGTTATTAGCAACTCTTAATACATTACTGTCCGCATCATTTTTAGGTTACTCGAAACTCTTACCACATGACTGTCAGCATTACTTTGAGGTTATTCGAAACTTTCACTACATTACTGTTAGCATCATTTTGAATTTATTAGCAGCTCTTACTAGATTACCGTCGCATCATTTTGAGATCATGAGCAATTCTTCCGACATGACAGTCGCATTATTTTGTGGTTTTTAGCAACTCTTACTACATGACTGTAAGCATCACTGAGTTTATGAGCAACTATCACTACATTACTGTTTGCATCGTTTTGAGTTTATTAGCAATTCTTACGACATCACTGTCGCATCATTTTGAGATCATTAGCAATTCTTCTGAAATCACTGTCCCATTACTTTGAGGTTCGAAGCAACTCTTACTACATTACTGTCAGCATCACTTTGAGGTTAATCGAAACTCTAACCACATGTCTGTCAGCATCACTTAGTTTATTAGCAACTATCACTACATTACTGTTAGCATCAATTTGAGTTCATTAGCAATGTGGGGCTTTGATTGGGAATTGTAAGAAAAATCACTGAATGAACAACACAAACACAGACTGTGTCTGAAATTCCACACCTGCACTTGAAACCAGTGTGGAATCAATTGTATCCACTGTCAATCCTGATTCTGGAGAAATTTCTTTGTGTGTTTTGATGGACGCGAGCCAAGCAGAAATTTCCCACAATGAAATAGGGCGGCGTTTGGTCAGTGTTGAGCAGGCGTCAGTCTGACAATGATGTCATATTATTGTGTCATCACTTGACCAGACCCAAAAGTAGGCTCAGGTATCAGTTTCTTCTCAATGCTAATGTCTGCTAGCTTAGTCTGCTACTTTGATGGCTCTGCCTGCTCAAAGGTCCAGACCCCTGGATGTGGTGGTTCCTACCTGAACGTAGATTCTGTCAGCTCATGTTGTTAAATCAACTCACCAGGAACACCAGTAGATTTCAATGGACTGACAATGAGTCTCATTGAATGGGTGTCTCGTCCAATGAGAAACAATCAGTCTCAGGTTGAAGCTCATCAATGAGGTCTTGTGGATCAGTGGCTTGCATGAATGAATGAGTTGGGAGACTTCTTGGAAATTAAAGAGGATTTAATACAATTAAGAAAACACTTAAGACAGAGTGACAATTCCAGCAGAGTAATTAAGGCCCATATTGAGTAGCAGGTATGAATTAGCCTGGATTTATCTGAGCTTCAAGTAGACGGCTAAGAGGCAGGTGGAAAGGTGTGTAGGATGAACGATGGTGACCTCCAACCAAATGAAGAGGACTGAGTGGAGGCTGACCAGCTCTACGGAGTCAGGCGGAGTTTGGCAGCGAGACAGGAGTCCAGGCCTGAATCGGTGAAAACCAACGTAACCGGCTTACGTTCTCAGCTGGATTCTCCCATCGATGTACGACGCCTCTCCAACGAACTGGTGGGAGGACGGCCTCCAAAGCCTCCACCTCGTCGACCGTGGCTCCCGCTGAGATTCGCTCGATGAAGAAGGGAAGCGCGTTGATTGGCTACCCTCTGGTCTCAGGCTGCTGGCTGCCTGGACTAAGCTGCTCTTCTCCGACACAAAGGTGGCTTCTCTCTCTTCAAGGCTCACAGGAGGTCAAGAGTGTAGCGACCGTGAGCCGAGATCGATGATGAATTACAAAAATAGAAAATCAAAAAATAAATTAGAGGAATAGAAAAGAAAAGGGGGGGGGCGGACCAGCTGCTCTAGGAGCTCACACACAAAGGGCAGAAACAAGAAGCACTGAAGAGAGCGCCAGCAGTGGATGGTGCCACCACTGTTACAGTAAACTGGTCCGCCTCAGAGCAGTGACCTTTGACCTGTGAGGGGTTGTTGGCCAATCAGCACACTTTGCTGTCTTCAGTCCTTCTCAGATATCAACAAATGAAGCTGGTTGAACAGACAGCAATCATCATCACTCAGAGACATCACCTGGAGAGGAAGACTGCTCCGAGTTCTGACAATGACAGTGAAGAGGCAAGGAGAGCTGGACAACCACAGACAGTGAAACATTCGGAACATCATGTTGATACACGTGTGTGTGTGTGTGTGTGTGTGTGTCAGAATCGGAATCAGAATCTTTTATTTTCGTTGTAGGGGGGGGGGGGTACAGTGACAATAGTTAGAGCGCTCTTCCAGAGCCACCGTGCACCACAGAATGCAGATACAAAGAAAAGATAGAAAAGATAAAAGCAAGATAAAAGACACTGTTAGAACAGAGAGATCCATCAACCCACCAACCAGAGGTGTGTCTGGTACAGATGTGGAATTATTGGCTCACACAATGTTGAGGCAACTGGAAGAAGACAAACAAAAAAGGCTGGTGTGATCCAGACCTTCATCAAAGATGGTCCTGGAGAACTGTTCAATGTGTCAGGACTTCTGTCCATTGTCTTCTGCTTATCCTGTTCAGGGTCATGAGGGGGTGGAGCCTATCCCAGCAGCTTTTGGGCGACAGGCCGTGTTCACCCTGGACAGGTCACCAGTCCATCACAGGGCCAACACATCCACAGACAAACATTCCAAGCCAGACTCAGGAGGATCTCTCCACCCTACAGACTGTAAAGGAACCATCAAAGATGGCAGTTGGAGTTCTGTGGATCTGTGCTGGATTCCTCATCCTCACGGACCAGAAGTCTGTCTGAAATACTGCACTGATTGATGATCTTTTCATGAATCTGGAAAAGCTTCTAAAACGAAAGGAAAACAATCCTATCTTCTTCATGCCTCAAGCCAAATCAAACCAAGAGTTCTTTTATCATATTTTTTTAACCGGACGTCTGCTTTGACTGGTTGGTTGTTGAAAGAGAGCAGGACAGGACAGACAGCAGAAGACAAATATAGAGAAGGAAAGACAAAAGACAGAGAGAAAGGAGGGAGAGAATGACAAAAAGATGGGAACAAGATGAGGGTGAAAGACAAGCAGAGAGAAAGACAGAGGGACAGGGGGATGGAAGACAGACACACAACCAACAACAGCAGCAGCAATAATAGTAAACTAGCTGCCAATGATAACATCTCCTGGTCGCTGAAGCAATCAACTTCATAATAGGAGGATTGAAGAGCCAGGAAATAAAATATTAGCACAATACTGATGTGAATGTTCGTGCAATACTGAGAACACTGATATGTAGACGACTAGTAGGGGCGGCACGGTGGTGCAAGAAGACAAACAAAAAAGGCTGGTGTGATTCAGACATCCATCAAAAATGGTCCTGGAGAACTGTTCAATGTGTCAGGACTTCAGAAGCTCCAATCCTCTCTAAGGTCCAGTGAGAGTGGAAGAGATTATAAATGAGAGAAGCAGGGCCCTCACTCAGAACTGAACCAGCTCAGTTGGGAGAGCCTTAGACTGAAAATCTAAAGGTCCCTGGTCCGATCCCAGGTTTCAGCAGAGGAGCAGCATTGACTTTACTTTCCAGTGGAGGAACTGCAGACATGAAGGAAACTAACATCTTGTCCTGTGCATTCTTGTGACATTCAGGACATTTTTGGAGCCTTTTGTTGGATTTTGCCACAGAGAATCAGAGCCAATCAAAAGCATGGTGGACTTCAACATGGAGGACTGAACAAGTCAAGAAAGCATCAGTTTGACCTTCACAGGTGTTTCTGTTCCTGTCTCAATGCTGTAGAAAGAGCCTGAGGAGCTCAGACGGTAGAGCATCAGACTTTTAATCTGAGGGTCCAGGGTTCAAGTCCCTGTTCGGGTGCTGTGGAGGTTCCAGTGTTTGACAACATGGTACTGGATGAAGTTCAGTGTTGAACAAACTGTCAACATTAAAAGTAGAAGTGTTCTTGTCTTGCCACTGTGAGACAGTCGCTAGAAAACTGACCAACAATAATTTCATGTGGCATGCAATTAACAAAAGACCTACACTGATGGTCGAGGGGGGGGCTGGAGCCTATCCCAGCATCTACAGGCCAGAGGCGGGGTTCACCCTGGACAGGTCACCAGTCCATCACAGGGTCAGCATACAGAGACGAACAACCATTCACACTCACATTCATACCTACGGTCAATTTAGAGTGTCCAATCAGCCTCGTCCCCAATTACATGTCTTTGGACAGTGGGAAGGAGCTGGAGTACCAGAGAGAACCCACGCATTCATGGGGAGAACATACAGGCTCTACACAGAAAGATTCCCCACCCGAGCCTGGACTCAAACCAGAACCTTCTTGCTGTGAGGCCACAGTGCTCACCACTGCACCATCATGCTGCCATGCTCTCTTCTACTTTCCTCAATTGTGTTTCTTTCATGTCCTCCTGAGATCAAAGACAGAATTCTAGCTATTGTCAAAGCCCTGATGACATCATCAGGAATTCTGACTTTGATCTGGAGACTCTTGCTTTAATCTGAATTTGACCTGACTAATGTTTTAGTTTAGGTTGCATGATACCGACCACCTCATTTCTCCTGATGGACTGGTGACCTGTCCAGGGTGAACCCTGCCTCTTGAACAATGTCACCTGGGATCGCCCCCCCCCCCCCCCATGACCCCATACCCCCTTCCCTCATGTGACTCTTTCATGCGGGCCTCTCAAAACAAAAACATGGCCGCCGCTCCTGTCATTTTCGGAGGAAAGTGCCTTCTTCCAAGATAGTTTTGATTTAATAAAGCATTCTGATGACATTTCTAGAGAGAAATATGCATTTTGTTTTCATAATCTTTGCTCAGTTCTTGTGTTTAATCTTTGGTTTGTTCGTTATTACGGTGAATCTTTCACCTCTCGGAAGAGAGTCGTTACAGTGTCACATTTCTACTGTTGCTATGTTGGTTGCTAAGGAAGCCATTACGGACGAGTGTCATTTCAAGATAGGTTTGATTTTTAAAAAGCATTTTAAGGACATTTCTGGCGAGAAATATAAATTTTATTTCCATAATATTCGCTGTTCAAGAAAGAATAATATGAAATGGATTTTAGTGCCCCAGGAATTACAAACATCTGCTTCCGTGGAAGTCGCCCCCCGTTCTTCTGTGAGAAAATCCGGTAGTTGTCGCTCACTCCGAGGAAAAAAAACAAATATTTTTAATACTTCATCTTTTGATTAATAAGACAATCTACAAATTCATTTAATTTCTGGATGTTTATTCTACCTACGAAGTCCATTTGTCACCATTATAGATCAACCAATCAGCATTAAGAATATAAACAATGACTCAAACTAATGGCGGTCTGCTGACGTCACATCCGTCACAGAGGCTCACTCCTGCACTCAGAGGTGGCCTTTTAGTTCCATCACTTCACGCTGTATTTACAGATTTATGATTGAGGGGAACAAACCACTCTGATGTCTGGGTTCATCAAGGATATCATTAAAGAAATCCTAACTATCTGACCAGTTAAATTGATCCTAACTGTTCTTCAGATGTTGTGCTGGTAATGTCATGTAGTTTCTTTTCCAATGTAACTTTGTCGTTCTGATGTGTGTATTTTTACTGCTCCAACAAAGCTGTTCCTCTTCTGGGGAAATCAATCATTCAGGCAATCAATAACTGAGTGTCTCTGATGCTGTACTGTAGTATTGCAGTACAACAACACTCTGATCCTTCCTTTTCAAATGTTTTTATTGTGTTTCTCTCATCAGGTGTTCAAAATGATGACAATAAAAATCAATAATTGATATTCAGCTTTGTTTCAACAATAATAATTGATCAGAAATGAGGCCTGATGGCTGCAATAGCAGCTTTGTGCTGTTCAGTGACTCCTGCTATAAAAAGGAGTCAAGGCGGTCTTAAAGATGTGAAAATGTTCCAAAGATCCTTCTTCATGTTGGTCCTGAACAAGATTGGTGTCAGGCCTTTTTTCAAAGGAGCTCCAAAAGGCTCACTTAACCCTTTGAGGCCTGGCTGAGACACGAGGCCTGTTGACCTTTGACCCTGTTGCTCTTTTGCTCTCATTGGCCTCTCCAGTGGATACAGACCTGAAACTTTATGAAATCCTAATCTGGTGGAATAATTCTAGAACCCCCTCCCAAACAGGAAGTAGCTTCAGGAAGGAGGTGGGGCTTCAAAGTTTTAAATATTGGTTTCTGGCAGAGGTGTGAACTCCTCCCAGAAAGCTCATCTCATTTGGAGCAACTTTGACCAGTTATGATGCTTAAGTTAAAGACTTTACTGGACTTTGCCACACCCTTTATGGACAGCAGAAAGGACTTAGGGGGGTCAAACCAGCACAGATGCGATCCTTCGAGAACAGAACAACACACTCAAATTTCAACTTCCTCGGTTCAAAGAGAAAAAACTATCCCCTTGTGAAACTGGGCAAAATCAGGGTCTGGGACTTCTGCACTCCGAGAGCCTTTTGGAGCAGAATTGAGGATCAAATCTGGGTTCTGGTGTTTCTACTTGGGCTACATCCACCAAACTTTACACACATAGTGTGATGCCCCAGAGTAGCATGTGCTGGGAATTTCAGCCATCTAGGTGCTAAGGGGCCCAAGCACAGTCCCGGGGCATCCACTAACCCTAACGGGCTGCTCAAAGTCTGGCCCCTCTTCCCTGGTTTCATTTGAGCTGAAGCCACCAAAAGTCACACCAATGGTTGATGTCAGTGAGAGGACTGATTCTGACATTTTCAGCCATCCAGAAGTTACAGAGCTGAAACACAAGACCCCAAAGCCCCTTCCATGTTTGTTGCCAGAGATATCGTAGTCATGACAGTGCACCTCCTTTATGAAGAAAAACAAAACAACTACTGCTTTGGGGCTTGTGTTTAGGGTTATTATATTATATTATTATATTATATTATGTGTGTAAAGTTTGGTGGATGTAGCCGGATGGGCCGGTGTGAGCAGGCATTTCAAAATATATATTTCTGGTAAAAACGCAGAAACAGCGGTGTTTTTGTGTTAAAATGAGAAACAGACCCATCCAGTTGTAGTGCCACCACTCAGCGGCCGCCTTGCAGTCAGAAGCCATGAAGAATGTTGCCCAGTAAGAGGAAGGAGAAAGGAGGAGCCGAAAAAGAGACACTCACGAGAAGAAAAGCAGACGAATTTCCAAAACTCGACGCGTTCTTCCAGGGCTGGACTGGGAAGAAGAGACGTCAGGTGTTGGAACGTGTAGTGGAAGAAGAAGGTCTCTGTGAGTAGTGAAAGAGTATCATTCTTTTAACATGGTTACTGTCTTCCATGTAGAATACTGCACTTTATTTTAATTTTTGAAACTTCAAAATGTGCGCATACATCCTCTGGTATGGCGTGTGCTTACACATATCGTGTAAATAACCATGGAGGGCTGCCAGGGATGAAAAATGCCAGGGCCATTTTTTGGTCCCAGTCCAGCCCTGCTTCTTAACCTGCTCACGGTGTCCTGTCAGCTGTCTTCCCTCAAGGAGGTGGCCAGTCTTGCTCTGGAGCAGTTTCAAAAATAGGCCTCAGCACACTGCCTCTGTGCCATGCCTCTCTCATGCTCCTCTACTCTTTGGTGCACATGCCTCCAGTCTGTCAGGCCTCTAATGAAGACACTTGGATCACTGGGCTTGCTAAAAGCAGGGCAAACAAAACAAAACAAAGCATGACGTTGACCACAATAAGTCAGCCATTTCCACGTCGTGCCGTCCGTTCTAACGAAGAGCCTCTGGACGACAGGGTTTATGGAATCTTGTTGAGGATGAAACTTTAAAAAATCAGTCCTCTGTGTGGAAGAAGGGCGACTAAAATAGTCTCCAACTGTCTGATCTGACTCCTCCACTTCCATTGCAACAGCATGGCTTGACTAAGAGAAAGAGAGAGAGCTGAGAGATTTCATTGGACGAGCCCAATGTCCTTCAAGAAAATCAACCAATGGGCCGCGTTTCGCGTCTCCGATACCGTTACGGTCGATTAAAATCTATACACTTTTGAAAAAAAAATTATGACAGTTATGGGCCGGCCCAAAGATGTGCATCGGCCAGGTGGCCAGTCCAGCCCTGGGTTCACCCTTGATGGGTCACCAGTCCATCCCAGGACCAACACACACACACAGACAGACAACCATTCACACTCACAGTCATTTAGAGTGTCCAGGTAACCACTACCCTCTTGATGTCTGGACCGTGGGAGGAAGCTGGAGTACCAGAGAGAACCCACACAGGAACAGGGAGAACCTGCAGGAGGGGTGGAGGTCGATGAGTCCTGGAGACGTTCAATAATGTCCACAACTTTGGCACCAAGAAGACAGCAGGTGATGGCACCTGGGAGTTCAACAGACCTGATGATTGAACCACCAATCACAAGGATTTCAGCCTCCATTGTAAACAGAGAGTTTAGATGAGAGAGAACCTGCTGTCAGCCTCACCAGTCAGGGCAGTGGCAGAGGCAGCAGAACGAATGAAGCAGGACCACCTGGCAGGTCTCAGCTGGAGGTGATGACATCACTGGCCTCAGTCCTCACCAGTGCTCTGCCTAGCAACAGGGACGATGGAGAGAAACCAGTAGAAGCGCTCTGAGAGTTGGAGACAGCAGGAGAGAGACCACGACAGAGTCACCCATGGGAAACTGTTGGATCCACTCAGGACAAACTGGACAGACACAGATCAAAGTCAGAATTGATGATGATGTCATCAGGAGGCTTTGATGGTGTCTTTATTTGTACCTAGAATTCTGTCTTTGATGTCAGGAGGACATGAAAGAAACACAATTGAGGAAAGTAGAGGCGAACATTCAGCTTCATTAGAAACACTTGAACTGTTCAACAGTAGAATTTGTTAGAAACAGTTTACAACACTGAGTGACAGGATTGAAGAGGGAAGGTTTTTGTGTTTTCAGTTTAATTCTAACTTAAAACTGGGCATGAACATTTTTAGTCGTTCATATTCTAACATACAGAGGAAGTCATGGCATTCCCTTTTTTTTAACCTGTCCTGTTCAGGAAATGGAAATGGAAATTTAGCTGCTATGTTGAGTCAGAAAAACCTTTTGAAGTCTACTTTTGCTTCAGTCAGAAAGTGGACTGTTGTTAACTCTCACAATGGTTGGTGATTGTGGAGGAAGACAAAATCCTTGTGAACCTCTTTTTAACAGACACACATTTCTAAAGATGCAGGTTCATTTTATTTTGTTCTTTTAGCAGAGGATAGTTTCGATCCATCGACCTCTGGGTTCTGGGCCCAGCACGCTTCCTCTGCACCACTCTGAGCTCCAGTCTGCTCTGAGGAGGCAGCAGACATCTGCACCACTCAGAGGTTTGGTTGGTGGTTTTGAAAAAATCCCAACAAACTAAAATCCTGTTGAATCAGGAAGTTCTAGTTGAACTCTCATCCACGTCATATGACCAAGAAAACCTCCTCTTTCATTCAGACCAGAACAGACAAACATAGAAACATTGTTTCAGCTTCTGATCAAACAATAACAAGATCTTGATTGTTTGTCATGTTCTATGAATCAGACTGATGTTCTCTGGATGTTCTAGGAGGTGTGTCTGTTTCTGATGAAGCCTGTTTGGTCTGGGGGGGTTAAGATGGTGGGGCTGTTTCAGTTCTAGTGCTGAAGGCTTTCATTATGACAGTCAGACTCTCCTCTGTCCTTCATGGTCCCTCAAATGTGCAGTGTGGACCTCACACACTGAATTTAGCCTGAAAACTCTTCATGAAAAGCAGTGACTCAGAGTCTCTGTGGCGCAATCGGTCAGCGCGCTCGGCTGTTAATCGAGAGGCTGGTGGTTCGAGCCCACCCAGGGACGATGAAGAGGCTCTACTGGTGCTTAGGAGTCGCTGCGTTAATGATCTGAATGTGGACGGACAGACTGACCCTCCGCAGCAGACTCATGTGACAGATCTCTGGATGAGACGCTTCAGTCTTCAATTTAGTCATCGTGTGTCATGCAGTGTTGAGGAGGCCTGCTGGCTGTGGGTAAAGTGGGGGCTCAGAGTTTGTGGAGTCGGCTCTGGAGTGAAGGGGGTCACTGTTTGGTTCTCAGATGCTCCAGCTCAGGTTAGCGAGGTGGTGGAGAAACCAGTGAGAGCTCTGCCAGCTGGAGCCTCTTGGGTCCCGGGAGGCTTCACTCCTGGAGGTGGAAATGTTGAGGAGTTTTAAAATCTGCTCCTCTTTCACGCTGACTTGTTTTCTAGGGTTCCCTCTTTTAAACTCCTGGAGATCAAGAGGATCCTGCCATGTTTGTCCAGGAGACCCACAGTACAACCGTCAGTGAATGGGGATGCAGGCAAACTTTTAATGGGGGTCATTTGAAGTCCCAAGTCCAGTTGGAGCAGAGGGTGGAGTTTGATTCTCTAGGAGGTTTTTGTTGTTGTTTTTTCACCAGTTTCTTTTGATTTGGAGGAAATCATTCCAGGTGTTTGAAAGAAGGTGAGAGCAACTTTGGAAAATGTTCAACTGGTGTTTTTAAATGTCTTTGCACCAACAAATGGTGGACAGGACAGCTTTTGAGACATTTTAATGCCACCGTTCAACAGTGAATCTGCTGGTTTCCTGTTTTTAGGAGCTGATGGGAGCTGCACAGAGAAGCTCTTTGAGACAGGAACCATTCAGAGCTCCACCCTGCTTCTTCCAGCAGGATCCACAGATCCACCAACACACCAGCTGTCTGATGTGTGGAGGCTTTTGACCAGGATTCCTAGACAGCACAGCTGGACTCACTCAACAGCTAACTTGTTAGCACCGACTAGACAGGAGCGCTTCTATGGTTTTACTCAGTGGTTCAATGTTTTTAAGAGATGTCCCATTCAGCCTGTGGGTTTGAGTGATCACTCTTCAGTCTCCTGTTCTGTTTTATTAAAATATTCATTTAAAAGCTCCTGAGAGAGAGAGAGAGGGGGGGGGAGACAGAGAGAGAGAGGGAGAGGGGGGGTAGACAGAGAGAGGGGGAGAGAGGGGGGAGACAGAGGGAGAGAGAGGGGGAGAGAGGGGGGGAGACAGAGGGAGAGAGGGGGGAGGGAGAGAGAGGATCAAACTGATCTCAAACTTGACTTCAAAATTCTCAGATTCTAATCATTTGTACTCCTTGATAGATTCATCACTGCAGTGTCATAGAGGGTCCATTACTATTGCAGTATATTAAAGAATATAAGAACGAGGTTACCATTCATGTAAATATAATATTTCATGTATTGCAGTATATTTTCAAAGATATAACACTTTAATTTTTTTAATAAGAGACTTTAATGTGAGACTTTAATGTCTGTCTTTGATCTCGAACTCTGACTCTGATGTCATTGGTGGTGACTGAACTCTACCCCCTGACAGACTGGGAAGGCTCCTATTGGTGATGTCATCATAAATACATGAAGGTCTTTTTTCAATGGTATAACATAAAAGCTCATCTTAGTAAAACAATCAAGTTACTAAATTCTTGAAAAAATGACTGTCACTGACTTAAATAAATCAAATCTACTTCAAAGTTCCTTCTGTTGTCATAAGTCAGCCATTTTAAGTGTACTTGTAGTTCCAGAACATTCCAAGAGGAGATGATATGAATCATTTTGTTATTTGAACTCAGTTCCTCTGCTTTGATGTTGGTGGACCGAGGGGAGTTTGCCTGAACCTGCTTGGACCTGCTGGCTCCTGCTCAGTCCCTCACTCAGCCTCACTCAGCCTCAGCAGCACCGCTCCACTGAGGCCTGATTCAGGTTCCTAGCAACCACATAGGAGGAGAGCTGAACCTTCTTGCTGGGAGGCCACAGTGCTGACCACTGCACCATTGTGTCCCCTGAAAATGCCACCACCTTGTTGGGATTTTCTGTAACAGCAAGGACACATGAACATAGCAGCTTCTTCACAGGGCTGGTGGCGCAATGGATAACGCGTCTGACTACGGATCAGAAGATTCTAGTTTCAACTCCTGGCCAGCTCGCTTTGAACTTTATACTGAGAAGATGAAGTGAGAACCACTGATCAAAGTCACTGAAGTCCTCCCAGGTTTCCTCCTTGTCTGCTGGAAACATGAACACATGAATGATCCTGCTACCTCTCATGTTCAGCTGCACTTGACAGTGACAGCAGGAGAACAAAAATCCCAGTGTGTCATCAACATTTCCTGTCAATCAATGATAGAAGCTGTTGAGTTTCTGGATCAGAACAAGGAGAAAGGAGCCCCAATGAAAGAGAGATGGTTCTTGATTCTGATTTTGTTCTTCACTCCTACACCAGAGAGTGAAAGTGTGGGCTGGCTGGGACCAACTGCCTGCTTCAGAGTGGGAGGAGCCTCAGGACTTTCCAGTGAGAGCTGCAAACTTCCACCAGCGCCCAGTGCCAGCAGGTCTTCATGATGGAGCTGAGAAGAACACAACAACACCAGAGCACTGGAGAGGAGCACAACACTTCTTTGCTTCCTGGCCACTCTCATGTCTGTCTGTCCATCTGGAGCTGGGGGGAGGAGCTTCACATGTTTTTTCTTTTTTTAAAAAGGGAATGACATGACTTCCTCTGTATGTTAGAATATGAACTACTAAAAATGTTCATCCCCACTTTAAAGTTAGAATTAAATTTTAAGTAGAAAAACCTTCCCTCTTCAATCCTGTCCCTCAGTGTTGTAAACTGTTTCAAACAAATTCTACTGTTCAACAGTTCAAGTGTTTCTAATGAAGCTGAATGTTCTCCTCTACTTTCCTCAATTGGGTTTCTTTCATGTCCTCCTGAGATCAAAGACAGAATTCTAGCTACTGTCAAAGCCCTGATGACATCATCAGGAATTCTGACCTGTCCAGGGTGAACCCTGCCTCTTGCCCAATGTCACCTGGGATCGCCCCCCCCCCCCCCATGACCCTTCAAGGATAAGAACAGAAAGTGGATGGAGGGATGGACTCAGCACTGAAATCAGCTGATCTAATCCACATTCTAATGTTTCCTGTCCCTCTTTAGGAGTCAGTGAGAATAGTAGTGTATATAATAATGTATATCCAACCTTGTAGTATCTTTCCAAAGCTTTTAGTATTTCTTCTTGTTTCTACTTGTAGTTTTAGTGTCTGGATCTTTTCTTTTGATGTCCTGCTGTCTGCTCTTTGCTTTTGGAGCTTCCTTCAACAACTACCAGGCCTCCTGGGTACTGTAGGAAACATGGTCAAGTTCTTCTGACTTCTCCAGGAATGTCCTGCTCACATTGGTCTGTCTTCATTTTGACTCCTCCCACTGCCACAATGACCAGCCTTTATACTCTTGGTGACTGGGGCCCTGGTTGCTGCAGGCCTCAACACCAGCCTGTGGTTGTGAGCAGTGCAGAACAGAACTGACAGTATCTCCCATGCAGGACCTGGGTCAGCGCCTGGTGCCAGCTGGGGCACTGCTTTAACCTGGTCCCCTAGAAGATCTCCTCCAGGAACTCGCCTTTTTTAGTCGAAACAGCGTGAAACTTCAAGTAAAGAATTAAAATGATTTCATTCACAATGGAGCCTCTGTCAAAAAACAAAGGAACAACTGACTACCTCACCATGACTTCACCCTGATCACCAGGAGGTAACCTGGTAGTCAGAGCAGCGATGCTCAGGTCTGTGGACTCAGAGGAGGGTTCTTCTTTTGGTCACAGGTTTGAAGATACCACTGGAAGTCAGAGGAGAGGCTGTGAGAGACCTGCCACACCTCTCCAGTGACATGGGACATGATGGCAGTGGTGGGATTTGAACCCACGCCTCCTCAGAGACGAGAGCCTTAATCCAGCACCTTAGACCGCTCGGCCACACTACCTCACTGAGCTGCTCTCTGAGTTGGTCTGCTAAAGGCATGTTGAAGAGGAAGTAACAATGATATCAAACGTATTCTGAAGGGGGACCCCTTTCCTCCCACGGTCACAGGAAGTGACGACAGCGCTGCTAGAGGCAGGAAAGAAATGGTAAAAGGACTCAGTTTGTACAGAGCCTTTCTACCTCAGCAGCACTCAAGGAGCTGAACAATGTCCTCTCATTCACACACACTCACACACTGATGCTGAAGGCTGCCATGCAAGGAGCCAACCTACTCATCAGAAGTATTTAGGGGTTCAGTATCTCACTCAAGGACACTTTGACATGGTCACTGGAGAAAGTGAGGATCAAACCAGCCACCCTTTGGTTGCCAGACGGCCACACTACTCCTGAGTCATGTGACCTGGATAAGATGGTGAACTACAGCTGATCGCCATGCTAGCAAACCCCTTTTGTTTGGTTTGGTTGTTGTTTAGTGACTGTGGATGAATACACAGGAGAAGTTGAGCATAAATTCGTGTTCCCTGTTCACTTGAATATCTGCAGGAGTAGCAGGTGGAAATAATACTTGGAGGAGAATGAGAGTTCAGTCTCAGCGCTATGACCTGTGCTGACACTAAAACATGTCAGCCCACAGAACAAAGATGGCAGTCCTCTGGGAAAGCAGGTACACCACACATACATGAAGAAACCCTACAGGAAACAAATATGTTGCCAGAGACTTTTACTCTGTTTTTGTTGTTTACCCAAGTACAGGATTGGAGGGAGACTGATGGTCGCTGTTTGGGTTTTTGGAAAACAAGGAGGCTGTTGGTTCAAGCTGGATTCTCAGAGACTATTTCCCCAACCTCTACATTGGCATCTACACTGTCATCTAGTCATGTGACTGAAGTCATCCAGTCACGTGACTGAAGTCATCCAGTCACGTGACTGAAGTCATCCAGTCACGTGACTGAAGTCATCCAGTCACGTGACTGAAGTCATCCAGTCACGTGACTGAAGTCATCCAGTCACGTGACTGAAGTCATCCAGTCACGTGACTGAAGTCATCCAGTCACGTGACTGAAGTCATCCAGTCACGTGACTGAAGTCATCCATTCATGTCAGTGATGTCACTTGGCAGGACTGTCATTGCCGTCTCATTCTAGAAAAGAATCCAGACTCCACCTGTGGCTCCATGATAACTGATGGACCTCTGGTTGGAGGCTGGACGATGATGTTTGGACTGGAAGGAAAACTCCTTGTCCAAATTCCATTGTGTTCAAGTTTAAAGTCCCACAATAAGAAGTAGCTGAATCTGACAGGTGGAGGTTTGGAACTACAAGATGGTTGATGTTTTCTTGACTTGATGCTCTGACTGTCAGGGTGGATGACAGCTTCTTCTGCTGCTGCATCTGAGTGGCTAGGATTGGAGCTTTTACCCTCCAAGGTTGTTTGGTTCCAGGGGAAATTTTAAAATTCCAGTCCCCAACCTTGGCTGTTCTGAAACTCTTCTCCTGAATCACTCCTGAGCTGCAGCAAGAACAAATACCAGTGCCAACCAGATCAACTTCATGGCTGCTAACAGCCTCAGACACTTGATTTCCATCAATCTGGAGCCAAGAAGGCCCTCACCTGTGGTTCTCCTCCAGGAGGGTCCAGGTTCTGCCATTGTGGCTCCTGGTGCCACTGCCAGAGAGCCTCAGCTGCACACTGCAACATTTCAACAGGAGATTGACATTCCTTCAAATGTCCTGACATCTGATTCCAATGGTTCTGTTCCATATTTATATTTTAAATCAATCACACAATGAAAGCTGCCTCAGCAGGTTTAAGAGAGAGAACAAGCTAAGAGATCTGAAACCAGTAAAATATGCTTTTCTGTGTGCAAACTAGTGAGGGGCATGGAAGGATGTTTACCACCAATACAGAACCCAGACTTTAGTCATGTGATGAGATGGTGACTCTGATTATGAAGTTAATGGACAAAATGTGACTTGAAAGAAAACACATTCCTTCAGTAGACTTTGATCCAACATTGAAGTTAGAGTTTGGTGGCTGCTCCATGTTGGAGGAAACCAGGCGATGTTGGACCATCACAGGGAAGCTCCTTTGCCTCCTCTGCTGCCAGTTCAACCACTCACTCCCATCAGTGGAGAGCAGCTTCAACTGGGTTTGGAATGTACCATTGTGGATGCATAGGAATCTGGAGAAAATGTCCTTTGTCAGAAGTGGGATTCGAACCCACGCCTCCAGGAGAGACTGCGACCTGAACGCAGCGCCTTAGACCGCTCGGCCATCCTGAAAGAAACTGACAGTTGCAGACTGAATTAATTCACTGACAAAGTAGAATTTTTTCCACAGGAGCTACTGGCTCCTTAGTTGTTGCATTTATTGTTAACATTAAACACACAGTCTGAGTTCATGGCAGTAAGAAATGATTTTCATTTTTCTAAAGGACAAGAAATGAACCAGAACATTAGAACCACATCGCATCTCTTGATCAGTTTGTTACATGGGACACATTCCAGACAGGAAGGTCCCACCAAGACTTGAACTGGGATCACTGGATCCAGAGTTCTCACCCTTCCACCATGGAACCAAACACAAGGAGGTGGTTCCTCAAAATACCACTTGACATCACCTGCAATCAACCTGTTGATATTTGGAGGTTCATCTTGCTCTTGTTCCAGACTACATTGGCAAAAGGAACAAGAACCACAAGGAAATCATGGAACTCCAGATTTATTCAGGACTTTCTAACTCCATTGTATGACCTGGGAGCAAAGACTGGCCAGGCCTTCCTTAATTTATCAGTTAATTACTGCTTCAACAAACATGCCACTTAATTAAGTTACCAGAATTTCTCTCATTGAAAAACCCACCAGCCTGATTTCTTGACATGACATGAAAAATTCTCCAAGAACCCACAGTTGGGTGGAAAGATACCAGGTTAACCAGGAGGAGTCCTGTTCCTGAACCATGGATGGAACAAAGTCCACTGGAAAACTCAGCAGTTCCTGAGTGCCAGATCCATCCGGGAGCTTGGGTCTCCCCTTGACTGTGGTGATCCATGAGATCAAGGAGGACAGAGGGAAGAAGGATCCTGTTGGAGATCTCCTACCTTCTTCCTCCACTTCACTACTACTTGGATGTCAGGAATATGAGGTACTTTACTCAAATGAGGTATTAGGAGTTTCCTGTTTGACAAGAAGGAAGTCAGAGGTTCATCCCTCACTTGTTGGTGGTGCCCTCAACCTGCTGAGAGCATCACTTAGTTCTCTACAGAGAAACATGGCAGCTCTGCTGAAGGCTGCAGGAAACCTGCTGGAACGGAGACTTGGACTCAGGTCACTGGATTCAAAGTCCAGGGTGCCAACAGGTCCACCAGGGCATCTGTGCTTTACTTACCGTGTAAAAAGGACCACAGTGGTCGTCTGGTTTTAATTTAACAAACAAATACGGTTGAAAACTTTGAGACAGAGACACAGGGCTCTTATTTGAAGGGCCATGGGATGGGAAATATCCCAGACCTCTGAGATCAGAGCGCTCACTTTGATCTCAGGGTCCTGACTTTGGGGGTTCTTCCTTTGGTCTTCAAATACTCGTGGTTTTTATTGGCAGAACTTTCAACTTGCATGCAAAAAGAGAATCACAGTCAATGGAAACCCAGCAGACAGTGTTTATTTCTAATAAATCAGACAATCGCACAAATGAGAATGAAAGGAAAAAAAAATAAAATGTTTTAAAATCCTTCTCCACTCTAAAGCTTTTTAAAGTTCATTTGAAGGTTCAAAGGTGGAGGTGAGGAGGTCACCCTGATCCTCCCTGTCGTCACTGCCAGGATTCTTTCTTCTGGTGCTGTGGTTCTTCTGATGAAGGGGGCGTGATGTTTGCTGTCTCAGGCTCCACCAAATGTCCTCTTTAGGACGCCACAATGTGGCCTCTTCACTGCTCCATCTTCCCTGCATCGGAGACACCAGGGTTCCTCCTGGTGCCGACCCCCTCGTCCTTCTACCCAATGGTGCGGCCATGGATCCTCAGAGGAGGCTGGGATCCTTCTTCTCATCAGAGCCACAGTTTTTCCTGGAGGGAACAACAGGAGCTTTGTTGTAATGTTTTGCTCGGTGTTTCCTGCTCAGAGCGTCAGGATCTGTGACGCCATCTTGTGGTAGGGGGTCATCATCTTGTTGTGTGGTAGTGGATTCACTGATCTGCTGTTTCAACACATTCAAGTTCATTATCCTACAAGTCAAAGTACATTTGGTGTGGAGTTTTAGTTTCTGGCCTCAATCATAACGTGTGCCTTTCTTCTTCATGAACATTTCTCAGCTTTGTAAGTTTATTCTAGTTTTTCTTCCTCTCTTTTCTATTCCATTGTTGTTGAAGATTCTACTGCAGGTTGGAGTTCCCTGTTGACTGAAGCAGAAACAGGAACAACAAGCTGGAGGCTGTCAGAGCTCCAAGTTGGGGGCTGATATTAAAGTAGGAGATGAACACATCCAGGTTAGCATCCCTCTCAGAAGCTGCTACTTTAGCTCTTCAGGATACAGCAGCCTAGCATAGCTTCATCTGGCCAGTTAGTGGCCCACTTTGATGTCTGGGATATCAGGTTCAAGGTTCTTCACAGCTCTGAATGAAGGCTTTCTAAAGTGTTAACCAGTACTCCAGTTGTAAAAAACAATCAGGGGGGATGGTAGATTTTGATGTTTAGGAACAGATCATTTGTGCTGATGACAGCGCATCAGGTGAGAGACCAACAGTGTACCCTTACTCCTCTCAAACAACATGCATGCTATGGATATTACCTGTCTGCTACTCCTGTCATTGATCTTGACCAAGCCCCCAGGCTGACACTGCTACCACTGCTCCTACATAGTTACAGTCAAATGCAGAGGACATTTTCCCACCGGGTGCAAGTGCAACTTCATACTCATGCTACCTATAAATCTGGGAATTCATCTATATTTTGAAACAAAACATTCTCAAGTCAAGTCCATTTTAATTAAAGTGCAACAGTAATACTTACAGTAATGTAGTAAGAGTTGCTACGAACCTTTAAATAATGCAACAGTCATGTAGTAAAAGTTTCTACGAACCTCAAAATATTGCGACAGTGATGTTGGTAGCATTGCTAATGATCTCAAAATGATGCGACAGTGATGGAGTAAGAATTGCTAATGAACTCAGTGATGCTGACAGTAATGTCGTAAGAGTTGCTAATAAACTCAAAATGATGCTAACAGTAATGTAGTGAAAGTTTCGAATAACCTCAAAGTGATGCTGACAGTCATGTCGTAAGAGTTGCTACTAACCTCAAAATAATGCGACAGTGATGTTGGAAGCATTGCTAATGATCTCAAAATGATGCGACAGTGATGGAGTAAGAATTGCTAATGAACTCAAAATGATGCTTACAGTAATGTAGTGATAGTTGCTAATCAACTCAGTGATGCTTACAGTAATGTAGTAAGAGTTTCGAACAACCTCAAAGTGATGCTGACAGTCAAGTAGGAAGTGTTGCTATGAACTTAGAAATAATGCGACAGTAATGTAGTAAAAGTTGCTACGAACCTCAAAATAATGCGACAGTGATGTCAGAAGAATTGCTAAAGATCTCAAAATGATGCGACAGTGATTTAGTAAGAATTGCTAATGAACTCGAAATGGTGCGGACAGAAATGGAGTGAAACTTTCGAATAACCTCAAAGCGATGCTGACAGTCATGTAGTAACAGTTGCTTCTAAACTCAAAATGATGCGACAGTAATGTAGTGATAGTTGCTAAAAAAACTCAGTGATGCTGACAGTAATGTGGTTTGAGTTGTGAGTAAATTAAAAATGATGCTGACAGTCATGTAGTAAGTGTTGCTACGAACCTCAAAATAATGCGACAGTAATGTAGTAAAAGTTGCTACGAACCTCAAAATATTGCGACAGTGATGTCGGAAGAATTTCTAATGAACTCAAAATGATGCTAAATGTAATGTAGTGATAGTTGCTAATCAACTCAGTGATGCTTACAGTAATGTAGTAAGTGTTTCGAACAACCTCAAAGTGATGCTAACAGTAATGTAGTGATAGTTGCTAAAAAAACTCAGTGATGCTGACAGTAATGTGGTTTGAGTTGTGAGTAAATTAAAAATGATGCTGGCAGTAATGTAGTAAGTGTTTCGAACAACCTCAAAGTGATGGTGACAGTCATGTAGTAAGAGTTGCTACGAACCTCAAAACAATGCGACAGTGATGTCAGAAGAATTGCTAAAGATCTCAAAATGATGCGACAGTGATTTAGTAAGAATTGCTAATGAACACAAAATGATGCTAACAGTAATGGAGTGAACGTTTCGAATAACCTCAAAGTGATGCTGACAATCATGTAGTAAGAGTATCTTCGAACCTCAAAATAATGCGACAGTGATGTCAGAAGAATTGCTAATGATCTCAAACTGATGGGACAGTGATGTCCTAAGAATTGCTAATGAACTCAAAATGATGCTAACAGTAATGTAGTGAGAGTTGCTATTAAACTCAGTGATGCTTACAGTAATGTAGTAAGAGTTGCTACGAACCTTTAAATAATGCAACAGTAATGTAGTAAGAGTTGCTACGAACCTCTAAATAATGCGACCGTGATGTCGGAAGAATTGCTAATGATCTCAAAATGATGCGACAGTGATGTAGTAAGAATTGCGATTGAAGTCAAAATGACGCTAACAGTGATGTACTTAAAGTTGCTAATCAACTCAGTGATGCTTACAGTAATGCAGTACGTGGTTCGAACAACCTCAAAGTGATGCTGAGAGTCATGTAGTAAGAGTTGCTACGAACCTCAAATAATGCGACAGTGATGTCAGAAGAATTTCTAAAGATCTCAAAATGATGCGTAAGTGATTTAGTAAGAATTGCTAATGAACTCAAAATGATGCTAACAGTAATGGAGTGAACGTTTCGAATAACCTCAAAGTGATGCTGACAGTCATGTACTAAGAGTTGCTACGAACCTCAAAATAATTCGACAGTGATGTCGGAAGAATTGCTAATGAACTCAAAATGATGCTAAAAGTAATGTAGTGACAGTTGCTAATTAACTCAGTGATGCTGACAGTAATGTAGTAAGTGTTTCGAACAACTTCAAAGTGATCCTGACAGTCATGTACTAAGAGTTGCTACGAACCTCAAAATATTGCGACAGTGATGTCGGAAGAATTGCTAAAGATCTCAAAATGATGCGACAGTGAGTTCAGAAGAATTGGTAATGATCTCAAAATGATGCTAACAGTAATGTAGTGATACTTGCTAATCAATTCAGTGATGCTTACAGTAATGTAGTAAGAGTTGCTACCAACCTCAATATAATGCGACAATAATGTCGTAAGAGTTGCTACGAACCTCAAAATAATGTGACAGTGATGTCAGAAGAATTGCTAATGATCTCAAAATGATGCGACAGTGATTTAGTAAGAATTGCTAATGAACTCAAAATGATGCTAACAGTAATGGAGTGAACATTTCGAATAACCTCAAAGTGATGCTGACAGTCATGTACTAAGAAATGCTACGAACCTCAAAATATTGCGACAGTGATGTCGGAAGAATTGCTAATGAACTCAAGATGATGCTAACAGTAATGTAGTGATAGTTGCTAAGAAACTCAGTGATGCTTACAGTAATGTAGTAAGAGTTTCGAACAACCTCAAAGTGATGCTGACAGTCATTTAGTAAGAGTTGCCAATGAACTCAATTCAATGCTACAGTGATGTCGTGAGAATTGCTCATAAACTCAAAATGATGCTAACAGTAATGTAGTGATAGTTGCTAATAAACTCAAAGTGATGCTGACAGTAATGTAGTAAGAGTTGCTACGAACCTTAAAATAATGCAACAATAATGTAGTAAGAGTTGCTACGAACCTTAAAATAATGCAACAATAATGTAGTAAGAGTTGCTACGAACCTTAAAATAATGCAACAATAATGTAGTAAGAGTTGCTTCGAACCTCAAAATAATGTGACAGTGATGTCAGAAGAATTGCCCATGATCTCAAAATGATGCGACAGTGAATTAGTAAGAATTGTCATGAACTAAAAATGATGCTTACAGTAATGGAGTGAACGTTTCGAATAACCTCAAAGTGATGCTGACAGTCATGTACTAAGAGTTGCTACGAACTTCAAAATATTGCGATAGTGATGTCGGAAGAATTGCTAATGAACTCAAGATGATGCTAACAGTAATGTAGTGATAGTTGCTAAGAAACTCAGTGATGCTTACAGTAATGTAGTAAGAGTTTCGAACAACCTCAAAGTGATGCTGGCTGTCATTTAGTAAGAGATGCTAATGAACTCAATTCAATGCTACAGTGATGTCGTGAGAATTGCTGATAAACTCAAAATGATGCTAACAGTAATGTAGTAAGAGTTTCGAACAACCTCAAAGTGATGCTGACTGTCATTTAGTAAGAGATGCTAATGAACTCAATTCAATGCTACAGTGATGTCGTGAGAATTGCTAATAAACTCAAAGTGATGCTGACAGTAATGTAGTAAGAGTTTCGAACAACCTCAAAGTGATGCTGACAGTCATGTACTAAGAGTTGCTACGAACCTCAAAATAATGTGACAGTGATGTCAGAAGAATTGCTAATGATCTCAAAATGATGCGACAGTGATGTAGTAAGAATTGCTAATGAACTCAAAATGATGCTAACAGTAATGGAGTGAAAGGTTCGAATAACCTCAAAGTGATGCCGACAGTCATGTAGTAAGAGTTGCTACGAACCTCAAAATATTGCGACAGTGATGTCGGAAGAATTGCTAATGAACTCAAAATGATGCTAACAGTAATGGAGTGAACATTTCGAATAACCTCAAAGTGATGCTGACAGTCATGTAGTTAGTGTTGCTACGAACCTCAAAATAATGCGACAGTAATGTAGGAAAAGTTGCTACGAACCTCAAAATATTGCGACAGTGATGTCAGAAGAATTGCTAATGAACTCAAAATGATGCTAACAGTAATGTAGTGATACTTGCTAATAAATTCAGTGATGCTTACAGTAATGTAGTTAGTGTTTCGAAGAACCTCAAAGTGATGCTGACAGTCATGTAGTAAGAGTTGCTACGAACCTTAAAATAATGCGACAATAATGTCGTCAGAGTTGCTACGAACCTCAAAATAATGTGACAGTGATGTCAGAAGAATTGCTAATGATCTCAAAATGATGCGACAGTGATGTAGTAAGAATTGCTAATGAACTCAAAATGATGCTAACAGTAATGGAGTGAACGTTTCGAATAACCTCAAAGTGATGCTGACAGTCATGTACGAAGAGTTGCTACGAACCTCAAAATAATGAGACAGTAATGTAGTAAAAGTTGCTACGAACCTAAACTATTGCGACAGTGATGTCGGAAGAATTGCTAATGAACTCAAGATGATGCTAACAGTAATGTAGTGATAGTTGCTAAGAAACTCAGTGATGCTTACAGTAATGTAGTAAGAGTTTCGAACAACCTCAAAGTGATGCTGACAGTCATTTAGTAAGAGTTGCTAATGAACTCAATTCAATGCTACAGTGATGTCGTGAGAATTGCTGATAAACTCAAAATGATGCTAACAGTAATGTAGTGATAGTTGCTAATAAACTCAAAGTGATGCTGACAGTAATGTAGTAAGAGTTGCTACGAACCTCAAAATAATGTGACAGTGATGTCAGAAGAATTGCTCATGATCTCAAAATGATGTGACAGTGATTTAGTAAGAATTTCTAATGAACTCAAAATAATGCTAACAGTAATGGAGTGAACGTTTCGAATAACCTCAAAGTGATGCTGACAGTCATGTACTAAGAGTTGCTACAAACCTCAAAATATTGCGACAGTGATGTCGGAAGAATTGCTAATGAACTCAAAATGATGCTAACAGTAATGGAGTGAACGTTTCGAATAACCTCAAAGTGATGCTGACAGTCATGTAGTTAGTGTTGCTACGAACCTCAAAATAATGCGACAGTAATGTAGTAAAAGTTGCTACGAACCTCAAAATATTGCGACAGTGATGTCAGAAGAATTGCTAATGAACTCAAAATGATGCTAACAGTAATGTAGTGATAGTTGCTAATCAACTCAGTGATGCTTGCAGTAATGTAGTAAGTGTTTCGAAGAACCTCAAAGTGATGCTGACAGTCATGTAGTAAGAGTTGCTACAAACCTCAAAATAATGCGACAGTGATGACGGAAGAATTGCTAAAGATCTCAAAATGATGCTAACAGTAATGTAGTGATACTTGCAAATCAATTCAGTGATGCTTACAGTAATGTAGTAAGAGTTTCGAAGAACCTCAAAGTGATGCTGACAGTCATGTAGTAAGAGTTGCTACGAACCTTAAAATAATGCGACAATAATGTCGTAAGAGTTGCTACGAACCTCAAAATAATGTGACAGTGATGTCAGAAGAATTGGTAATGATCTCAAAATGATGTGACAGTGATTTAGTAAGAATTTCTAATGAACTCAAAATGATGCTAACAGTAATGGAGTGAACGTTTCGAATAACCTCAAAGTGATGCTGACAGTCATGTACTAAGAGTTGCTACGAACCTCAAAATAATGCGACAGTAATGTCGTGAAAATTGCTACGAACCTCAAAATATTTCGACAGTTATGTCGGAAGAATTGCTAATGAACTCAAAATGATGCTAAGAGTAATGTAGTGATAGTTGCTAATCAACTCAGTGATGCTTACAGTAATGTAGTAAGTGTTTCGAATAACCTCAAAGTGATGCTGACAGTCATGTACTAAGAGTTGCTACGAACCTCAAAATAATGTGACAGTGATGTCAGAAGAATTGCGAATGATCTCAAAATGTTGCGACAGTGATGTAGTAAGAATTGCTCATGAACTCAAAATGATGCTAAAAGTAATGCAGTGAAACTTTCAAATAACCTCAAAGTGATGCTGACAGTCATGTAGCAAGAGTTGCTACGAACCTCAAAATAATGAGACAGTGATGTCGGAAGAATTGCTAATGAACTCAAAATGATGCTAACAGTAATGGAGTGAAAGTTTCGAATAACCTCAAAGTGATGCTGACAGTCATGTAGTAAGAGTTGCAACGAACCTCAAAATATTGCGACAGTGACGTCGGAAAAATCGTAATGAACTCAAAATGATGCTAACAGTAATGGAGTGAACATTTTGAATAACCTCAAAGTGATGCTGACAGTCATGTAGTAAAAGTTGCTACGAACCTCAAAATATTGCGAGAGTGATGACGGAAGAATTGCTAAATATCTCAAAATGATGCTAACAGTAATGTAGTGATACTTGCTAATCAATTCAGTGATTCTTACAGTAATGTAGTTAGTGTTTCGAATAACCTCAAAGTGATGCTGACAGTCATGTAGTAAGAGTTGCTACGAACCTTAAAATAATGCGACAATAATGTCGTAAGAGTTGCTACGAACCTCAAAATAATGTGACAGTGATGTCAGAAGAATTGCTAATGATCTCAAAATGATGTGACAGTGATGTAGTAAGAATTGTCATGAACTCAAAATGATGCTAACAGTAATGGAGTGAACGTTTCGAATAACCTCAAAGTGATGCTGACAGTCATGTACGAAGAGTTGCTACGAACCTCAAAATAATGCGACAGTAATGTAGTAAAAGTTGCTACGAACCTCAAAATATTGCGACAGTGATGTCGGAAGAAATGGTAATGAACTCAAGATGATGCTAACAGTAATGTAGTGATAGTTGCTAAGAAACTCAGTGATGCTTACAGGAATGTAGTAAGAGTTTCGAACAACCTCAAAGTGATGCTGACAGTCATTTAGTAAGAGTTGCTAATGAACTCAATTCAATGCTACAGTGATGTCGTGAGAATTGCTGATAAACTCAAAATGATGCTAACAGTAATGTAGTGATAGTTGCTAATAAACTCAAAGTGATGCTGACAGTAATGTAGTAAGAGTTGCTACGAACCTTAAAATAATGCAACAATAATGTAGTAAGAGTTGCTACAAACCTCAAAATAATGTGACAGTGATGTCAGAAGAATTGCTAATGATCTCAAAATGATGTGACAGTGATTTAGTAAGAATTTCTAATGAACTCAAAATGATGCTAACAGTAATGGAGTGAACGTTTCGAATAACCTCAAAGTGATGCTGACAGTCATGTACTAAGAGTTGCTACGAACCTCAAAATAATTTGACAGTGATGTCAGAAGAATTGCTAATGATCTTAAAATGATGCGACAGTGATGTAGTAAGAATTGCTAATTACCTCAAAATGATGCTGACAGTAATGGAGTGAAACTTTCGAATAACCTCAAAGAGATGCTGACAGTCATGTAGTAACAGTTACTACGAACCTCAAAATAATGCGACAGTAATGTAGTAAAAATTGCTACGAACCTCAAAATATTGCGACAGTGATGACGGAAGAATTGCTAAAGATCTCAAAATGATGCTAACAGTAATGTAGTGATAGTTGCTAATCAACTCATTGATACTTACAGTATTGTAGTAAGTGTTTCGAATAACCTCAAAGTGATGCTGACAGTCATGTAGTAAGAGTTGCTACGAACCTCAAAATAATGCGAAAGTGATGTCAGAAGAATTGCTCAAGATCTCAAAATGATGTGACAGTAATGTCAGAAGAATTGGTAATGATCTCAAAATGATGATAACAGTAATGGAGTGAACGTTTCGAATAACCTCAAAGTGATGCTGACAGTCATGTACTAAGAGTGGCTACGAACCTCAAAATAATGCGACAGTAATGTAGTAAGAGTTGCTACGAACCTCAAAATAAAGTGACAGTAATGTAGTAAAACTTGCTACGAACCTCTAAATATTGTGACAGTGATGTCGGAAGAATTGCTCATGAACTCAAAATGATGCTAACAGTAATGTAGTGATAGTTGCTAATAAACTCAAAGTGATGCTGACAGTAATGTAGTAAGAGTTGCTACGAACCTTAAAATAATGCAACAATAATGTAGTAAGAGTTGCTATGAACCTCAAAATAATGTGACAGTGATGTCAGAAGAATTGCTAATGATCTCAAAATGATGCTAACAGTAATGTAGTGATAGTTGCTAATCAACTCAGTGATGCTTGCAGTAATGTAGTAAGTGTTTCGAAGAACCTCAAAGTGATGCTGACAGTCATGTAGTAAGAGTTGCTACGAACCTCAAAATAATGCGACAGTGATGACGGAAGAATTGCTAAAGATCTCAAAATGATGCTAACAGTAATGTAGTGATACTTGCAAATCAATTCAGTGATGCTTACAGTAATGTAGTAAGAGTTTCGAAGAACCTCAAAGTGATGCTGACAGTCATGTAGTAAGAGTTGCTACGAACCTTAAAATAATGCGACAATAATGTCGTAAGAGTTGCTACGAACCTCAAAATAATGTGACAGTGATGTCAGAAGAATTGGTAATGATCTCAAAATGATGTGACAGTGATTTAGTAAGAATTTCTAATGAACTCAAAATGATGCTAACAGTAATGGAGTGAACGTTTCGAATAACCTCAAAGTGATGCTGACAGTCATGTACTAAGAGTTGCTACGAACCTCAAAATAATTTGACAGTGATGTCAGAAGAATTGCTAATGATCTTAAAATGATGCGACAGTGATGTAGTAAGAATTGCTAATTACCTCAAAATGATGCTGACAGTAATGGAGTGAAACTTTCGAATAACCTCAAAGAGATGCTGACAGTCATGTAGTAACAGTTACTACGAACCTCAAAATAATGCGACAGTAATGTAGTAAAAATTGCTACGAACCTCAAAATATTGCGACAGTGATGTCAGAAGAATTGCTCAAGATCTCAAAATGATGTGACAGTAATGTCAGAAGAATTGGTAATGATCTCAAAATGATGATAACAGTAATGGAGTGAACGTTTCGAATAACCTCAAAGTGATGCTGACAGTCATGTACTAAGAGTGGCTACGAACCTCAAAATAATGCGACAGTAATGTAGTAAGAGTTGCTACGAACCTCAAAATAATGTGACAGTAATGTAGTAAAACTTGCTACGAACCTCTAAATATTGTGACAGTGATGTCGGAAGAAATGCTCATGAACTCAAAATGATGCTAACAGTAATGTAGTGATAGTTGCTAATAAACTCAAAGTGATGCTGACAGTAATGTAGGAAGAGTTGCTACGAACCTTAAAATAATGCAACAATAATGTAGTAAGAGTTGCTATGAACCTCAAAATAATGTAACAGTGATGTCAGAAGAATTGCTAATGATCTCAAAATGATGTGACAGTGATTTAGTAAGAATTTCTAATGAACTCAAAATGATGCTAACAGTAATGGAGTGAACGTTTCGAATAACCTCAAAGTGATGCTGACAGTCATGTACTAAGAGTTGCTACGAACCTCAAAATATTGCGACAGTGATGTCGGAAGAATTGCAAATGAACTCAAAATGATGCTAACAGTAATGGAGTGAACGTTTCGAATAACCTCAAAGTGATGCTGACAGTCATGTAGTTAGTGTTGCTACGAACCTCAAAATAATGCGACAGTAATGTAGTAAAAGTTGCTACGAACCTCAAAATATTGCGACAGTGATGTCAGAAGAATCGCTAATGAACTCAAAATGATGCTAACAGTAATGGAGTGATAGTTGCTAATCAACTCAGTGATGCTTGCAGTAATGTAGTAAGTGTTTCGAAGAACCTCAAAGTGATGCTGACAGTCATGTAGTAAGAGTTGGTACGAACCTCAAAATAATGCGACAGTGATGACGGAAGAATTGCTAAAGATCTCAAAATGATGCTAACAGTAATGTAGTGATACTTGCTAATCAATTCAGTGATGCTTACAGTAATGTAGTTAGTGTTTCGAAGAACCTCAAAGTGATGTTGACAGTCATATAGTAAGAGTTGCTACGAACGTTAAAATAATGCGACAATAATGTCTTAAGAGTTGCTACGAACCACAAAATAATGTGACAGTGATGTCAGAAGAATTGCTAATGATCTCAAAATGATGCGACAGTGATGTAGTAAGAATTGTCATGAACTCAAAATGATGCTAACAGTAATGGAGTGAACGTTTCGAATAACCTCAAAGTGATGCTGACAGTCATGTACGAAGAGTTGCTGCGAACCTCAAAATAATGAGACAGTAATGTAGTAAAAGTTGCTACGAACCTCAAAATATTGCGACAGTGATGTCGGAAGAATTGGTAATGAACTCAAGATGATGCTAACAGTAATGTAGTGATAGTTGCTAAGAAACTCAGTGATGCTTACAGTAATGTAGTAAGAGTTTCGAACAACCTCAAAGTGATGCTGACAGTCATTTAGTAAGAGTTGCTAATGAACTCAATTTAATGCTACAGTGATGTCGTGAGAATTGCTGATAAACTCAAAATGATGCTAACAGTAATGTAGTGATAGTGGCTAATAAACTCAAAGTGATGCTGACAGTAATGTAGTAAGAGTTGCTACGAACCTTAAAATAATGCAACAATAATGTAGTAAGAGTTGCTACAAACCTCAAAATAATGTGACAGTGATGTCAGAAGAATTGCTAATGATCTCAAAATGATGTGACAGTGATTTAGTAAGAATTTCTAATGAACTCAAAATGATGCTAACAGTAATGGAGTGAACGTTTCGAATAACCTCAAAGTGATGCTGACAGTCATGTACTAAGAGTTGCTACGAACCTCAAAATAATGTGACAGTGATGTCAGAAGAATTGCTAATGATCTTAAAATGATGCGACAGTGATGTAGTAAGAATTGCTAATGACCTCAAAATGATGCTGACAGTAATAGAGTGAAACTTTCGAATAACCTCAAAGTGATGCTTACAGTCATGTAATAAGTGTTGCTACGAACCTCAAAATAATGCGACAGTAATGTAGTAAAAATTGCTACGAACCTCAAAATATTGCGACAGTGATGTCGGAAGAATTGCTAATGAACTCAAAATGATGCTAAGAGTAATGTAGTGATAGTTGCTAATCAACTCAGTGATGCTTACAGTAATGTAGTAAGTGTTTCGAATAACCTCAAAGTGATGCTGACAGTCATGTACTAAGAGTTGCTACGAACCTCAAAATAATGTGACAGTGATGTCAGAAGAATTGCTAATGATCTCAAAATGTTGCGACAGTGATGTAGTAAGAATTGCTAATGGACTCAAAATGATGCTAAAAGTAATGCAGTGAAACTTTCAAATAACCTCAAAGTGATGCTGACAGTCATGTAGCAAGAGTTGCTACGAACCTTAAAATAATGCAACAATAATGTAGTAAGAGTTGCTACGAACCTCAAAATAATGTGACAGTGATGTCAGAAGAATTGCTAATGATCTCAAAATGATGCGACAGTGATGTAGTAAGAATTGCTAATGAACTCAAAATGATGCTAACAGTAATGGAGTGAAAGGTTCGAATAACCTCAAAGTGATGCCGACAGTCATGTAGTAAGAGTTGCTACGAACCTCAAAATATTGCGACAGTGATGTCGGAAGAATTGCTAATGAACTCAAAATGATGCTAACAGTAATGGAGTGAACATTTCGAATAACCTCAAAGTGATGCTGACAGTCATGTAGTTAGTGTTGCTACGAACCTCAAAATAATGCGACAGTAATGTAGGAAAAGTTGCTACGAACCTCAAAATATTGCGACAGTGATGTCAGAAGAATTGCTAATGAACTCAAAATGATGCTAACAGTAATGTAGTGATACTTGCTAATAAATTCAGTGATGCTTACAGTAATGTAGTTAGTGTTTCGAAGAACCTCAAAGTGATGCTGACAGTCATGTAGTAAGAGTTGCTACGAACCTTAAAATAATGCGACAATAATGTCGTCAGAGTTGCTACGAACCTCAAAATAATGTGACAGTGATGTCAGAAGAATTGCTAATGATCTCAAAATGATGCGACAGTGATGTAGTAAGAATTGCTAATGAACTCAAAATGATGCTAACAGTAATGGAGTGAACGTTTCGAATAACCTCAAAGTGATGCTGACAGTCATGTACGAAGAGTTGCTACGAACCTCAAAATAATGAGACAGTAATGTAGTAAAAGTTGCTACGAACCTAAACTATTGCGACAGTGATGTCGGAAGAATTGCTAATGAACTCAAGATGATGCTAACAGTAATGTAGTGATAGTTGCTAAGAAACTCAGTGATGCTTACAGTAATGTAGTAAGAGTTTCGAACAACCTCAAAGTGATGCTGACAGTCATTTAGTAAGAGTTGCTAATGAACTCAATTCAATGCTACAGTGATGTCGTGAGAATTGCTGATAAACTCAAAATGATGCTAACAGTAATGTAGTGATAGTTGCTAATAAACTCAAAGTGATGCTGACAGTAATGTAGTAAGAGTTGCTACGAACCTCAAAATAATGTGACAGTGATGTCAGAAGAATTGCTCATGATCTCAAAATGATGTGACAGTGATTTAGTAAGAATTTCTAATGAACTCAAAATAATGCTAACAGTAATGGAGTGAACGTTTCGAATAACCTCAAAGTGATGCTGACAGTCATGTACTAAGAGTTGCTACAAACCTCAAAATATTGCGACAGTGATGTCGGAAGAATTGCTAATGAACTCAAAATGATGCTAACAGTAATGGAGTGAACGTTTCGAATAACCTCAAAGTGATGCTGACAGTCATGTAGTTAGTGTTGCTACGAACCTCAAAATAATGCGACAGTAATGTAGTAAAAGTTGCTACGAACCTCAAAATATTGCGACAGTGATGTCAGAAGAATTGCTAATGAACTCAAAATGATGCTAACAGTAATGTAGTGATAGTTGCTAATCAACTCAGTGATGCTTGCAGTAATGTAGTAAGTGTTTCGAAGAACCTCAAAGTGATGCTGACAGTCATGTAGTAAGAGTTGCTACAAACCTCAAAATAATGCGACAGTGATGACGGAAGAATTGCTAAAGATCTCAAAATGATGCTAACAGTAATGTAGTGATACTTGCAAATCAATTCAGTGATGCTTACAGTAATGTAGTAAGAGTTTCGAAGAACCTCAAAGTGATGCTGACAGTCATGTAGTAAGAGTTGCTACGAACCTTAAAATAATGCGACAATAATGTCGTAAGAGTTGCTACGAACCTCAAAATAATGTGACAGTGATGTCAGAAGAATTGGTAATGATCTCAAAATGATGTGACAGTGATTTAGTAAGAATTTCTAATGAACTCAAAATGATGCTAACAGTAATGGAGTGAACGTTTCGAATAACCTCAAAGTGATGCTGACAGTCATGTACTAAGAGTTGCTACGAACCTCAAAATAATGCGACAGTAATGTCGTGAAAATTGCTACGAACCTCAAAATATTTCGACAGTTATGTCGGAAGAATTGCTAATGAACTCAAAATGATGCTAAGAGTAATGTAGTGATAGTTGCTAATCAACTCAGTGATGCTTACAGTAATGTAGTAAGTGTTTCGAATAACCTCAAAGTGATGCTGACAGTCATGTACTAAGAGTTGCTACGAACCTCAAAATAATGTGACAGTGATGTCAGAAGAATTGCGAATGATCTCAAAATGTTGCGACAGTGATGTAGTAAGAATTGCTCATGAACTCAAAATGATGCTAAAAGTAATGCAGTGAAACTTTCAAATAACCTCAAAGTGATGCTGACAGTCATGTAGCAAGAGTTGCTACGAACCTCAAAATAATGAGACAGTGATGTCGGAAGAATTGCTAATGAACTCAAAATGATGCTAACAGTAATGGAGTGAAAGTTTCGAATAACCTCAAAGTGATGCTGACAGTCATGTAGTAAGAGTTGCAACGAACCTCAAAATATTGCGACAGTGACGTCGGAAAAATCGTAATGAACTCAAAATGATGCTAACAGTAATGGAGTGAACATTTTGAATAACCTCAAAGTGATGCTGACAGTCATGTAGTAAAAGTTGCTACGAACCTCAAAATATTGCGAGAGTGATGACGGAAGAATTGCTAAATATCTCAAAATGATGCTAACAGTAATGTAGTGATACTTGCTAATCAATTCAGTGATTCTTACAGTAATGTAGTTAGTGTTTCGAATAACCTCAAAGTGATGCTGACAGTCATGTAGTAAGAGTTGCTACGAACCTTAAAATAATGCGACAATAATGTCGTAAGAGTTGCTACGAACCTCAAAATAATGTGACAGTGATGTCAGAAGAATTGCTAATGATCTCAAAATGATGTGACAGTGATGTAGTAAGAATTGTCATGAACTCAAAATGATGCTAACAGTAATGGAGTGAACGTTTCGAATAACCTCAAAGTGATGCTGACAGTCATGTACGAAGAGTTGCTACGAACCTCAAAATAATGCGACAGTAATGTAGTAAAAGTTGCTACGAACCTCAAAATATTGCGACAGTGATGTCGGAAGAAATGGTAATGAACTCAAGATGATGCTAACAGTAATGTAGTGATAGTTGCTAAGAAACTCAGTGATGCTTACAGGAATGTAGTAAGAGTTTCGAACAACCTCAAAGTGATGCTGACAGTCATTTAGTAAGAGTTGCTAATGAACTCAATTCAATGCTACAGTGATGTCGTGAGAATTGCTGATAAACTCAAAATGATGCTAACAGTAATGTAGTGATAGTTGCTAATAAACTCAAAGTGATGCTGACAGTAATGTAGTAAGAGTTGCTACGAACCTTAAAATAATGCAACAATAATGTAGTAAGAGTTGCTACAAACCTCAAAATAATGTGACAGTGATGTCAGAAGAATTGCTAATGATCTCAAAATGATGTGACAGTGATTTAGTAAGAATTTCTAATGAACTCAAAATGATGCTAACAGTAATGGAGTGAACGTTTCGAATAACCTCAAAGTGATGCTGACAGTCATGTACTAAGAGTTGCTACGAACCTCAAAATAATTTGACAGTGATGTCAGAAGAATTGCTAATGATCTTAAAATGATGCGACAGTGATGTAGTAAGAATTGCTAATTACCTCAAAATGATGCTGACAGTAATGGAGTGAAACTTTCGAATAACCTCAAAGAGATGCTGACAGTCATGTAGTAACAGTTACTACGAACCTCAAAATAATGCGACAGTAATGTAGTAAAAATTGCTACGAACCTCAAAATATTGCGACAGTGATGACGGAAGAATTGCTAAAGATCTCAAAATGATGCTAACAGTAATGTAGTGATAGTTGCTAATCAACTCATTGATACTTACAGTATTGTAGTAAGTGTTTCGAATAACCTCAAAGTGATGCTGACAGTCATGTAGTAAGAGTTGCTACGAACCTCAAAATAATGCGAAAGTGATGTCAGAAGAATTGCTCAAGATCTCAAAATGATGTGACAGTAATGTCAGAAGAATTGGTAATGATCTCAAAATGATGATAACAGTAATGGAGTGAACGTTTCGAATAACCTCAAAGTGATGCTGACAGTCATGTACTAAGAGTGGCTACGAACCTCAAAATAATGCGACAGTAATGTAGTAAGAGTTGCTACGAACCTCAAAATAAAGTGACAGTAATGTAGTAAAACTTGCTACGAACCTCTAAATATTGTGACAGTGATGTCGGAAGAATTGCTCATGAACTCAAAATGATGCTGACAGTAATAGAGTGAAACTTTCGAATAACCTCAAAGTGATGCTTACAGTCATGTAATAAGTGTTGCTACGAACCTCAAAATAATGCGACAGTAATGTAGTAAAAATTGCTACGAACCTCAAAATATTGCGACAGTGATGTCGGAAGAATTGCTAATGAACTCAAAATGATGCTAAGAGTAATGTAGTGATAGTTGCTAATCAACTCAGTGATGCTTACAGTAATGTAGTAAGTGTTTCGAATAACCTCAAAGTGATGCTGACAGTCATGTACTAAGAGTTGCTACGAACCTCAAAATAATGTGACAGTGATGTCAGAAGAATTGCTAATGATCTCAAAATGTTGCGACAGTGATGTAGTAAGAATTGCTAATGGACTCAAAATGATGCTAAAAGTAATGCAGTGAAACTTTCAAATAACCTCAAAGTGATGCTGACAGTCATGTAGCAAGAGTTGCTACGAACCTCAAAATAATGCGACAGTGATGTCAGAAGAATTGCTAATGATCTCAAAATGTTGCGACAGTGATGTAGTAAGAATTGCTAATGAACTCAAAATGATGCTAAAAGTAATGCAGTGAAACTTTCAAATAACCTCAAAGTGATGCTGACAGTCATGTAGCAAGAGTTGCTACGAACCTCAAAATAATGCGACAGTGATATCGGAAGAATTGCTAATGATCTCAAAATGATGCGACAGTGATGTAGTAAGAATTGCTAATGAACTCAAAATGATGCGAACAGTAATGGAGTGAACGTTTCGAATAACCTCAAAGTGATGCTGACAGTCATGTTGTAAGTGTTGCTACGAACCTCAAAATAATGCGAAAGTGATGACGGAAGAATTGCTAAAGATCTCAAAATGATGCTAACAGTAATGTAGTGATAGTTGCTAATCAACTCATTGATACTTACAGTATTGTAGTAAGTGTTTCGAATAACCTCAAAGTGATGCTGACAGTCATGTAGTAAGAGTTGCTACGAACCTCAAAATAATGCGACAGTGATGTCAGAAGAATTGCTCAAGATCTCAAAATGATGTGACAGTGATGTCAGAAGAATTGGTAATGATCTCAAAATGATGATAACAGTAATGGAGTGAACGTTTCGAATAACCTCAAAGTGATGCTGACAGTCATGTACTAAGAGTTGCTACGAACCTCAAAATAATGCGACAGTGATGTCGGAAGAATTGCTAATGAACTCAAGATGATGCTCACAGTAATGTAGTGATAGTTACTAAGAAACTAGGTGATGCTTACAGTAATGTAGTAAGAGTTTCGAACAACCTCAAAGTGATGCTGACAGTCATTTAGTAAGAGTTGCTAATGAACTCAATTTAAAGCTACAGTGATGTCGTGAGAATTGCTCAACAACTCAAAATGATGCTAACAGTAATGTAGTGATAGTTGCTAAAAAACTCAAAGTGATGCTGACAGTAATGTAGTAAGAGTTGCTACGAACCTTAAAATAATGCAACAATGATGTAGTAAGAGTTGCTACGAACCTCAAAATATTGCGTCAGTGATGTCGGAAGAATTGCTAATGATCTCAAAATGATGCGACAGTGATGTAGTAAGAATTGCTAATGAACTCAAAATTATGCTAACAGTAATGGAGTGAAACTTTCGAATAACCTCAAAGTGATGCTGACAGTCATGTAGTAAGAGTTGCTACGAACCTAAAAATATTGCGACAGTGATGTCGGAAGAATTGCCAATGAACTCAAAATGATGCTAACAGTAATGTAGTGATAGTTGCTAATCAAGTCAGTGATGCTTACAGTAATGTAGTAAGTGTTTCGAATAGCCTCAAAGTGATGCTGACAGTCATGTAGTAAGAGTTGCTACGAACCACAAAATGATGCGACAGTGATGTCAGAAGAATTGGTAATGATCTCAAAATGATGCGACAGTGATGTCGTAAGAATTGCTAATGATCTAAAAATGATGCTAAAAGTAATGGAGTGAAAGATTCCAATAACCTCAAAGTGATGCTGACAGTCATGTAGTAAGAGTTGCTACGAACCTCAAAACAATGCGACAGTAATGTAGTAAAAGTTGCCACGAACCTCAAAATATTGCGACAGTAATGTCGGAAGAATTGCTCATGAACTCAAAATGATGCTAACAGTAATGGAGTGAACGTTTCGAATAACCTCAAAGTGATGCTGACAGTCTTGTACTAAGAGTTGCTACGAACCTCAAAATAATGCGACAGTAATGTAGTAAAAGTTGCGACGAACCTCAAAATATTGCGACAGTGATGTCGGAAGAATTGCTAATGAACTCAAAATGATGCTAACAGTAATGTAGTGATAGTTGCTTTTCAACTCAGTGATGCTTACAGTAATGTAGTAAGAGTTTCGAACAACCTCAAAGTGATGCTGACAGTCATTTAGTAAGATTTGCTAATGAACTCAATTTAATGCTACAGTGATGTCGTGAGAATTGCTCAACAACTCAAAATGATGCTAACAGTAATGTAGTGATAGTTGCTAAAAGACTCAATGTGATGCTGACAGTCATGTACTAAGAGATGCTACGAACCTCAAAATAATGTGACAGTGATGTCAGAAGAATTGCTAATGATCTAAAAATGATGCGACAGTGATGTAGTAAGAATTGCTAATGAACTCAAAATGATGCTAACAGGAATGGAGTGAAAGTTTCCAATAACCTCAAAGTGATGCTGACAGTCATGAAGTAAGAGTTGCTACGAACCTCAAAACAATGCGACAGTAATGTAGTAAAAGTTGCAAAGAACCTCAAAATATTGCAACAGTGATGTCGGAAGAATTGCTAATGAACTCAAAATGATGCTAACAGTAATGTAGTGATAGTTGCTAATCAAGTCAGTGATGCTTACAGTAATGTCGTAAGTGTTTCTAATAGCCTCAAAGTGATGCTGACAGTCATGTAGAAAGAGTTGCTACGAACCTCAAAATGATGCGACAGTGATGTCAGAAGAATTGGTAATGATCTCAAAATGATGCGACAGTGATGTCGTAAGAATTGCTAATGATCTCAAAATGATGCGACAGTGATGTAGTAAGAATTGCTAATGAACTCAAAATGATGCTATCAGGAATGGAGTGAAAGTTTCCAATAACCTCAAAGTGATGCTGACAGTCATGTAGTAAGAGTTGCTTTGAACCTTAAAATAATGTGACAGTAATGTAGTAAATGTTGCTACGAACCTCAAAAAAATGCGACAGTAATGTAGGAAAAGTTGCTACGAATCTTAAAATATTGCGACAGTGATGACGGAAGAAATGCTAATGAACTCAAAATGATGCTAACAGTAATGTAGTGATAGTTGCTAATCAACTCAGTGATGCTTACAGTAATGTAGTATGTGTTTCGAATAACCTCAAAGTGAAGCTTACAGTCATGTAGTAAGTGTTGCTACAAACCTCAAAATAATGCGAAAGTAATGGAGTAAAAGTTGCTACGAACCTCAAAATATTGCGACAGTGATGTCGGAAGAATTGCTAATGAACTCAAGATGATGCTAACAGTAATGTAGTGATAGTTGCAAAGAAACTCAGTGATGCTTAAAGTAATGTAGTAAGAGTTTCGAACAACCTCAAAGTGATGCTGACAGTAATTTAGTAAGAGTTGCTAATGAACTCAATTTAATGCTACAGTGATGTCATGAGAATTGCTCAACAACTCAAAATGATGCTAACAGCAATGTAGTGATAGTTGCTAATAAACTCAAAGTGATGCTGACAGTAATGTAGTAAAAGTTGCTACGAACCTTAAAATAATGCAACAATAATGTAGTAAGAGTTGCTACGAACCTCAAAATATTGCGACAGTGATGTCGGAAGAATTGCTAATGATGTGAAAATGATGCGACAGTGATGTAGTAAAAGTTGCTACGAACCTCAAAATATTGTGACAGTGATGTCGGAAGAATTTCTAATGAACTCAATATGATGCTAACAGTAATGTAGTGATAGTTGCTAAGAAACTCAGTGATGCTTAAAGTAATGTAGTAAGAGTTGCTACGAACCTTAAAATAATGCAACAATAATGTAGTAAGAGTTGCTACGAACCTCAAAATATTGCGACAGTGATGTCGGAAGAATTGCAAATGATCTCAAAATGATGCGACAGTGATGTAGTAAGAATTGCTAATGAACTCAAAATGATGCTTACAAAAATGGAGTGAAACTTTCGAATAACCTCAAAGTGATGCTGACAGTCATGTAGTAAGAGTTGCTACGAACCTCAAAATAATGCGACAGTAATGCAGTAAAAGTTGCTACGAACCTCAAAATAATGCGACAGTAATGTAGTAAAAGTTGCTACGAACCTCAAAATAATGCGACAGTAATGTAGTAAGAGTTGCTACGAACCTCAAAATAATGCGATAGTAATGTAGTAAAAGTTGCTACGAACCTCAAAATATTGCGGTTGTAGTAAGAATTGCTAATGAAGTCAAAATGATGAAAACAGTAATGTAGTGATAGTTGCTAATCAAGTCAGTGATGCTTACAGTAATGTAGTTAGTGTTTCGAACAACCTCAAAGTGATGGTGACAGTCATGTAGTAAGAGTTGCTACGAACCTCAAAACAATGCGACAGTGATGTCAGAAGAATTGCTAAAGATCTTAAAATGATGCGACAGTGATGGAGTGAACGTTTCGAATAACCTCAAAGTGATACTGACAGTCTTGGACTAAGAGTTGCTACGAACCTCAAAATAATGCGACAGTGATGTCGGAAGAATTGCTAATGAACTCAAGATGATGCTAACAGTAATGTAGTGATAGTTGCTAAGAAACTCAGTGATGCTTACAGGAATGTAGTAAGAGTTTCGAACAACCTCAAAGTGATGCTGACAGTCATTTAGTAAGAGTTGCTAATGAACTCAATTTAATGCTACAGTGATGTCGTGAGAATTGCTCATGAACTCAAAATGATGCTAACAGTAATGTAGTGATAGTTGCTAATAAACTCAAAGTGATGCTGACAGTAATGTAGTAAAAGTTGCTCCGAACCTCAAAATATTGCGACAGTGATGTAGTAAGAATTGCTAATGAACTCAAAATGATGCTAACAGTAATGGAGTGAAACTTTCGAATGTCCTCAAAGTGATGCTGACAGTCATGTAGTAAGAGTTGCTACGAACCTCAAAATAATGTGACAGTAATGAAGTAAAAGTTGCTACTACCTCAAAAAAATGCGACAGTAATGTAGGAAAAGTTGCTACGAACCTCAAAATAATGTGACAGTGATGTCGGAAGAATATCTAATGATGTCAAAATGATGCGACAGTGATGTAGTAAAAGTTGCTACGAACCTCAAAATATTGTGACAGTGATGTCGGAAGAATTGCTAATGAACTCAAGATGATGCTAACAGTAATGTAGTGATAGTTGCTAAGAAACTCAGTGATGCTTAAAGTAATGTAGGAAGAGTTTCGAACAACCTCAAAGTGATGCTGAATGTAATTTAGTAAGAGTTGCTAATGAACTCAATTTAATGCTACAGTGATGTCGTGAGAATTGCTCAACAACTCAAAATGATGCTAACAGTAATGGAGTGAACATTTCGAATAACCTCAAAGTGATGCTTACAGTAATGTAGTAAGAGTTGCTTTGAACCTCAAAATAAATCGACAGTGATGTCGGAAGAATTGCTAAAGATGTGAAAATGATGCGACAGTGATGTCGTAAAAGTTGCTACGAACCTCAAAATATTGTGACAGTGATGTCGGAAGAATTTCTAATGAACTCAAGATGATGCTAACAGTAATGTAGTGATAGTTGCTAAGAAACTCAGTGATGCTTAAAGTAATGTAGTAAGAGTTTCGAACAACCTCAAAGTGATGCTGACAGTCATTTAGTAAGAGTTGCTAATGAACTCAGTTTAGTGCTACAGTGATTTCGTGAGAATTGCTCAACAACTCAAAATGATGCTAACAGTAATGTAGTGATAGTTGCTAATAAACTCAAAGTGATGCTGACAGTAATGTAGTAAGAGTTGCTAGGAACCTTAAAATAATGCAACAATAATGTAGTAAGAGTTGCTACGAACCTCAAAATAATGTGACAGTGATGTCAGAAGAATTGCTAATGATCTGAAAATGATGCGACAGTGATGTAGTAAGAATTGCTAATGAACTCAAAATGATGCTAACAGTAATGGAGTGAAATTTTCGAATAACCTCAAAGTGATGCTGACAGTCATGTAGTAAGAGTTGCTACGAACCTCAAAATAATGCGACAGTCATGTAGTAAAAGTTGCTACGAACCTCAAAATAATGCGACAGTCATGTAGTAAAAGTTGCTACGAACCTCAAAATAATGTGACAGTCATGTAGTAAAAGTTGCTACGAACCTCAAAATAATGCGACGGTAATGTAGTAAGAGTTGCTACGAACCTCAAAATAATGCGACAGTAATGTAGTAAAAGTTGCTACGAACCTCAAAACATTGCAGTTGTAGTAAGAATTGCTAATGAAGTCAAAATGATGATACCAGTAATGTAGTGATAGTTGCTAATCAAGTCAGTGATGCTTACAGTAATGTAGTTAGTGTTTCGAACAACCTCAAAGTGATGGTGACAGTCATGTAGAAAGAGTTGCTACGAACCTCAAAACAATGCGACAGTGATGTCAGAAGAATTGCTCAAGATCTTAAAATGATGCGACAGTGATGGAGTGAACGTTTCGAATAACCTCAAAGTGATGCTGACAGTCTTGTACTAAGAGTTGCTACGAACCTCAAAATAATGCGACAGTGATGTCGGAAGAATTGCTAATGAACTCAAGATGATGCTAACAGTAATGTAGTGATAGTTGCTAAGAAACTCAGTGATGCTTACAGTAATGTAGTAAGAGTTTTGAACAACCTCAAAGTGATGCTGACAGTCATTTAGTAAGAGTTGCTAATGAACTCAATTTAATGCTACAGTGATGTCGTGAGAATTGCTCATGAACTCAAAATGATGCTAACAGTAATGTAGTGATAGTTGCTAATAAACTCAAAGTGATGCTGACAGTAATGTAGTAAAAGTTGCTACGAACCTCAAAATATTGCGACAGTGATGTCGTGAGAATTGCTCATAAACTCAAAATGATGCGACAGTGATGTAGTAAGAATTGCTAATGAACTCAAAATGATGCTAACAGTAATGGAGTGAAACTTTCGAATAACCTCAAAGTGATGCTGACAGTCATGTAGTAAGAGTTGCTACGAACCTCAAAATAATGTGACAGTAATGTAGTAAAAGTTGCTACTACCTCAAAAAAATGCGACAGTAATGTAGGAAAAGTTGCTACGAACCTCAAAATAATGTGACAGTGATGTCAGAAGAATATCCAATGATGTCAAAATGATGCGACAGTGATGTAGTAAAAGTTGCTACGAACCTCAAAATATTGCGACAGTGATGTCGGAAGAAATGCTAATGAACTAAAAATGATGCTAACAGTAATGTAGTGAAAGTTGCTAATCAACTCAGTGATGCTTACAGCAATGTAGTAAGTGTTTTGAATAACCTCAAAGTGATGCTTACAATCATGTAGTAAGTGTTGCTACGAACCTCAAAATATTGCGACAGTGATGTCGGAAGAATTGCTAATGAACTCAAGATGATGCTAACAGTAATGTAGTGATAGTTGCTAAGAAACTCAGTGATGCTTACAGTAATGTCGTAAGAGTTTCGAACAACATCAAAGTGATGCTGACAGTCATTTAGTAAGAGTTGCTAATGAACTCAGTTCAGTGCTACAGTGATGTCGTGAGAATTGCTCAACAACTCAAAATGATGCTAACAGTAATGTAGTGATAGTTGCTAATAAACTCAAAGTGATGCTGACAGTAATGTAGTAAGAGTTGCGAGGAACCTTAAAATAATGCAACAATAATGGAGTAAGAGTTGCTACGAACCTCAAAATAATGTGACAGTGATGTCGGAAAAATTGCTAATGATGTCAAAATGATGCGACAGTGATGTTGTAAGAATTGCTAATGAACTAAAATGATGATAATAGTAATGGAGTGAAACTTTCGAATAACCTCAAAGTGATGCTAACAGTCATGTAGCAAGTGTTGCTACGAACCTCAAAATATTGCGACAGTGATGTCGGAAGAATTGCTAATGAACTCAAGATGATGCTAACAGTAATTTAGTGATAGTTGCAAAGAAACTCAGTGATGCTTACAGTAATGTAGTAAGAGTTTCGAACAACCTCAAAGTGATGCTGACAGTAATTTAGTAAGAGTTGCTAATGAACTCAATTTAATGCTACAGTGATGTCGTGAGTATTGCTCAAAAACTCAAAATGATGCTAACAGCAATGTAGTGATAGTTGCTAATAAATTCAAAGTGATGCTGACAGTAATGTAGTAAGAGTTTCGAACCTTAAAATAATGCAACAATAATGTAGTAAGAGTTGCTACGGACCTCAAAATATTGCGACAGTGATGTCGGAAGAATTGCTAATGATGTGAAAATGATGCGACAGTGATGTAGTAAAAGTTGCTACGAACCTCAAAATATTGTGACAGTGATGTCGGAAGAATTTCTAATGAACTCAAGATGATGCTAACAGTAATGTAGTGATAGTTGCTAAGAAAGTCAGTGATGCTTAAAGTAATGTAGTAAGACTTTCGAACAACCTCAACGTGATGCTGACAGTCATTTAGTAAGAGTTGCTAATGAACTCAGTTCAGTGCTACAGTGATTTCGTGAGAATTGCTCAACAACTCAAAATGATGCTAAAAGTAATGTAGTGATAGTTGCTAATAAACTCAAAGTGATGCTGACAGTAATGTAGTCAGAGTTGCTAGGAACCTTAAAATAATGCAACAATAATGTAGTAAGAGTTGCTACGAACCTCAAAATATTGCGACAGTGATGTCGGAAGAATTGCTAATGATCTCAAAATGATGCGACAGTGATGTAGTAAGAATTGCTAATGAACTCAAAATGATGCTAACATTAATGGAGTGAAACTTTCGAATAACCTCAAAGTGATGCTGACAGTCATGTAGTAAGAGTTGCTACGAACCTCAAAATAATGCGACAGTCATGTAGTAAAAGTTGCTACGAACCTCAAAATAATGCGACAGTAATGTAGTAAAAGTTGCTCCGAACCTCAAAATAATGCGACAGTAATGTAGTAAAAGTTGCTACGAACCTCAAAATAATGCGACAGTAATGTAGTAAGAGTTGCTACGAACCTCAAAATAATGCGACAGTAATGTAGTAAATGTTGCTACGAACCTCAAAATAATGCGATAGTGATGTAGTAAAAGTTGCTACGAACCTCAAAATATTGCGGTTGTAGTAAGAATTGCTAATGAAGTCAAAATGATGATAACAGTAATGTAGTGATAGTTGCTAATCAAGTCAGTGATGCTTACAGTAATGTAGTTAGTGTTTCGAACAACCTCAAAGTGATGGTGACAGTCATGTAGTAAGAGTTGCTACGAACCTCAAAACAATGCGACAGTGATGTCAGAAGAATTGCTAAAGATCTTAAAATGATGCGACAGTGATGGAGTGAACGTTTCGAATAACCTCAAAGTGATGCTGACAGTCTTGTACTAAGAGTTGCTACGAACCTCAAAATAATGCGACAGTGATGTCGGAAGAATTGCTAATGAACTCAAGATGATGCTAACAGTAATGTAGTGATAGTTGCTAAGAAACTCAGTGATGCTTACAGTAATGTAGTAAGAGTTTCGAACAACCTCAAAGTGATGCTGACAGTCATTTAGTAAGAGTTGCTAATGAACTCAATTTAATGCTACAGTGATGTCGTGAGAATTGCTCATGAACTCAAAATGATGCTAACAGTAATGTAGTGATAGTTGCAAATAAACTCAAAGTGATGCTGACAGTAATGTAGTAAAAGTTGCTACGAACCTCAAAATATTGCGACAGTGATGTCGGAAGAATTGCTAATGAACTCAAAATGATGCTAACAGTAATGTAGTGATTGTTGCTAATCAACTCAGTGATGCTTACAGTAATGTAGGAAGAGTTTCGAACAACCTCAAAGTGATGCTGACAGTCATTTAGTAAGAGTTGCTAATGAACTAAATTCAATGCTACAGTGATGTCGTGAGAATTGCTCATAAACTCAAAATGATGCGACAGTGATTTAGTAAGAATTGCTAATGAACTCAAAATGATGCTAACAGTAATGGAGTGAAACTTTCGAATAACCTCAAAGTGATGCTGACAGTCATGTAGTAAGAGTTGCTACGAACCTCAAAATAATGTGACAGTAATGTAGTAAAAGTTGCTACGAACCTCAAAAAAATGCGACAGTAATGTAGGAAAAGTTGCTACGAACCTCAAAATAATGTGACAGTGATGTCGGAAGAATTGCTAATGATGTCAAAATGATGCGACAGTGATGTAGTAAAAGTTGCTACGAACATCAAAATATTGTGACAGTGATGTCGGAAGAATTGCTAATGAACTCAAAATGATGATAACAGTAATGGAGTGAAACTTTCGAATAACCTCAAAGTGATGCTCACAGTCATATAGTAAGTGTTGCTACGAACCTCAAAATATTGCGACAGTGATGTCGGAAGAATTGCTAATGAACTCAAGATGATGCTAAAAGTAATGTCGTGATAGTTGCTAAGAAACTAAGTGATGCTTACAGTAATGTAGTAAGAGTTTCGAACAACCTCAAAGTGATGCTGACAGTCATTTAGTAAGAGTTGCTCATGAACTCAATTTAATGCGACAGTGATGTCGTGAGAATTGCTCAACAACTCAAAATGATGCTAACAGTAATGTAGCGATAGTTGCTAATAAACTCAAAGTGATGCTGACAGTAATGTAGTAAGAGTTGCTAGGAACCTTAAAATAATGCAACAATAATGTAGTAAGAGTTGCTACGAACCTCAAAATAATGTGACAGTGATGTCGGAGGAATTGCTAATGAACTCAAGATGATGCTAACAGTAATGTAGTGATAGTTGCTAAGAAACTCAGTGATGCTTACAGTAATGTAGTAAGAGTTTCGAACAACCTCAATGTGATGCTGACAGTCATTTAGTAAGAGTTGCTCATGAACTCAATTTAATGCGACAGTGATGTCGTGAGAATTGCTACACAACTCAAAATGATGCTAAAAGTAATGCAGTGATAGCTGCTCATAAACTCAAAGTGATGCTGACAGTAATGTAATAAGAGTTGCTACGAACCTTAAAATAATGCAACAATAATGTAGTAAGAGTTGCTACGAACCTCAAAATAATGCGACAGTGATGTCAGAAGAATTGCTAAAGATCTCAAAATGATGCGACAGTGATTTAGAAAGAATTGCTAATGATCTCAAAATGATGCGAAAGTGATGTAGTAAGAATTGCTAATGAACTCAAAATGATGCTAGCAGTAATGGAGTGAAAGTTTTGAATAACCTCAAAGTGATGCTGACAGTCATGTAGTAAGAGTTACTACGAACCTCAAAATAATGCGACAGTAATGTCGTAAAAGTTGTTACGAACCTCAAAATAATGCGACAGTGATGTCAGAAGAATTGCTAAAGATCTCAAAATGATGCGACAGTGATTTAGAAACAATTGCTCAAAAACTCAAAATGATGCTAAAAGTAATGGAGTGAACGTTTCGAATAACCCCAAAGTGATGCTGACAGTCTTGCACTAAGAGTTGCTACGAACCTCAAAATAATGCGACAGTGATGTCGGAAGAATTGCTAATGATCTCAAAATGATACGACAGTGATGTAGTAAGAATTGCTAATGAACTCAAAATGATGCTAAAAGTAATGGAGTGAAACTTTCGAATAACCTCAAAGTGATGCTTACAGTCATGTAGTAAGTGTTGCTACAAACCTAAAAATAATGCGAACGTAATGTAGTAAAAGTTGCTACGAACCTCAAAATATTGCGACAGTGATGTCGGAAGAATTGTTAACGAACTCAAGATGATGCTAACAGTAATGTAGTGATAGTTGCTAAGAAACTCAGTGATGCTTACAGTAATGTAGTAAGAGTTTCGAACAACCTCAAAGTGATGCTGACAGTCATTTAGTAAGAGTTGCTAATGAACTCAATTTAATGCTACAGTTTTTTCGTGAGAATTGCTCAAAAACTCAAAATGATGCCAATAGTAATGTAGTGATAGTTGCTAATAAACTCAAAGTGATGCTGACAGTAATGTAGTAAGAGTTGCTACGAACCTTAAAATAATGCAACAATAATGTAGTAAGAGTTGCTAATGAACTCAATTCAATGCTACAGTGATGTCGTGAGAATTGCTCATGAACTCAAAATGATGCGAACAGTAATGTAGTGATAGTTGCTAATAACCTCAAAGTGATGCTGACAGTAATGTAGTAAGAGTTGCTACGGTGCTTAAAATAATGCAACAATAATGTAGTAAGAGTTGCTACGAACCTCAAAATAATGTGACAGTAATATAGTAAAAGTTGCTACGAACCTCAAAATATTGCGACAGTGATGTCGGAAGAATTGCTAATGAACTCAAAATGATGCTAACAGTAATGTAGTGATAGTTGCTAATCAAGTCAGTGATGCTTACAGTAATGTAGTAAGTGTTTCGAATAACCTCAAAGTGATGCTGACAGTCATGTAGTAAGAGTTGCTACGAACCTCAAAATAATGCGACAGTGATGTCGGAAGAATTGCTAATTAACTCAAAATGATGCTAACAGTAATGGAGTGATAGTTGCTAATTAACTCAGTGATGCTTACAGTAATGTAGTAAGTGTTTCCAACAACCTAAAAGTGATGCTTTTAGTCATGTAGTAACAGTTGCTTCTAACCTCAAAATGATGCTGACAGTAATGTAGTGATAGTTGCTAATAAAGTCAGTGATGCTTCCAGTAATGTAGTAAGTGTTTCAAACAACCTCAAAGTGATGCTGACAGTCATGTAGTAAGAGTTGCTACTAACCTCAATTTAATGCTACAGTGATGTCTATGAATTGCTAATAAACTCAAAATGACGCTAACACTAATGTAGTGATAGTTGCTAATAAACTCAAATGATGCAAACAGTAATGTAGTAAGAGCTGCTTCTAACCTCAAAATGATGCTAAAAGTAATGTAGTGATAGTTGCTAATGAACTCAAAGTGATGCTGACAGTAATGTAGTGATAGTTGCTAATGAACTCAAAGAGATGCTGACAGTAATGTAGTAAGAGTTGCTTCGAACCTCAAAGTAATGCGACAGTGATGTCAAAAATATTGTTAATGATCTCAAACTGATGCGACAGTGATGTAGTAAGAATTGCTAAGGGACTCAAAATGATGCTAACAGTAATGGAGTGAAAGTTTCGAATAACCTCAAAGTGATGCTGACAGTCATGTAGTAAGTGTTGCTACGAACCTCAAAATATTGCGACAGTGATGTCGAAAGCATTTCGAATAAACTCAAAATGATGCTAACAGTAATGTAGTGATAGTTGCTAATAAACTCAAAGTGATGCTATGTAGTAAGAGTTGCTACGAACCTTAAAATAATGCAACAATAATGTAGTAAGAGTTGCTACGAACCTCAAAATAATGTTACAGTGATGTCAGAAGAATTGCAAATGATCTCAAAATGATGCGACAGTGATGTAGTAAGAATTGCTAATGAACTCAAAATGATGCTAACAGTAATGGAGTGAAAGTTTCGAATAACCTCAAAGTGATGCTGACAGTCATGTAGTAAGTGTTGCGACGAACCTCAAAATATTGCGACAGTGATGTCGGAAGAATTGCTAATGAACTCAAAATTATGCGAACAGTAATGTAGTGATAGTTGCTAATAAACTCAGTGATGCTTACAGTAATGTAGTAAGTGTTTCCAACAACCTAAAAGTGATGCTGTCAGTCATGTAGTAACAGTTGCTTCTAACCTCAAAATGATGCTAACAGTAATGTAGTGATAGTTGCTAATAAACTCAGTGATGCTTACAGTAATGTAGTAAGTGTTTCAAAGAACCTCAAAGTGATGCTGACAGTCATGTAGTAAGAGTTGCTACTAACCTCAATTTAATGCTACAGTGATGTCTATGAATTGCTAATAAACTCAAAATGACGCCGACAGTAATGTAGTGATAGTTGCTAATGAACTCAAAGTGATGCTGACAGTAATGTAGTAAGTGTTTTGAACAACCTCAAAGTGATGCTGACAGTCATGTAGTAAGAGTTGCTTCGAACCTCAAAGTAATGCGACAGTGATGTCGAAAGCATTTCGAATAAACTCAAAATGATGCTAACAGTAATGTAGTGATAGTTGCTAATAAACTCAAAGTGATGCTATGTAGTAAGAGTTGCTACGAACCTTAAAATAATGCAACAATAATGTAGTAAGAGTTGCTACGAACCTCAAAATAATGTTACAGTGATGTCAGAAGAATTGCAAATGATCTCAAAATGATGCGACAATGATGTAGTAAGAATTGCTAATGAACTCAAAATGATGCTAACAGTAATGGAGTGAAAGTTTCGAATAACCTCAAAGTGATGCTGACAGTCATGTAGTAAGTGTTGCGACGAACCTCAAAATATTGCGACAGTGATGTCGGAAGAATTGCTAATGAACTCAAAATTATGCGAACAGTAATGTAGTGATAGTTGCTAATAAACTCAGTGATGCTTAAAGTAATGTAGTAAGTGTTTCCAACAACCTAAAAGTGATGCTGTCAGTCATGTAGTAACAGTTGCTTCTAACCTCAAAATGATGCTAACAGTAATGTAGTGATAGTTGCTAATAAACTCAGTGATGCTTACAGTAATGTAGTAAGTGTTTCAAACAACCTCAAAGTGATGCTGACAGTCATGTAGTAAGAGTTGCTACTAACCTCAATTTAATGCTACAGTGATGTCTATGAATTGCTAATAAACTCAAAATGACGCCGACAGTAATGTAGTGATAGTTGCTAATGAACTCAAAGTGATGCTGACAGTAATGTAGTAAGAGTTGCTACGAACCTCAAAGTAATGCGACAGTGATGTCAAAAGAATTGTTAATGATCTCAAACTGATGGGACAGTGATGTCGTAAGAATTGCTAATGAACTCAAAATGATGCTCAAAGTAATGTAGTGATAGTTGCTATTAACTCAGTGATGCTTAAAGTAATGTAGTAAGTGTTTCCAACAACCTCAAAGTGATGCTGACAGTCATGTAGGAAGAGTTTCAAACAACCTCAAAGTGATGCTGACAGTCATGTAGTAAGAGTTGCTAATGAACTCAATTTCATGCTACAGTGATGTCGTGAGAATTTCTAATGAACTCAAATGATGCTAACAGTAATGTAGTGATAGTTGCTAATAAACTCAAAGTGATGCTGACAGTCATGTAGTAAGAGTTGCTACGAACCTTTAAATAATGCAACAGTAATGTAGTAAAAGTTGCTACGAACCTCAAAATAATGCGACAGTGATGTCAGAAGAATTGCTAATGATCGCAAAATGATGCGACAGTGATGTAGTAAGAATTGCTAATGAACTCAAAATGATGCTAAAAGTAATGGAGTGAAAGTTTCGAATAACCTCAAAATGATGCTGATGGTCATGTAGTAAGAGTTGCTACGAACCTTTAAATAATGCAACAGTAATGTAGTAAAAGTTGCTACGAACCTCAAAATATTGCGACAGTGATGTCGGAAGAATTGCTAATGAACTCAAAATGATGCTAACAGTAATGTAGTGATAGTTGCTAATCAACTCAGTGATGCTTACAGTAATGTAGACAGTGTTTCGAACAACCTCAAAGTGATTCTGACAGTCATGTAGTAAGGGTTGCTACGAACTTTAAAAATGCAACAGTAAAGAAGTAAGAGTTGCTTCGAACCTCAAAATAATGCGACAGTGATGTCAGAAGAATTGGTCATGATCTCAAACTGATGGGACAGTGATGTCGTAAGAATTGCTAATGAACTCAAGATGATGCCAACAGTAATGTAGTGATAGTTGCTAATCAACTCAGTGATGCTTTCAGTAATGTAGTAAGAGTTTCGAACAATGTCAAAGTGATGCTGACAGTCATGTAGTTAGAGTTGCTACTAACCTCAATTTAATGCTACAGTGATGTCTATGAATTGCTAATAAACTCAAAATGATGCTAACAGTAATGTAGTGATAGTTGCTAATAAACTCAAAGTGATGCTGACAGTAATGTAGTAAGAGTTGCTACGAACCTCAAAATAATGCGACAGTGATGTCGGAAGAATTGCTAATGATCTCGAAATAATGCGACAGTGATGTAGTAAGAATTGCTAATGAACTCAAAATGATGCTAACAGTAATGGAGTGAACGTTTCGAATAACCTCAAAGTGATGCTGACAGTCATGTAGTAAGAGTTGCTACGCACCTCAAAATAATGTGACAGTGATGTCAGAAGAATTGCTAAAGATCTCAAAATAATGTGACAGTGATGTCAGAAGAATTGCTAATGATCTCAAAATGATGCAACAGTAATGTAGTAAGAGTTGCTACGAACCTCAAAATAGTGCGACAGTCATGTAAGAAGAATTGCTAATGAACTCAAAATGATGCTCACAGTAATGTAGTGATAATTGCTAATCAACTCAGTGATGCTTACAGTAATGTAGTAAGTTTTTCGAACAACCTCAAAGTGATGCTGACAGTCATGTGGTTAGAGTTGCGAATAACCTAAAAATGATGCTGATTGTAATGTAGTAAGAGTTGCTAATAACCTCAAAATAATGATACAGTGATGTAGGAAGAATTGCAAATATTCTCAAAATGATGCGACATTGATGTCGTAAGAATTGCTATTGAACTCAAAATGATGACAACAGTAACGTAGTGATAGTTGCTAATAAACTCAGTGATGCTTACAGTAATGTAGTAAGTGTTTCGAACGACCTCAAAGTGATGCTGACAGTCATGTAGTAAGTGTTTTGAACAACCTAAAAGTGATGCTGATAGTCATGTAGTAAGAGTTGCTACGAACCTTAAAAAAATACAAAAGTAATGTAGTAAGAGTTGCTATGAACCTAAAAAATAATGCGACAGTGATGTCAGAAGAATTGCTAATTATCTCAAAATGATGCGACAGTGATGTCGTAAGAAATGTAATGAACTCAAAATGATGCTAACTGTAATGTAGTGAAAGTTTCGAAAAACCTCAAAGCGATGCTGACAGTCATGTGGTTAGAGTTGCGAGTAACCTAAAAATGATGCTGATTGTAATGTAGTAAGAGTTGCTAAAAAATGATGCGACAGTGATGTTGGAAGAATTGCTATTGAACTCAAAATGATGCTAACAGTAACGTAGTGATAGTTGTTAATCAACTCAGTGATGCTTACAGTAATGTAGTAAGAGTTTTGAACAACCTCAAAGTGATGCTGACAGTCATGTGGTCAGAGTTGCGAGTAACCTAAAAATGATGCTGACAGTAATGTAGTAAGAGTTGCTACGAACCTCAAAATAATGCTACAGTGATGTCGTAAGAATTGCTAATGAACTCAAAATGATGCTAACAGTAATGTAGTGAAAGTTGCCAATGAACTCAAAGTGATGCTGACAGTAATGTAGTAAGAGTTTCGAACAACCTCAAAGTGATGCTGACAGTAATGTAGTAAGAGTTGCTACGAACCTTAAAATAATGCAACAGTAATGTAGTAAGAGTTGCTACGAACCTCAAAATAATGCAACAGTGATGTCAGAAGAATTGCTAATGATCCCAAAAAAATGTGACAGTGATGTCGAAAGAATTGCTGATGATCTCAAAATGATGCGACAGTGATGTAATAAGAATTGCTAATGAACTCAAAATGATGCTAACAGTAATGGAGTGAAAGTTTCAAATGACCTCAAAGTCATGCTTACAGTCATGTAGTAAGAGTTGCTACTAACCTCTAAATAATGCAACAGTAATGTAGCAAGAGTTGCTACGAACCTCCAAATAATGCGACAGTGATGTCAGAAGAATTGGTAATAATCTAAAATGATGCGACAGTGATGTTGTAATAATTGCTAATGAACTCAAAATAATGCAACAGTAATGTAGTAAGAGTTGCTACGAACCTCAAAATAATGCGACAGTGATTTTTGGAAGAATTGCTAATGATCTCAAAATGATGCGACACTGATGTAGTAAGAATTGCTTATGAACTCAAAATGATGCTGACAGTATGGTAGTGAAAGTTTCGAATGACCTCAAAGTGATGCTGACAGTCATGTAGTAAGAGTTGCTACGAACCTCAAAATAATGCAACAGTGATGTCAGAAGAATTGGTAATGATCTAAAATGATGCTAACAGTAATGTAGTGATAGTTGCTAATAAACTCAAAGTGATGCTGACAGTAATGTAGTAAAAGTTGCTACGAACCTCAAAATATTGCGACAGTGATGTTGTAATAATTGCTAATAACCTCAAAATAATGCGACAGTGATTTAGGAAGAATTGCTAATGATGTCAAAATGACGTGAAAGTGATGTCGGAAGAATTGCTAATGAACTCAAAATGATGCTCACAGTAATGTCGTGATAGTTGCTAATAACCTCGAAATGATGCTAACAGTCATGTAGTAAGAGTTGCTAATAACCTCGAAATGATGCTTACAGTGATGTAGTAAGAGTTGAAACTAGAACAACAAACTGTCCTCTGATGGTTGGACAGGTTGCTTTGGTCCGTCCTCTCACTCATCATTAAAAGCCCTTATTACTAATCATTCATCCAATCTGACACTCACGTCTGCAGTGGGGAATCCCCAGCAACCCGCGGCCCACATGGAGCAGTCTCGGCCAATCACGTGGGGCCTGCAGCGGCACCGACCACCAAATGACTCGCAGGTTTCACTCTCAGCTCCAACCTCATGGCAGGCACAAGGCAGGGCGCCGTTGTTGAAGAGAGCCCAAGAGACACAGCTGAGCTGAGACAGAATGGAGACGAAGGACAGGAGGGATGACAGAGAAAAAGGAAATGTTAGCGAGACATTTTAGGAAAATTAGTTTAGTGGGGAAAAGGTTCTTAGCCAAACTTGCTAAATGGAAGGACAACAAAAAACAAAGATCTTCAAAAGAAAATTAGCACAAAATGAAACCCTGCAAGAGAAAGTAAATCAAGAACTAAATATTCTTGAGGCTCAGGTCTTTAGTTCCAATGCTTGTAAATGACATCTGAATGCATTCACAACCCATATCTGAGCAGACAGAAGCGTCCCAGTCAGGCCCAGTTTAGTTCCTCTAGAACATTCAGGGATACAGAACAGGGACCAACTCAGGCTGAGAGACACCGACTTGACATGAAAGCTGTTGAGGCCACAGTTGCTGATGAAGTGGTCAGATTTCTCCAGTGGTTCTTGGTTCAGGGAGCTGGAGCTGGAGCTGCTCTCAGGCACCACCAGGACGTAATCCTGGAGAGACAGAAGGAAGAAGTCCAGGCCTGACAGAGGAGAAGGAGGCACAGAGTAGAAACAGCAGATACGTGTGGGGAAAGGGAGAGGGTATCAGTCCAGCAGAGGAGCAGGAAACCTACCACCACAGGGCTCTGCCTGCAGGAACCTGCAGGTGAGGAGGACCTGGTGGTCCGGCACATCCAGAATGATCTGGTTTTCAGACACCGCCACGTTTCGGCAGCCGTAAGCGTGGGGACAGAAGGAGGCGTTGGCGTGGCCTGAAAGACACAAACAACCATCTCCATTTGAATGTTTCTCAAACAGCCGGAGCAGGAAAGCTAAGATGAATCAAAGATCCTCCACCCTGCCAGATCCGACCCTGGTAATGTAGACCTGCACAGGGTGGGTGGGGTGGAGCGGCTGGTGGTGGTGGAGGATGAAGACGTATCTGCCCAAAGCCTGGACACGGTGGAGTCCACCGCAGCGTTCTGAGTAGAAGGATGAGAGCGATGTTCAATGGTACATGTTTTCTTTCCTGAACCGCCGATGTTTCCAATCACGAATCTCAGTCATGAGATTTGAACATCATGGAGGAGTTCAAAAGTGTCAAACTGGGCCGGTCTCCATTTTATGAGTCCAGAGACCGAAGATAAAACTCCAAGTCCCTGGTTCAGATTTGACTCGTCTGAATCCAAACACAGCAGCGTTCTTCCACCAGGCCAGATGAGTTGATCATGATAACAAGATATCTTCATGCTACTACAACACACAAACTCATCACCAGAAAAGACTTCATGGTGGAACAACAAATCTCCTCCCAATGGGAAAAACATTGAGTTGAACAATCAACTTTTCCATGATGACATGGAGAGCTTGGCAGCAGCAGCAGGCTTCCATTGGGGGCTGATATGCCAGCTCCACTTAGCCTTCTTTGGAATGGTTTCACCTGGAGTGATGCTGTTATTGAGACCTTTTATCTGGAACAACACCACCTGCATGGAGACTGAGGACTTCAACAGATGCAGATGTTGACCCAGAATAAATCTAAATATTCCAGATGTGTTAAATCAATCCAGCAGCAGTGGTGGGAGCGTCGTAAACTCACTCACTCAGCAGCCGTCAGCCTCCGTACCTGCACGGAGTCCAGCCTGATGTGGTCTCTGTTGTCTGCTCCCAGAGGTGGTCTGTCACCTCTGAACCAGGGGGCTCATCTCTCTGGTGGGAGGTCAGTGGAGGAGCTGCAGCAGGGGAGGCCAGGATGGGCTCCTGTAGGAGGAGCTCTGGCCCTCCTTCAGCACCAGCCAGTGGGAGGGAGTTTGGAAACATGAGGGGACACAGGAGGAGCTACAGGGGGAGGGAAGGTGGATCAGAACCCTTCTAACAAGAGCGCTGAGGGGACACAGGAGGAGCTACAGGGGGAGGGAAGGTGGATCAGAACCGTTCTAACAAGAGCGCTGAGGGGACACAGGAGGAGCTACAGGGGGAGGGAAGGTGGATCAGAACCCTTCTAACAAGAGCTCTGAGGGGACACAGGAGGAGCTACGGGGAAGGGAAGGTGGATCAGAACCCTTCTAACAAGACCGCTGAGGGGACACAGGAGGAGCTACAGGGGGAGGGAAGGTGGATCAGAACCGTTCTAACAAGAGCGCTGAGGGGACACAGGAGGAGCTACAGGGGGAGGGAAGGTGGATCAGAACCGTTCTAACAAGAGCGCTGAGGGGACACAGGAGGAGCTACAGGGGGAGGGAAGGTGGATCAGAACCCTTCTAACAAGAGCGCTGAGGGGACACAGGAGGAGCTACAGGGGGAGGGAAGGTGGATCAGAACCGTTCTAACAAGAGCGCTGAGGGGACACAGGAGGAGCTACAGGGGGAGGGAAGGTGGATCAGAACCGATCTAACAAGAGCGCTGAGGGGACACAGGAGGAGCTACAGGGGGAGGGAAGGTGGATCAGAACCCTTCTAACAAGAGCGCTGAGGGGACACAGGAGGAGCTACAGGGGGAGGGAAGGTGGATCAGAACCGTTCTAACAAGAGCGCTGAGGGGACACAGGAGGAGCTACAGGGGGAGGGAAGGTGGATCAGAACCGATCTAACAAGAGCGCTGAGGGGACACAGGAGGAGCTACAGGGGGAGGGAAGGTGGATCAGAACCGTTCTAACAAGAGCTCTGAGGGGACACAGGAGGAGCTACAGGGGGAGGGAAGGTGGATCAGAACCATTCTAACAAGAGTGCTGTCCCACTAATATTCCTCACCAGAATCCTCCTGTCAGGGGGGAACCGTCCATGGGTGCTGATGCAGCGGACTGAAGGTTCAACGTAGTCCATGCTGAACTGGTCTTTAGGCACCAGGTGGACTTTGTGCTAAAAACAGCAGAAAAAAAAGACAAAAAGGGGAGAATTTTAACAAAAGTATGCAAATGAGCTGAAGATCAAAATACAAAAAGTAAATCAAGGTTTTTTTCAAATGATTGCCAGCTATTTAGCTAAGAGAAGGACAAATGTCAATCAAGATGTCAGAATGGAACGATCCCACTGGCTTCTGGTCAAGGGAACCATGGAGATGCTAACTTCCTGTTGGACTATCAGGGTGTCTCATCCCTGACATGCTAACTTCCTGTTGGACAATAAGCGTGTCTCATCCCTGACATGCTAACCTCCTGTTGGACTATCAGGGTGTCTCATCCCTGACATGCTAACTTCCTGTTGGACGATAAGCGTGTCTCATCCCTGACATGCTAACTTCCTGTTGGACGATAAGCGTGTCTCATCCCTGACATGCTAACTTCCTGTTGGACGATAAGCGTGTCTCATCCCTGACATGCTAACTTCCTGTTGGACTATCAGCGTGTCTCATCCCTGACATGCTAACTACCTGTTGGACTATAAAGCCTGATTTAAGCCTGATTTATGCTTCTGTGTCGAGTAGTATTCGTACCTCCGCCGTAGCCTGAAACGCGCCTCCAAAAAATCCTGTTTACGCATCGCGTCGACGCGTGGTGACGTCAACGTCGAGGACTGTGATTGGTCCGCCCAAAATGTCATTTCCGGTTCAGTCGCCGCACAACACCGCCATTTTCAAAGTTTCTGTGGTGAAAGCTCCAAGAAAAAATGGACCAAGCTGAAGAAAGGATTATCGAGGAGGTGCTCAAGTACGACCACCTCTACAACGCCTCTTCGCGGCACTACAAAGACTGACAAATGGCCAACAATTGTTGTCTGTGACCGGAAGAAAACCAACGAATCCGACAAGAGCCCCGTAAACAATATAAAGACAAAGCCACACCCCCTAGCGGCTTGGCGGTGAATTGCAGAGCAACGCGTTCCCTCGACTCAGAATAAACCAGGCTTTTCAGTCGCACCTGTTTTACGCCCCCGTGCCAGATAAGGACCCCCATCGGGCTGTGCCACTCTGGAGGGAGCGCGTCTCCCAGTCAGTCAGCGGAACCATGCGGATCCGGGCCGGAGCTGTGGGAAGGAGCGCCAATTGTATCGGGTTGTTGTTTTCTGGACTGCAGCAGAACAGGAGCAGCCGGGACTGGAATGTAGAAGTAGGTTATCTTGAAGTTGACTCAGTTATGGTGAACGATATTGTGGTTCAACACTTTGATGAGCTTTAAGGCAAACATATTTCATGAGGAAACAACGCCGGAATTGGACGGATTTCAGCGGCACACAACAACGTATCCGATACACCTCATTGGAAACCTGGTGGTCTAAGACTAAGAAACACCAGTCACCATGAAGAAAGGAACTTTTAGCTGAGTACTCATGTTCTTTTCTGCAGGTTGAATGTGGCATTTGTTGGACAGAAGCGTCTCATCTCAACAAAAGCACCTCTTCAGTGCTGAGGCATGATGGGGCCAGGCATGAGAATGAAGTCCCCGATCCACCAGGATGAACTAAGGTATACAGCCACTCTCCAACTGACTCACAGTTGCTTCATTGATCATTAATTCCTATTCATTTCTTCTCTCCTTCATCTTTAACCATCCAGCTTCCAGGAAGCAGATGCTGGATGAGGCTCTGCTGAATTTCATCCTGAAGGACTGCCAGCCCCTCAGCACTGTTGAGAGGGAAGGGTTCAGGGAACTGGTTCAGGTCCTTGAGCCTCATATGTTTGCCAACCAGAAAGGTTTGTGTGGAAATGATCTAAAGCAGTCCTTGATATCTCCAGTTTATTTCATCTCTAATTTCAATGTATTGATTTACTCTGGGTGTCATTTTCAGACCATCAAACAAACGGTGGCCAAAAAGTACCAGGAGGAACGGGAAGGAGTGAAAAAGGAAGTCCAGCTGCCATGTGGACATCTGTGGACATGGAGGCTCCCTTGGCTCTGACCTGTCACTGCATTAGTGAGAATGAATGTGTTGGGAGTGCAAGACTTTCCACAAAGTCACCCTGCATCATTTTGAGGTTCCTAGCAACTCTCACTACATCACTGTCGCATCATTTCTTAGGTTAGTAGCAACTCTCATTACATCACTTTTGCATCATTTTGAGGTTTTAAGCAACTCTTAATACATCACTGTAGTTTCATTATGAGCTTCATCGCAATTATCGCATCACTGTAGCATCATTTTGAGATTCGTAGCAACTCTCATTACATCACTGTGGCATCATTTCTTAGGTAAGTAGCAACTCTCATTACATCACTTTAGCGTGATTTTTAAATTACTATCAACTCTCACTACATCACTGCCACCTCATTTTGAGGATCGTAGCAACTCTCACCACATCACTGTAGCATCATTTCTTAGGTAAGTAGCAACTCTCATTACATTACTTTAGCATGATTTTGAAATTACTATCAACTCTCACCACATCACTGTAGTGTCATTTCTTAGGTTTGTAGCAAATCTCATTACATCACTCTAGCATCATTTTGAGATTAGTAGCAACTCTCATTACATCACTGTAGCATTATTTTGAGGTTCGTAGCAAACCTCACTACATCACTGTAGCATCATTTCTTGGGGAAGTAGCAACTCTCATTACACCGCTTTAGCATTATTTTGAAATTACTATCAACTCTCACCACATCACTGTAGCATCACTTCTTAGATTTGTAGCAACTCTCATTACATCACTTTAGCATCATTTTGAGATTAGTATCAACTCTCACTACATCATTGCCACCTCATTTTGAGGATCGTAGCAACTCTCACCACATCACTGTCGCATCATTTTGAGGATCGTAGCAACTCTCACTACATCACTGTAGCATCGTTTTGAGGATCGTCGCAACTCTCGCGACATTACTGCAGCATCATTTTGAGATTCGTAGGAACTCTCATTACATCACTGTAGCATCATTTTGAGGTTCGTAGCAACTCTCACCACATCACTGTAGCATCATTTCTTAGGTAAGTAGCAACTCTCATTACATCACTGTAGCATCATTTTTAGGTTCGTAGCAACTCTCAGCACATCACTGTCGCATCATTTCTCAGGTAAGTAGCAACTCTCATTACATCACTTTAGCATGATTTTGAAATTACTATCAACTCTCAGCACATGTCTGTAGCATCATTTCTTAGGTTTGTAGCCACTCTCATTACATCACTTAAGCATCATTTGGACATTTGTAGCAACTCTCATTACATCACTGTCGCATCATTTTGAGGATAGTCGCAACTCTCACGACATTACTGGAGCATCATTTTGAGATTCCTAGCAACTGTCATGACATCACTGTACCATCATTTTGAGGTTCGTAGCAACTCTCACCACATCACTGTAGCATCATTTCTTAGGTAAGTAGCAACTCTCATTACATCACTGTACCATCATTTTGAGGATCGTAGCAACTCTCACTACATCACTGTCGCATCATTTCTTAGGTTAGTAGCAACTCTCACCACATCACTGTAGCATCATTTCTTAGGTAAATAGCAACCCTCATTACATCACTGTTGCATCATTTTGCGGTTCGTAGCAACTCTCACTACATCACTGTAGTATCATTTCTTAGGTTAGTAGCATCTCCCATGACATCACTGTAGCATCATTTTGAGGTTTGTAGCAACTCTCACTACATTACTGGAAGCATCAGTTTGAGCATCGTACCAACTCTGCCTACATCACTGTTGCATCATTTCTTCGGTTCGAAGCAACTCTCATGACATCACTTTAGCATGATTTTGAAATTACTATCAACTCTCACCACAACACTGTCAGTATAATTTCTTAGGTTAGTAGCAACTGTCATAACATCACTGTAGCATCATTTTGAGGATCGTAGCAACTCTCACTACATCACTGTCAGCATCATTTTGAGGATAGTCGCAACTCTCACGACATTACTGTAGCATCATTTCAAGTTTCGTGGCAACTCTCACCACATCACTGCAGCATCATTTCTTAGGTAAGTAGCAACTCTCAATACATCACTTTAGCATCATTTTGAGGATCGTAGCAACTCTCAAGACATCACTTTAGCGTGATTTTGAAATTACTATCAACTCTCACCACATCGCTGGAGCATCATTTTGAGGATCGTAGCAACTCTCACGACATCACTTTAGCGTGATTTTGAAATTACTATCAACTCTCACTACATCACTGTTGCATCATTTTGACATTTGTAGCAACTCTCATTATATAACTGTAGCATCATTTCTTAGGTTAGTAGCAACTCCCATGACATCACTGCAGCATCATTTTGAGGTTTGTAGCAACTCTCACGACATTAATGGAAGTATAATTTTGAGGTTCGTGGCAACTCTCACCACATCACTGTAGCATCATTTGTTTGGTTAGAAGCAACTCTCATGACATCGCTTTAGCATGATTTTGAAATTACTATCAACTGTCACCACAACACTGTCAGCATAATTTCTTAGGTTAGTAGCAACTGTCATAACATCACTGTAGAATCATTTTGAGGATCGTAGCAACTCTCACGACATTACTGTAGCATCATTTTTAGATTCGTAGCAAGTCTCACCACATCACTGTAGCATCATTTCTTAGGTTTGTAGCAACTCTCATTACATCACTTCAGCGTGATTTTGAAATTACTATCAACTCTCACCACATCACTGTAGCATCATTTCTTAGGTTTGTAGCAACTCTCATTACATCACTCTAGCATCATTTGGACATTTGTAGCAACTCTCATTACATCACTCTAGCATCATGTGGACATTTGTAGCAACTCTCATTACATCACTCTAGCATCCTTTGGACATTTGTAGCAACTCTCATTACATCACTGTAGCATAATTTTGAGGATAGTCGCAACTCTCACGACATTACTGGAGCATCATTTTGAGATTCCTAGCAACTCTCATTACATCACTGTAGCATCATTTTGAGGATCGTAGCAACTCTCACGACATTACTGTAGCATCATTTTGAGGTTCGTAGCAACTCTCACCACATCACTGTAGCATCATTTATCAGGTAAGTAGCAACTCTCACCACATCACTTTAGCATCATTTCTTAGGTATGTAGCAACTCTCATTACATCACTTTAGCTTGATTTTGAAATTACTATCAACTCTCACCACATCACTGTGGCATTAAATTGAGGTTAGTAGCAACTCTTACCACGACTGTCAGCATCACTTTGAGGTTATTCGAAACTTTCACTCCTTTGTTGTTAGCATCATTTTGAGTTCATTAGCAATTCTTACTACATCAGTGTCACATCATTTTGAGATCATTAGCAATTCTTCCGACATCACTTTCGCATTATTTTGATGTTCGTAGAAACTCTGACTACATTATTTTTGCATTATTTAAAGGTTCGTAGCAACTCTTACTACATTACTGTTAGCATCATTTTTAGTTCATTAGCAATTTTTTCCGACATCACTGTCGCAATATTTTGAGGTTCGTAGCAACTTTTACTACATTACTTTCGCATTATTTTGAGGTTTGTAGCAACTCTTAGTACAAGACTGTCAGCATCACTTTGAGGTTATTCGAAAGTTTCACTCCATTACTGTTAGCATCATTTTGAGTTCATTAGCAATTCTTACTACATCACTGTCGCATCATTTTGAGATCATTAGCAATTCTTCCGACATCACTGTCGCGTTATTTTGAGGTTCGTAGCAACTCTTAGTACAAGACTGTCAGCATCACTTTGAGGTTATTCGAAACGTTCACTCCATTACTGTTAGCATCATTTTGAGTTCATGAGCAATTCTTTCTAAATCACTGTCGCATCATTTTGAGATCTTTAGCAATTCTTCTGACATCACTGTCACATTATTTTGAGGTTCGTAGCAACTCTTCCTACATGACTGTCAGCATCACTTTGAGGTTATTTGAAACACTTACTACTTTACTGTAAGCATCACTGAGTTGATTAGCAACTATCACTACATTACTGTTTGCATCATTTTAAGTTCATTAGCAATTCTTCCGACATCACTGTCGCAATATTTTGAGGTTCGTAGTGACTTTTACTACATTACTGTCGCACTATATTGAGGTCCGTAGCAACTCTTACTACATGACTGTCAGCATCACTTTGAGGTTATTCGAAACACTTACTACATTACTGTAAGCATCACTGAGTTGATTAGCAACTATCACTCCATTACTGTTAGCATCATTTTGAGTTCATTAGCAATTCTTACTAAATCACTGTCGCATCATTTTGAGATCATTAGCAATTCTTCCGACATCACTTTCGCATTATTTTGATGTTCGTAGCAACTCTTACTACATTATTGTTGCATTATTTTAAGGTTCGTAGCAACTCTTACTACATTACTGTCAGCATCACTTTGAGTTTATTAGCAACTATCACTACATTACTGTTAGCATCATTTTGAGTTCATGAGCAATTCTTACTAAATCACTGTCGCATCATTTTGAGATCATTAGCAATTCTTCTGACATCACTGTCACATTATTTTGAGGTTCGTAGCAACTCTTACTACATTATTGTTGCATTATCTTGAGGTTCGTAGCAACTCTTACTACATTACTGTCAGCATCACTTTGAGTTTATTAGCAACTATCACTACATTACTGTTAGCATCATTTTGAGTTCATGAGCAATTCTCACGACATCACTGTCGCATTAAATTGAGTTCATTCACAACTCTTACTAAATGACTGTCAGCATCACTTGAGGTTGTTCGAAACTCTTCCTACATTACTGTAAGCATCACTGAGTTGATAAGCAACTATCACTACATTACTTTTAGCATCATTTTGAGTTCATTAGCAATTCTTCCGACATCACTGTCGCAATATTTTGAGGTTCGTAGCAACTTTTACTCCATTACTGTCACATTATTTTGAGGTTCGTAGCAACACTTACTACATGACTGTAAGCATCACTTTGAGGTTATTCGAAAGTTTCACTCCATTACTGTTAGCATCATCTTGAGTTCATTAGCACTTCTTCCGACATCACTGTCGCAATATTTTGAGATCTTTAGCAATTCTTCCGACATCACTGTCGCATTATTTTGAGGTTCGTAGCAACTCTTACTACATGACTGTCACAATCACTTTGAGGTTGTTCGAAACACTGACTACATTAATGTAAGCATCACTGACTTGATTAGCAACTACCACTACATTACTGATCGAAGTGAAGTAAAATCTGGTCAACTGGACGTAAGTTTATCTTGAAGACGTTTCACCTCTCATCCGAGAGGCTTCTTCAGTTCTAGTGAAGAGTGTGGAAACTCCAGTTTATAAACCTATGTGGGAGTGGTCAGTGCTATTGTGGTGGAAACGACCCTCCCGAGACTCACCTGGCCTCTCCAAACGACAGTCGTTGTGCGATGTCAGGGAGTTTCAGGGGTGGTCGTTAGGGAGTTTCACCGACCACTCAGATGCTAATGGGCTGTGCTGGCATCAGCCGTTCCCCATGGGTCTGTCAGCTGAGCTCTTTGGGGAAGTTTTGAAAGGACTGGGTTGTAAATAGGTGAAAGGAAATGTCGCAGTCCTCCTCCTCTGTTCAAAGATGGTTTCTCTATCCTGACGTGGATGGCTTCTTTAACTCCTCTTTCAAACCATCTGTCCTCTCTGTCGAGTATTTGGACATGGTCGTCCTGGAAGGAGTGGCTTTCCTCCTTGAGGTGGAGGAAAACCGCTGAGTCCTGTCCTCCAGAGTTGGCTCTTCTATGTTGTGCCATGCGTTTGTTGAGGGGCTGTTTGGTTTCCCCTATGTAGAGATCCGTGCAGGCCTCACTGCATCTGACAGCGTATACCAGATTGCTTTTCTGGCTGTGAGGGGTGGGATCTTTGGGGTGAACCAGTCTTTGTCTCAGAGTGTTGTCTGGTTTAAAAGACACAGGGATGCGGTGCTTGTTATAGACTCTCCTTAATTTCTCAGAAACCCCTGCCACATAGGGGATCACTATGTTTTTTCTCCTGCCTTCTTCATCTTCCCTCCTCCTGGAGCTCTCCTCCTTTCTGGACCTGGAAGAGGATTTTACAAAGGTCCAGTCTGGGAAGCCACAAGTTTTAAGTGCTCTTTTCAGATGCTGCTGTTCTTTTTTCCGGCCTTGGACGCTGGTGGGGATGGTCTCTGCTCGGTGTTGCAGCGTCCTGATGACACCTAACTTGTGCTCCAGAGGATGGTGAGAGTCAAAAAGCAAGTATTGGTCAGTGTGGGTGGGTTTCCTGTACACATCCACCCTCAGGCTCCTGTCCTCTTGAATGTAGACGTCGCAGTCCAAAAAGGGCAGATGGTTGTCTTTCACATCCTCTCTGGTGAACTTGATGTTGACGTCTACCGAGTTGATGTGTGCTGTAAACGGTTGTACCTCCTGAATCTTGATCTTCACCCAGGTGTCATCAACGTATCGGAACCAGTGGGTGGGGGAGGGTCCACTGAAGGAAGTCAGGGCCCTCTGTTCCACCTCTTCCATGTATAGGTTGGCCACGATAGGAGATACGGGAGAACCCATGGCACAGCCGTGTTTTTGCCTGAAAAACTTCCCTCTGTACTGGAAGTAGGTTGTGTTCAGGCAAAGGTCCAGAAGTTGGCAGATTTGGTCCGGATTGAGGTTGGTCCTGTTGCTGAGGGTGTTGTCCAGCTGTAGGCGTTTCTTCACTGTTTCTACAGCCTCCACGGTAGGGACGCAAGTGAACAAGGAGGTCACATCGTAGGACACCATGGTCTCATCTGGGTCCAGCTTGAGTTCTCTAACCTTGTTCACGAAGTCCATGGAATTCTGGACGTGGTGGGGGGTTTTCCCTACCAAGGGGGCTAAGATGGTGGCGACGTGTTTGGCGATGTTGTACGTCACGGAGTTTATGCTGCTTACAATGGGTCGGAGCGGGGCACCTTCCTTGTGGATTTTGGGGAGGCCGTAAATCCGTGGAACTGCGTCTCCGGGGTACAGGTGGTGATACTCCAAGCGGTTGATGATTTCCCCCTTTTGCAGCTTCTGTAGGTGTTCCACCACTTTCTTCTTATAGCTGCTGGTGGGGTCGCGTTTTAAGGTCTCATATGTGTGAATGTCACTGAGAAGAGAACTGATCTTGTTCTGGTAGTCAGTTGTGTCAAGGACCACCGTGCATCTTCCTTTGTCAGCCGGAAGGATGGTGATGTTCTCATCTTTGCTCAGTGCATTCAAGGCCTTCCTTTCCTGGACCGAGAGGTTGGCAGAGGGGACCTTCGCTTCGGAGAGGGCCGCTGTGACCTTGAGTCGTAGTTCATCTGCTTCTGTGGTGGAGAGGTTGTTCTTCTTGATGGCGGATTCTGTGGCAGTGATGAGGTCCACAGTCGGGAGATGTTTCGGGGTGACAGCAAAGATTTTACTTCGCTTCGATCTACGATGACCTGGATGAATGAGAACCTACACAGACACTACATTACTGTTAGCATCATTTTAAGTTCATTAGCAATTCTTCCGACATCACTGTCGCAATATTTTGAGGTTCGTTGCAACTTTGACTACATTACTGTCGCATTATTTTGAGATTCGTAGCAACTCTTAGTACATGACTGTCAGCATCACTTTGAGGTTATTCGAAACATTCACTCCATTACTGTTAGCATCATTTTGAGATCATTACCAATTCTTCTGACATCACTGTCGCATCATTTTGAGATCTTTAGCAATTCTTCTGACATCACTGTCGCATTATTTTGAGGTTCGTAGCAACTCTTACTACATTACTGTAAGCATCACTGACTTGATTAGCAACTATCACTCCATTACTGTTAGCATCATTTTGAGGTTATTCGAAACACTTACTACATTACTGTAAGCATCACTGAGTTTCTTAGCAACTATCACTACATTACTGTTAGCATCATTTTAAGTTCATTAGCTATTCTTCCGACATCACTGTCGCAATATTTTGGGGTTTGTAGCGACTTTTACTACATTACTGTCGCATTATTTTGAGGTCCGTAGCTACTCTTACTACATGACTGTCAGCATCACTTTGAGGTTATTCGAAACACTTACTACATTACTGTAAGCATCACTGAGTTGATAAGCAACTATCACTCCATTACTGTTAGCATCATCTTGAGTTCATTTGCAATTCTTCTGACATCACTGTCGCAATATTTTGAGGTTCGTAGCAACTTTTACTACATTACTTTCGCATTATTTTGAGGTTTGTAGCAACTCTTAGTACAAGACTGTCAGCATCACTTTGAGGTTATTCGAAAGTTTCACTCCATTACTGTTAGCATCATTTTGAGTTCATTAGCAATTCTTACTACATCACTGTCGCATCATTTTGAGATCATTAGCAATTCTTCCGACATCACTGTCGCGTTATTTTGAGGTTCGTAGCAACTCTTAGTACAAGACTGTCAGCATCACTTTGAGGTTATTCGAAACGTTCACTCCATTACTGTTAGCATCATTTTGAGTTCATGAGCAATTCTTTCTAAATCACTGTCGCATCATTTTGAGATCTTTAGCAATTCTTCTGACATCACTGTCACATTATTTTGAGGTTCGTAGCAACTCTTCCTACATGACTGTCAGCATCACTTTGAGGTTATTTGAAACACTTACTACTTTACTGTAAGCATCACTGAGTTGATTAGCAACTATCACTACATTACTGTTTGCATCATTTTAAGTTCATTAGCAATTCTTCCGACATCACTGTCGCAATATTTTGAGGTTCGTAGTGACTTTTACTACATTACTGTCGCACTATATTGAGGTCCGTAGCAACTCTTACTACATGACTGTCAGCATCACTTTGAGGTTATTCGAAACACTTACTACATTACTGTAAGCATCACTGAGTTGATTAGCAACTATCACTCCATTACTGTTAGCATCATTTTGAGTTCATTAGCAATTCTCTCTAAATCACTGTCGCATCATTTTGAGATCATTAGCAATTCTTCCGACATCACTTTCGCATTATTTTGATGTTCGTAGCAACTCTTACTACATTATTGTTGCATTATTTTAAGGTTCGTAGCAACTCTTACTACATTACTGTCAGCATCACTTTGAGTTTATTAGCAACTATCACTACATTACTGTTAGCATCATTTTGAGTTCATGAGCAATTCTTACTAAATCACTGTCGCATCATTTTGAGATCATTAGCAATTCTTCTGACATCACTGTCACATTATTTTGAGGTTCGTAGCAACTCTTACTACATTATTGTTGCATTATCTTGAGGTTCGTAGCAACTCTTACTACATTACTGTCAGCATCACTTTGAGTTTATTAGCAACTATCACTACATTACTGTTAGCATCATTTTGAGTTCATGAGCAATTCTCACGACATCACTGTCGCATTAAATTGAGTTCATTCACAACTCTTACTAAATGACTGTCAGCATCACTTGAGGTTGTTCGAAACTCTTCCTACATTACTGTAAGCATCACTGAGTTGATAAGCAACTATCACTACATTACTTTTAGCATCATTTTGAGTTCATTAGCAATTCTTCCGACATCACTGTCGCAATATTTTGAGGTTCGTAGCAACTTTTACTCCATTACTGTCACATTATTTTGAGGTTCGTAGCAACACTTACTACATGACTGTAAGCATCACTTTGAGGTTATTCGAAAGTTTCACTCCATTACTGTTAGCATCATCTTGAGTTCATTAGCACTTCTTCCGACATCACTGTCGCAATATTTTGAGATCTTTAGCAATTCTTCCGACATCACTGTCGCATTATTTTGAGGTTCGTAGCAACTCTTACTACATGACTGTCACAATCACTTTGAGGTTGTTCGAAACACTGACTACATTAATGTAAGCATCACTGACTTGATTAGCAACTACCACTACATTACTGATCGAAGTGAAGTAAAATCTGGTCAACTGGACGTAAGTTTATCTTGAAGACGTTTCACCTCTCATCCGAGAGGCTTCTTCAGTTCTAGTGAAGAGTGTGGAAACTCCAGTTTATAAACCTATGTGGGAGTGGTCAGTGCTATTGTGGTGGAAACGACCCTCCCGAGACTCACCTGGCCTCTCCAAACGACAGTCGTTGTGCGATGTCAGGGAGTTTCAGGGGTGGTCGTTAGGGAGTTTCACCGACCACTCAGATGCTAATGGGCTGTGCTGGCATCAGCCGTTCCCCATGGGTCTGTCAGCTGAGCTCTTTGGGGAAGTTTTGAAAGGACTGGGTTGTAAATAGGTGAAAGGAAATGTCGCAGTCCTCCTCCTCTGTTCAAAGATGGTTTCTCTATCCTGACGTGGATGGCTTCTTTAACTCCTCTTTCAAACCATCTGTCCTCTCTGTCGAGTATTTGGACATGGTCGTCCTGGAAGGAGTGGCTTTCCTCCTTGAGGTGGAGGAAAACCGCTGAGTCCTGTCCTCCAGAGTTGGCTCTTCTATGTTGTGCCATGCGTTTGTTGAGGGGCTGTTTGGTTTCCCCTATGTAGAGATCCGTGCAGGCCTCACTGCATCTGACAGCGTATACCAGATTGCTTTTCTGGCTGTGAGGGGTGGGATCTTTGGGGTGAACCAGTCTTTGTCTCAGAGTGTTGTCTGGTTTAAAAGACACAGGGATGCGGTGCTTGTTATAGACTCTCCTTAATTTCTCAGAAACCCCTGCCACATAGGGGATCACTATGTTTTTTCTCCTGCCTTCTTCATCTTCCCTCCTCCTGGAGCTCTCCTCCTTTCTGGACCTGGAAGAGGATTTTACAAAGGTCCAGTCTGGGAAGCCACAAGTTTTAAGTGCTCTTTTCAGATGCTGCTGTTCTTTTTTCCGGCCTTGGACGCTGGTGGGGATGGTCTCTGCTCGGTGTTGCAGCGTCCTGATGACACCTAACTTGTGCTCCAGAGGATGGTGAGAGTCAAAAAGCAAGTATTGGTCAGTGTGGGTGGGTTTCCTGTACACATCCACCCTCAGGCTCCTGTCCTCTTGAATGTAGACGTCGCAGTCCAAAAAGGGCAGATGGTTGTCTTTCACATCCTCTCTGGTGAACTTGATGTTGACGTCTACCGAGTTGATGTGTGCTGTAAACGGTTGTACCTCCTGAATCTTGATCTTCACCCAGGTGTCATCAACGTATCGGAACCAGTGGGTGGGGGAGGGTCCACTGAAGGAAGTCAGGGCCCTCTGTTCCACCTCTTCCATGTATAGGTTGGCCACGATAGGAGATACGGGAGAACCCATGGCACAGCCGTGTTTTTGCCTGAAAAACTTCCCTCTGTACTGGAAGTAGGTTGTGTTCAGGCAAAGGTCCAGAAGTTGGCAGATTTGGTCCGGATTGAGGTTGGTCCTGTTGCTGAGGGTGTTGTCCAGCTGTAGGCGTTTCTTCACTGTTTCTACAGCCTCCACGGTAGGGACGCAAGTGAACAAGGAGGTCACATCGTAGGACACCATGGTCTCATCTGGGTCCAGCTTGAGTTCTCTAACCTTGTTCACGAAGTCCATGGAATTCTGGACGTGGTGGGGGGTTTTCCCTACCAAGGGGGCTAAGATGGTGGCGACGTGTTTGGCGATGTTGTACGTCACGGAGTTTATGCTGCTTACAATGGGTCGGAGCGGGGCACCTTCCTTGTGGATTTTGGGGAGGCCGTAAATCCGTGGAACTGCGTCTCCGGGGTACAGGTGGTGATACTCCAAGCGGTTGATGATTTCCCCCTTTTGCAGCTTCTGTAGGTGTTCCACCACTTTCTTCTTATAGCTGCTGGTGGGGTCGCGTTTTAAGGTCTCATATGTGTGAATGTCACTGAGAAGAGAACTGATCTTGTTCTGGTAGTCAGTTGTGTCAAGGACCACCGTGCATCTTCCTTTGTCAGCCGGAAGGATGGTGATGTTCTCATCTTTGCTCAGTGCATTCAAGGCCTTCCTTTCCTGGACCGAGAGGTTGGCAGAGGGGACCTTCGCTTCGGAGAGGGCCGCTGTGACCTTGAGTCGTAGTTCATCTGCTTCTGTGGTGGAGAGGTTGTTCTTCTTGATGGCGGATTCTGTGGCAGTGATGAGGTCCACAGTCGGGAGATGTTTCGGGGTGACAACAAAGATTTTACTTCGCTTCGATCTACGATGACCTGGATGAATGAGAACCTACACAGACACTACATTACTGTTAGCATCATTTTAAGTTCATTAGCAATTCTTCCGACATCACTGTCGCAATATTTTGAGGTTCGTTGCAACTTTGACTACATTACTGTCGCATTATTTTGAGATTCGTAGCAACTCTTAGTACATGACTGTCAGCATCACTTTGAGGTTATTCGAAACATTCACTCCATTACTGTTAGCATCATTTTGAGATCATTACCAATTCTTCTGACATCACTGTCGCATCATTTTGAGATCTTTAGCAATTCTTCTGACATCACTGTCGCATTATTTTGAGGTTCGTAGCAACTCTTACTACATTACTGTAAGCATCACTGACTTGATTAGCAACTATCACTCCATTACTGTTAGCATCATTTTGAGGTTATTCGAAACACTTACTACATTACTGGAAGCATCACTGAGTTTCTTAGCAACTATCACTACATTACTGTTAGCATCATTTTAAGTTCATTAGCTATTCTTCCGACATCACTGTCGCAATATTTTGGGGTTTGTAGCGACTTTTACTACATTACTGTCGCATTATTTTGAGGTCCGTAGCTACTCTTACTACATGACTGTCAGCATCACTTTGAGGTTATTCGAAACACTTACTACATTACTGTAAGCATCACTGAATTGATAAGCAACTATCACTCCATTACTGTTAGCATCATTTTGAGTTCATTAGCAATTCTTACTAAATCACTGTCGCATCATTTTGAGATCATTAGCAATTCTTCTGACATCACTGTCACATTATTTTGAGGTTCGTAGCAACTCTTACTACATTATTGTTGCATTATTTTAAGGTTCGTAGCAACTCTTACTACATTACTGTCAGCATCACTTTGAGTTTATTAGCAACTATCACTCCATTACTGTTAGCATCATTTTGAGTTCATGAGCAATTCTCACGACATCACTGCAGCATTAAATTGAGTTCATTAGCAACTCTGACTAAATGACTGTCAGCATCACTTTGAGGTTGTTCGAAACTCTTCCTACATTACTGTAAGCATCACTGAGTTCATTAGCAACTATCACTACATTACTGTTAGCATCATTTTGAGTTCATTAGCAATTCTTACTACATCACTGTCGCATCATTTTGAGATAATTTGCAATTCTTCCGACATCACTGTCGCAATATTTTGAGGTTCGGAGCAACTCTTACTACATTACTGTTGCATTATTTTAAGGTTCGTAGCAACTCTTACTACATTACTGTCAGCATCACTTTGAGTTTATTAGCAACTATCACTACATTACTGTTAGCATCATTTTGAGTTTTTGAGCAATTCTCACGACATCACTGTAGCATTAAATTGAGTTCATTAGCAACTCTTACTAAATGACTGTCAGCATCACTTTGAGGTTATTCGAAAGTTTCACTCCATTACTGTTAGCATTATTTTGAGATCTTTAGCAATTCTTCCGACATCACTGTCGCATTATTTTGAGGTTCGTAGCAACTCTTACTACATGACTGTCACAATCACTTTGAGGTTGTTCGAAACACTTACTACATTACTGTAAGCATCACTGACTTGATTAGCAACTACCACTACATTACTGTTAGCATCATTTTAAGTTCATTAGCAATTCTTCCGACATCACTGTCGCAATATTTTGGGGTTCGTAGCGACTTTTACTATATTACTGTCGCATTATTTTGAGGTTCGTAGCAACTCTTAGTACATGACTGTCAGCATCACTTTGAGGTAATTTGAAACTTTCACTCCATTACTGTTAGCATCATTTTGAGTTCATTAGCAATTCTTACTACATCACTGTCGCATCATTTTGAGATCATTAGCAATTCTTCCGACATCACTGTCGCATTATTTTGAGGTTCGTAGCAACTCTTACTACATTACTGTCGCATTATTTTGAGGTTCGTAGCAACTCTTACTACTTGACTGTGATCATCACTTTGAGGTCATTTGAAACTTTCACTCCATTACTTTTAGCATCATTTTGAGTTCATGAGCAATTCTTCCGACATCACTGTCGCATCATTTTGAGGTTATTAGCAACTCTTACTACATTACTGTCGCATTATTTTGAGGTTCGTAGCAACTCTTACTACTTGACTGTGATCATCACTTTGAGGTCATTTGAAACTTTCACTCCATTACTTTTAGCATCATTTTGAGTTCATTAGCAATTCTTCCGACATCACTGTCGCATTATTTTGAGGTTCGTAGCAACTCTTACTACATTACTGTCGCATTATTTTGAGGTTCGTAGCAACTCTTACTACTTGACTGTGATCATCACTTTGAGGTCATTTGAAACTTTCACTCCATTACTTTTAGCATCATTTTGAGTTCATGAGCAATTCTTCCGACATCACTGTCAGCCTCATTTTTAGGTTACTCGCAACTTTCACTACATTATTGTTAGCATCATTTTGAGTTTGTTAGCAATTCTTCCGACATCACTGTCGCATCATTTTGAGATCATTAGTTATTCTTCCGACGTCGCTGTCGCATTATTTTGAAGTTCATAGCAACTCTTACTACATTACTGTCAGGATCACTTTGAGGTCAATTGAAACCTTCACGACATTACTGTTAGTATCATTTTGAGTTTAATTGCAATTCTTACGACATCACTGTCGCATCATTTTGGGATCATGAGCAATTCTTATGACAACACTGTTGCATTATTTTTAGGTTATTAGCAACTCTTACTACATTACTGTCAGCATCATTTTTAGGTTACTCGCAACTCTAACCACATGACTGTCAGCATCACTTTGAGGTTATTCGAAACTTTCACCACATTACTGTTAGCATCATTTTGAGATCATTAGCAATTCTTACGACATCACTTTCGCATCACTTTGAGATCATTAGAAATTCTTCTGACATCACTGTCACATTATTTTGAGGTTCGTAGCAACTCTTACTACATGACTGTCAGCATCACTTTGAGGTAATTTGAAACTTTCACTTTATTACTGTTAGCATCATTTTGAGTTGTCTGTGTAGGTTCTCATTCATCCAGGTCATCGTAGATCGAAGCGAAGTAAAATCTGGTCAACTGGACGTAAGTTTATCTTGAAGACGTTTCACCTCTCATCCGAGAGGTGAACATCAATGAGATGAGAGTCAACATCAAGTTAACCAGAGAGGATGTGAAAGACAACCATCTGCCCTTTTTGGACTGTGACGTCTACATTCAAGAGGACAGGAGCCTGAGGGTGGATGTGTACAGGAAACCCACCCACACTGACCAATACTTGCTTTTTGACTCTCACCATCCTCTGGAGCACAAGTTAGGTGTCATCAGGACGCTGAAACACCGAGCGGAGACCATCCCCACCAGCGTCCAAGGCCGGAAAAAAGAACAGCAGCATCTGAAAAGAGCACTTAAAACTTGTGGCTTCCCAGACTGGACCTTTGTAAAATCCTCTTCCAGGTCCAGAAAGGAGGAGAGCTCCAGGAGGAGGGAAGATGAAGAAGGCAGGAGAAAAAACATAGTGATCCCCTATGTGGCAGGGGTTTCTGAGAAATTAAGGAGAATCTATAATAAGCACCGCATCCATGTGTCTTTTAAACCAGACAACACTCTGAGACAAAGACTGGTTCACCCCAAAGATCCCACCCCTCACAGCCAGAAAAGCAATCTGGTATACGCTGTCAGATGCAGTGAGGCCTGCACGGATCTCTACATAGGGGAAACCAAACAGCCCCTCAACAAGCGCATGGCCCAACATAGAAGAGCCAACTCTGGAGGACAGGACTCAGCGGTTTTCCTCCACCTCAAGGAGGAAAGCCACTCCTTCCAGGACGACCATGTCCAAATTCTCGACAGAGAGGACAGATGGTTTGAAAGAGGAGTTAAAGAAGCCATCCACGTCAGGATAGAGAAACCATCTTTGAACAGAGGAGGTGGACTGCGACATTTCCTTTCACCTATTTACAACCAAGTCCTTTCAAAGCTTCCCCAAAGAGTTCAGCTGAAAGACCCATGTGGAACGGCTGATGCCAGCACAGCCCATTAGCATCTGAGTGGTCGGTGAAACCCCCTAACGACCACCCCTGAAACTCCCTGACACCGCACAATGACTGTCGTTTGGAGAGGCCAGGTGAGTCTCGGGAGGGTCGTTTCCACCACAATAGCACTGACCACTCCCACATAGGTTTATAAGCTGGAGTTTCCACACTCTTCACTAGAACTGAAGAAGCCTCTCGGATGAGAGGTGAAACGTCTTCAAGATAAACTTACGTCCAGTTGACCAGATTTTACTTCGCTTCGATCATTTTGAGTTCATTAGCAATTCTTACGACATCAATGTCGCATCATTTTGAGATCATTAGCAATTCTTCTGACATCACTGTCGCGTTATTTTGAGGTTCGTAGCAACTTTCTCTGCATTACTGTTGCATTATTTTAAGGTTCGTAGCAACTCTTACGACTTGACTGTGATCATCACTTTGAGGTTATTTGAAACTTTCACTCCATTACTTTTAGCATCATTTTGAGTTCATGAGCAATTCTTCCGACATCACTGTCGCATCATTTTGAGGTTAGTAGCAACTCTTACTACATTACTGTAAGCATCACTGAGTTTATTAGCAACTACCACTACGTTACTGTTAGCATCATTTTGAGGTTATTAGCAACTCTTACTACATTACTGTCAGCATCACTTTGAAGTTATTGAAACTTTCACTCCATTACTGTTAGCATCATTTTCAGTTCATTAGCAATTCTTGCTCCATCACTGTCGCATCATTTTGAGGTTTTTAGCAACTCTTACTACATTACTGTCAGCATCATTTTTCGGTTATCCGCAACTCTAACCATATGACTGTCAGCATCATTTTGAGGTTATTGAAACTTTCACTACATTACTGTTAGCATCATTTTGAGTTCATTAGCAATTCTTAGTCCATCACTGTCGCATCATTTTGACATCATTAGCAATTCTTCCGACATCACTGTCGCATCATTTTGAGGGTCGGAGCAACTCTTACTACATGACTGTCAGCATCATTTTGAGGTTATTTGAAACCTTCACGACATTACTGTTAGCATCATTTTGAGGTTAATAGCAATTCTTCCGACATCTCTGTCGCATTATTTTGAAGTTCATAGCAACACTTACTACATGACTGTCAGCATCACTTTGAGGTTATTTGAAACCTTCACGACATTACTGTCGCATCATTTTGAGATCATTAGCAATTCTTCCGACATCACTGTTGCATTATTTGGAGGTTCGTAGCAACTCTTACTACATGACTGTCAGCATCATTTTTAGGTTACTCGCAACTCTAACCACATGACTGTCAGCATCACTTAGAGGTTATTCGAAACTTTCACCACATTACTGTTAGCATCATTTTGAGATCATTAGCAATTCTTACGACATCACTTTCGCATCATTTTGAGATCATTAGCAATTCTTCTGACATCACTGTCGCATTATTTTGAAGTCCATAGCAACACTTACTACATGACTGTCAGCATCACTTTGAGGTAATTTGAAACCTTCACGACATTACTGTTAGCATCATTTTGAGTTCATTAGCAATTCTTCCGACATCACTGTCGCATCATTTTGAGGTTATTAGCAACTCTTAATACATTACTGTCAGCCTCATTTTTAGGTTACTCGCAACTTTCACTACATTACTGTTAGCATCATTTTGAGTTTGTTAGCAATTCTTCCGACGTCGCTGTCGCATTATTTTGAAGTTCATAGCAACTCTTACTACATTACTGTCAGCATCACTTTGAGGTCATTTGAAACCTTCACGACATTACTGTTAGTATCATTTTGAGTTTAATTGCAATTCTTACGACATCACTGTCGCATCATTTTGGGATCATTAGCAATTCTTATGACAACACTGTCGCATTATTTTTAGGTTATTAGCAACTCTTACTACATTACTGTCAGCATCATTTTTAGGTTACTCGCAACTCTAACCACATGACTGTCAGCATCACTATGAGGTTATTCGAAACTTTCACGACATTTCTGTTAGCATCATTTTGAGTTCATTAGCAATTCTTACTCCATCACTGTCGCATCATTTCTAGATCATTAGCAATTCTTCCGACATCACTGTAGCATTTTTTTGAGGTTATTTGCAACTCTTACTACTTGACTGTGATCATCACTTTGAGGTTATTTGAAACTTTCACTCCATTACTTTTAGCATCATTTTGAGTTCATTAGCAATTCTTACTACATCACTGTCGCATTATTTTAAGGTTCGTAGCAACTCTTACTACATGACTTTCAGCATCATTTTTAGATTATTTGAAACTTTCACTCCATTACATTTAGCATCATTTTGAATTCATTAGCAATTCTTACGACATCACTGTCGCATCATTTTGAGATCATTAGTAAGTCTTCTGACATCACTGTCACATTATTTTGAGGTTCGTAGCAACTCTTACTACATGACTGTCAGCATCACTTTGAGGTCATTTGAAACTTTCACTCCATTATTGTTAGCATCATTTTGAGTTCATTAGCAATTCTTACGACATCACTGTCGCATCATTTTGAGAGCATTAGCAATTCTTCTGACATCACTGTCGAATTATTTTGAGGTTCGTAGCAACTCTTACTACGTTACTGTTGCATTATTTTAAGGTTCGTAGCAACTCTTACTACATTACTGTCAGCATCACTTTGAGGTTATTTGAAACTTTCACTCCATTACTGTTAGCATCATTTTGAGTTCATTAGCAATTCGTCTGACATCACTGTCGAATTTTTTTCAAGGTTCGTAGCAACTCTTTCGACATGACTGTCAGCATCACTTTGAGGTTATTTGAAACTTTCACTCCATTACTGTTAGCATCATTTTGAGTTCATTAGCAATTCTTCCAACATCACTGTCGCATCATTTTGAGGTTAGTAGCAACTCTTACTACATTACTGTAAGCATCACTGAATTTATTAGCAACTACCACTACGTTACTGTTAGCATCATTTTGAGGTTATTAGCAAGTCTTACTACATTACTGTCAGCATCATTTTTAGGTTACTTGCAACTCTAACCACATGACTGTCAGCATCACTTTGAAGTTATTGAAACTTTCACTAAATTACTGTTAGCATCATTTTGAGTTCATTAGCAATTCTTCCGACATCACTGTCGCATCATTTTGAGATCATTAGCAATTCTTCTGACATCACTGTGGCATCATTTTGAGGTTATTAGCAACTCTTAATACATTACTGTCAGCCTCATTTTTAGGTTACTCGCAACTTTCACTACATTACTGTTCGCATCATTTTGAGTTTGTTAGCAATTCTTTCGACATCACTGTCGCATCATTTCTAGATCATTCGCAATTCTTCCGACATCACTGTAGCATTTTTTTGAGGTTATTTGCAACTCTTACTACTTGACTGTGATCATCACTTTGAGGTTATTTGAAACTTTCACTCCATTACTTTTAGCATCATTTTGAGTTCATTAGCAATTCTTCTGACATCACTGTCGCATTATTTTAAGGTTCGTAGCAACTCTTACTACATGACTTTCAGCATCATTTTTAGATTATCTGAAACTTTCACTCCATTACATTTAGCATCATTTTGAATTCATTAGCAATTCTTACGACATCACTGTCGCATCATTTTGAGATCATTAGCAATTCTTCTGACATCACTGTCGCATCATTTTGAGATCATTAGCAATTCTTCTGACATCACTGTCACATTATTTTGAGGTTCGAAGCAACTCTTACTACATGACTGTCAGCATCACTTATAGGTCATTTGAAACTTTCACTCCATTATTGTTAGCATCATTTTGGGTTCATTTGCAATTCTTACGACATCACTGTCGCATCATTTTGAGATCATTAGCAATTCTTCTGACATCACTGTCGCATTATTTTGAGGTTCGTAGCAACTTTCATTGCATTACTGTTGCATTATTTTAAGGTTCACAGCAACTCTTACTACATGACTGTCAGCATCACTTTGAGGTTATTTGAAACTTTCACTCCATTACTGTTAGCATCATTTTGAGTTCATTAGCAATTCTTCCGACATCACTGTCGCATCATTTTGAGGTTATTAGCAACTCTTAATACATTACTCTCAGCATCATTTTTAGGTTACTCGCAACTTTCACTACATTACTGTTAGCATCATTTTGAGTTTGTTAGCAATTCTTTCGACATCACTGTCGCATCATTTTGAGATCATTAGCAATTCTACCGACATCGCTGTCGCATTATTTTGAAGTTCATAGCAAAACTTACTACATAACTGTCAGCATCACTTTGAGGTCATTTGAAACCTTCACGACATTACTGTTAGTAGCGTTTTGAGTTTAATTACAATTCTTACGACATCACTGTCGCATCATTTTGGGATCATTCGCAATTCTTATGACAACACTGTCACATTATTTTAAGGTTCATAGCAACTCTAACCACATGACTGTCAGCAATACTTTGAGGTTATTCGGAACTTTCACTACATTACTGTTAGCATCATTTTGAGTTCATTGGCAATTCTTACTCCATCACTGTCACATCATTTTGAGGTGATTAGCAATTCTTCTGACATCACTGTCGCATTATTTTGAGGGTCGTAGCAACTCTTACTACACTACTGTTGCATTATTTTGAGGTTATTTGAAACTTTCACTCCATTACTTTTAGCATCATTTTGAGTTCATGAGCAATTCTTACGACATCACTGTCGCATCATTTTGAGGTTAGTAGTAACTCTTACTCCATTACTGTAAGCATCACTTTTAAGGTTGTTCGAAACACTTACTACATTACTGTAAGCATCACTGAGTTTATTTGCAACTATCACTACGTTACTCTGAGCATCATTTTGAGTTTAATAGCAACTCTTACTACATTACTGTAAGCATCACTGAGTTTATTAGCAACTATCACTACGTTACTGTTAGCATCATTTTGAGTTTAATAGCAACTCTTACTACATTACTGTAGCATCATTTTGAGGTTTGTAGCAACTCTCACGACATCACTGGAGCATCATTTTGAGGTTCGTAGCAACTCTCACTACATTAATGTCAGCATCATTTTGAGGTTTTAAGCAACTCTGACTGCATCACTGGAGCATCATTTTAAGGTCCGTAGCAACTCTCACTACATGACTGTAGCATCATTTGGAGATTTTAAGCAACTCTCACAACATCACTGTAGCATCATTTGGAGGATAGTAGCAACTCTCACCACATCACTGTCGCATCATTTTGAAATTTGAAGCAACTCTCACTACATCACTTTAGCATCATTTCTTAGATGAGTAGCAACTCTCACTATATCACTGGAGCATCATTTTGAGGTTTTTACCAACACTTACTACATCACTGTAGCATCATTTTGAGGTTCGTAGCAACTCTCACTACATTACTGACAGCATCATTTTGACTTTTTTTTTTTTAACTCTCACCACATCACTTTAGCATCATTTTTAGATTTTTAGCAACTCTTACTACATGACTGTAGCATCATTTTTAGGATCGTAGCAACTCCACTCCATTACTGTAGCATCATTTTGAGGTTCTTAGCAACTCTCACCACATTACTGTAGCATCATTTTGAGGTTCGTGGCAACTCTCACTACATCACTGTAGCATAATTTTGAGATTTTTAACAACACTTACAACATTACTGTAGCATTATTGAGGTTCATAGCAAGTCTCACTACATTACTTACAGCATCATTTTTAGATTTTTAGCAACTCCTACTACATTACTGTAGCATCATTTTGAGGTTCGTAGCAACTCTCACTACATCACTGGAGCATCATTTTGAGGTTCGTAGCAACTCTCACTACATTACTGTAGCATCATTTTGAGATTTTTACCAACTCTTACTACATTACTGACACTATCATTTTGAAGTTTTTAGCAACTCTCACCACATCACTGTCGCATCATTTTGAGATTTTAAGCAACTCTCACCACATCACTGTAGCATCATTTTGAGATTTGAAGCAACTCTCATGACATCACTGTAGCATCATTTGGAGGATAGCAGCAACTCTCACCACATCACTGTCGCATCATTTTAAGATTTTAAGAAACTCTCACCACATCACTGTAGCATCATTTTGAGATTTGAAGCAACTCTCACTACATCACTTTAGCATCATTTTTAGGTTCGTAGCAACTCTCACTACATCACTGCAGCATCATTTTGAGGTTTTTCGCAACTTAATACATTACTGGAGCATAATTTTTAGGATCGTAGCAACTCTTACTACATCACTGTAGCATCATTTTGAGGTTTTTAGCAACTTAATACATCACTGGAGCATCATTTTTAGGATCGTAGCAACTCTTACTACATTACTGTAGCATAATTTTGAGGTTCTTAGCAACTCTCACCACATTACTGTCGCATCATTTTGATGTTCGTAGCAACTCTCACTACATTCCTGTAGCATCATTTGGAGATTTTTAGCAACACTTACAACATTACTGTAGCATTATTGAGGTTCGTAGCAAGTCTCAGTACATTACTTACAGCATCATTTTTAGATTTTTAGCAACTCTCACTACATGAATGTCAGCATCATTTTAAGGTTTTAAGCAACTCTTACTGCATCACTGGAGCTTCATTTTGAGGTTCGTAGCAACTCTCACTACATAACTGTAGCATCATTTTGAGGTTTTTAGCAACTTTCACTACATCACTGTAGCATCATTTTTAGGATCGTAGCAACTCTCACTACATTACTGTAGCATCATTTTTAGGATCGTAGCAACTCTCACTACATTACTGTAGCATCATTTTGAGGTTCCTAGCAACTCACACCACATTACTGTCGCATCATTTTGAGCTTTGTAGCAACTCTCACTACATTACTGTAGCATCATTTTGAGGTTCCTAGCAACTCTCACAACATCACTGGGGCATCATTTTGAGGTTCATAGCAACTCTCACTACATGACTGACAACATCATTTTGAGGTTTTGAGCAACTCTCATCACATCACTTTAGCATCATTATGAGATTTTTAGCAACTCTCACCACATCACTGAAGCATCATTTTGAGATTTTTAGCAACTCTCACTACATCACTGGGGCATCATTTTGAGGTTTTTAGCAACTCTCACTACATTAGTGTAGCATCATTTTGAGGTTTTTAGCAACTCTCACTACATCACTGTAGCATCATTTTGAGATTTTAAGAAACTCTCACCACATCACTGTAGCATCATTTTGAGATTTGAAGCAACTCTCATGACATCACTGTAGCATCATTTGGAGGATAGCAGCAACTCTCACCACATCACTGTCGCATCATTTTGAGATTTGAAGCAACTCTCACTACATCACTTTAGCATCATTTTTAGGTTCGTAGCAACTCTCACTACATCACTGCAGCATCATTTTGAGGTTTTTCGCAACTTAATACATTACTGGAGCATAATTTTTAGGATCGTAGCAACTCTTACTACATCACTGTAGCATCATTTTGAGGTTTTTAGCAACTTAATACATCACTGGAGCATCATTTTTAGGATCGTAGCAACTCTTACTACATTACTGTAGCATAATTTTGAGGTTCTTAGCAACTCTCACCACATCACTGTCGCATCATTTTGATGTTCGTAGCAACTCTCACTACATTCCTGTAGCATCATTTGGAGATTTTTAGCAACACTTACAACATTACTGTAGCATTATTGAGGTTCGTAGCAAGTCTCAGTACATTACTTACAGCATCATTTTTAGATTTTTAGCAACTCTCACTACATGAATGTCAGCATCATTTTAAGGTTTTAAGCAACTCTTACTGCATCACTGGAGCTTCATTTTGAGGTTCGTAGAAACTCTCACGATATCACTGGAGCATCATTTTGAGATTTTTAGCAACTCTTACTACATCACTTTAGCATCATTTGGAGGATAGTAGCAACTCTCACTACATCACTGGAGCATCATTTTGAGGTTTTTACCAACACTAAATACATCACTTTCGCATCATTTTGAGATTTTTAGCAACTCTTACTACATTACTGTAGCATCATTTTGAGGTTCATAGCAACTCTCACTACATAACTGTAGCATCATTTTGAGGTTCATAGCAACTCTCACTACATTACTGTAGCATCATTTTGAGGTTCGTAGCAACTCTCACTACATAACTGTCAGCATCATTTTGAGGTTCGTAGCAACTCTCACTACATCACTGTAGCATCATTTTGAGGTTTTTAGCAACTTAATACATTACTGGAGCATCATTTTTAGGATCGTAGCAACTCTCACTACATTACTGTAGCATCATTTTGAGGTTCCTAGCAACTCACACCACATCACTGTCGCATCATTTTGAGCTTTGTAGCAACTCTCACTACATTACTGTAGCATCATTTTGAGGTTCTTAGCAACTCTCACAACATCACTGGGGCATCATTTTGAGGTTCATAGCAACTCTCACTACATTACTGACAACATCATTTTGAGGTTTTGAGCAACTCTCATCACATCACTTTAGCATCATTATGAGATTTTTAGCAACTCTCACCACATCACTGAAGCATCATTTTGAGATTTTTAGCAACTCTCACTACATCACTGGGGCATCATTTTGAGGTTTTTAGCAACTCTCACTACATCACTGTAGCATCATTTTGAGATTTTAAGCAACTCTCACCACATCACTGTAGCATCATTTTGAGGTTCGTAGCAACTCTTACAATATTACTGTAACATCATTTTGATGTTTCTTGCAACTCTAAATCCATCACAAGAGCATCATTTTGAGGTTAGTAGCAACTCTCACTTCATAACTGTCAGCATCATTTTAACGTTTTAAGCAACTCTCACTACATGACTGTGGAATCATTTTGAGGTTTAAAGCAACTCTTACAATATTACTGTAACATCATTTTGAGGTTTCTTGCAACTCTAAATCCATCACAAGAGCATCATTTTGAGGTTAGTAGCAACTCTCACTTCATAACTGTCAGCATCATTTTAACGTTTTAAGCAACTCTCACTACATGACTGTGGAATCATTTTGAGGTTGAAAGCAACTCTTACCACATCACTCTAGCATCATTTATAGGTTCGTAGCAACTCTCACTTCATTACTGGAGCATCATTTTTAGGTTCGTAGCAACTCTCAATTCATCACTTTTGCATCATTTTGAGGTTTTTAGCAAATCTCACTTCATGACTGTCAGCATCATTTTGAGGTTCGTAGCAACTCTCACTACATCACTGTAGCATCATTTGGAGGATAGTAGCAACTCTCACTACATCACTGGAGCATCATTTTGAGGTTTTTACCAACACTAAATACATCACTGCAGCATCATTTTGAGGTTGTAGCAACTCTCACTACATTACTGACAGCATCATTTTGAGGTTTTTAGCAACTCTTACTACATTACTGTAGCATCATTTTGAGGTTCGTAGCAACTCTCACTACATAACTGTAGCATCAGTTTGAGGTTCGTAGCAACTCTCACTACATCACTGTAGCATCATTTTGAGGTTTTTAGCAACTTAATACATTACTGGAGCATCATTTTTAGGATCATAGAAACTCTCACCACATTACTGTCAGCATCATTTTGATGTTCGTAGCAACTCTCACTACATCACTGTAGCATCATTTTGAGGTTCGGAGCAACTCACCACATCACTGTAGCATCATTTTGAGGTTTTTAGCAACTCCTACTCTATTACTGTAGCATCATTTTGAGGTTCGTAGCAACTCTCACTACATCACTGTCAGCATCATTTTTAGCATAGTAGCAACTCTCACTACATCACTGTAGCATAATTTCTTAGGTTTTGAGCAACTGTCATTACATCACTTTAGCATCATTTTGAAATATGTAGCAACTCTCATGACATCACTGAAGCATCATTTTGAGATTAGTAGCAACTCTCACCACATCACTGTCGCATCATTTCTTAGGTTCATAGCAACTCTCATTACATCACTGTAGCATCATTTAGAGGTTTCTAGCAACTCTCACTACATCACTGTAGCATCATTTTGAGGTTTTAAGCAGCTCACTACATCACTTTTGCATCATTTTGAGGTTTTTAGCAACCCTCATTACATCACTTTGCATCATTTTGAGTTTAATAGCAACTCTCACGACATCACTATAAGCATCATTTTGAGGTTAGTCGCAACTCTCACTACATCACTGTCGCTTCATTTCTTAGGTTATTAGAAACTGTCATTGCATCACTGTAGCATCATTTTGAGGTACGTAGCAACTCTCACCACATCACTTTAGCATCATTTTGAGATTAGTAGCAACTCTCACCACATCACTGTAGCATCATTTCTTAGGTTTTTAGCAACTCTAACCACATCACTGTAGCCTTATTTTGAGATTTTTAGCAACTATCACTACATCACTGTAGCATCATTTTGAGATTAGTAGCAACTCTCATTACATCACTTTAGCATCATTTTGAGGTTAGTAGCAACTCTCACTACATCACTGTAGCATCATTTCTTAGGTTTTTAGCAACTCTAACCACATCACTGCAGCATCATTTTGAGGTTAGTAGCAACTCTCACTACATCACTGACAGCATCATTTTTAGGATCGTAGCAACTCTCACTACATCACTGGAGCATCATTTCTTAGTTGAGAAGAAACTCTCATTACATCACTTTAGCATCATTTTGATCTTAGTCGCAAGTCTTACTTTATTATTGACAGCATCATTTTGAGGTTTGTAGCAACTCTCACTACATCACTGGAGCATCATTTTATCCTTGAGATTGGGGACCAATAATTTTATTGTCCATTTTGGGGACATGTACTGTACACACACACACACACACACAGATTTATGAAAGTCACTTTCAGGTGCCTGAAATTCCTTTGGGGACTAAAGTCTAGAAAAGTAATTTCAACATTTGTGTGTACTTTGTTTATTGATGATAAGATTTACACCGACCAAGTCAGCCATATTGGCACCACAATCCAATTGGCATGTCAATAAACATCACCCAATAAACCAGGTCTTCTGTCTCAATGTATGTCACTGAAACATACTGTATTGTATTGCCTCACACTTACAGCATACAAGGATGCATGGCGTGGGTGGAACTGCCTGAATCTCTTCTGCAATGGAAGTTTGGTCAACCGTGTGGAACATTCCTGCACGATCCCCTTTGAGTGGGAAAGTAGCATCAACACAGCACCACGTGGTCCACCAGCAGCTTGGATTTCTGCTCCTTGTCTTGTAGTTCCACTTGACTTCTCCAAGGGAAGAGACTGCAAATAGTCAAGAACTCTGGGAAATTTGGTGGCTGTGGCCTCCTCAAATTCCACATTGATGTGGACACCAGTTCAGAGTTTGAAGTGCAGTTATCAACTCTGCACTGAAGTTGTTTCGTTAAAGGATAAATGATTTCCATTGTCCAATGATTATTTTACATTCCAATCCTCTAAAGTGATGGACTGATACTGGAAATATGCAGAAATTCTCTATTGTTCCAAGTACAGATTCTGTGTTTATACATTGTTGTAGTTTTTATACTTGGAGAAACCAGAATCTAACAGGAAATCACTGTAGAAAGTTGGCTCAGTTTCATAAAGTAACAACTAAATAGCTTCAATTGACAGTGATTGACCTTAAACTTGGCTATTTTGATGGACTATGCTTGCTTTTCAACTGTCAAATGAACTTTTTAATGGGAAATTCCTGCTCATAGACTGGTTTGTTTCATAAATGAACCAGTAAGAGCCCTGAACTTAGAGAAGAACCTGAAAGGTCCTTGTTCTTCATGTGTTTTTACGTGATGGGCCTGTTTTCCTGCAGTTGAATGCACATTTATCAACACTAAATGGACTGTAATTTAATGAGTTGGGACTGTGAAACCTGCTGTGTATTTTTACAGTTTATTCCATGTAATTTTGTGGAACAGTTCATTACTGTAATTTGACAGTGTTCGTCTGGAAACTCTGCTGTCAGACTTTTTACTGTTTTTTTATAGTTTTTTTTCTTGACAGTGTACACAGAGGTCTGGTGGTTGAGCCGGGGCATTTTTACAAGCTGCTACCTGAAATTAATGCATTTCTTCATTCAAAAGACAAAACGGTCCCAGAGCTGATCGACCCAGAATGGAAATGGCACCTCGCATTTTGTGTTTGTGTCCCACAACATTGTCTGGCAGACAGTTGACCTGTCAATCACACACAGAGTCCCGCCCCCACACAGCTGAGAAACGCAGCTCTCAGCAGCTGCCCCAGTCACACAGAAGATAGACGCGTTTCCTGGTTGGCGAGTGCAGACACAACTTCTCTGAGTGCAGGATTCACTTCTCTCATTGCTGTTTGTTCACTGTTGAGGTTTTATTCCTCCACCAACCTGCTTCTGTCTGGAAAGAAACAAATAACTGGAGTGCTGCACATCAACAGACTTGGAGTTTGGACACGGACGAATGAAGTTTGGCTTTTTGTTTCTTCCATCAGATCAGAGCTGATAGGAAAAAACAATCAGGTGGTTTTATTAAACCAGCAGTGAGCTGGACTTCAGCCCAGGTCCTCAGTCCCACTGTCAGTTCACTTCAACATGGACGAACAAAATCCAACCCTCACCTGGCCTGGAAATAAATAACAATTGCATAACAATAACTCCTTTATTTCTCTCCTGTTCAGGTCCAGTTGGACTCCATCCATCATCCATCGTCATCTTCCGCTTATTCCTTACTATTAAGGGTCGCGGGGGGGCTGGAGCCTATCCCAGCATCTACGGGCAAGAGGCAGGGTACACCCTGGACAGGTCGCCAGTCCCAGTTGGACTCATTCATCTCTATTTGTTAGGATTTCACTTCATGAGTTCAGAAGCATCTTCACATGAGATGCTGGTTCCTCAAATTGATTGATCGTTGAATTCTGAGTTTGATGTCTGAATTCTGTCTTTGATCTCTGGGTTCTGTGCATTGAATTCCTGCTCCAGTCTTTAATCTCTGACTGATTCTAAACTCATCAAAGGATCACATCATCATCTTGGTCCAGACTCCAGATGGTGATTTTACCAAGTGCACCACAGTCCTTGTTGCTGTCTGCTGTTGGGTCACAGCAAAGTAAGGAAACAGCCTGACGGTCCTCAGGAGGAAATTCAACAACCTCCAAAGATGGAGGTGAATCTAGACCTGCTCATGTTGGCCATCCTTGATGAACTTGGGCGGTACTCTGGTGCAGGGATGAGGTCATGGAGCTGATCTGGGAGCAGTCCTGATGTTAAATGCTGTGATGAAGGACAGTGTGGAGGCAAAATGGACAAAATGTGTCAACATCAAATAAAATTGTAAACCTGTTTGAAGTCTTATTTTGTGTTTGATGGACATTTTTGAAATCACTAATGATTTTTTGACTGAACGTCCTGGATCCTGTGGTGCCTGATGAGGAGACAACTTGAGTACAGAGTTGGAGAAGAGGGTTTTTGGAGGGGAGATGATTTTTGCAGTGCTACAAGTCAATAAAATGTCATCATGTTTCAAAATGTCCTCACTAAGATGGTTATTAATCCCTCATTCTCAGCTGCTACAGCCTTTAAAGAAACCCTTTGACTGGTGGATCTAACAAAGATCAGATGTTGTCTCCTCTAGAACATCAACAGCTTAACGTTGTGGGCAGGACTCCTACCTGAGCAGGGAGACCCCAATGGATTTCTAGTCCTGATAGGGAGAGGGAGCCTCCTGGGTCACGGAGTGGGGAACCTGATAGGGAGTGGGACGATCCGCCCATTGTGGGTGATTGACAGGGCAGGTTTGATCCATGTTTTCATTTTCAAAAGTAATTTTGAATATTTGTGGAAAGTTCGCCCACCTTGAACATGTAGAAGATGTCTTCTGATAGTGAATCGACTGTTGTCACATTTAAGGATCACTGTAGCAGGTAAGATGAAGGCTACAATGACCAGCCGGAGATGCCGGGGATTGAACCCAGGGCCTCACACATGCTCAGCATGCGCTCTACCACTGAGCTACACCCCCTCTGGTAGAGTCACTGTTTAACTGGTGAATGAATTTCCAGTTGATTTTAGGAAACCTAGAAGTTCCTCAGGTGCCATCAATCTTAAGTCTCTCCTTCACTTTGTGTGTGGTTCAAAGTCAGTGGTTTCATCAGAGCTCAACAACAGAACAAGCTGAAGTCTTCTGGAGAACGAGGGCACCGATCCCACCACCTCTCACATGCTAAGCTAGCGCTCTACCATTGAGCTCCCTCCTCTGCTCAGCAACATAACAGATAATGCAGGTTGACCTTCAGGCTGCTGGGAGGTCAACACCTGAAATATTTCCAGGATTCTGTCGTGTTGGTAGAAACAGTTTGAGGGAAGAAAACCCTCAAACATGATGATGTCATTATTGAAGGCTTTACTGCTCCAAACCTTTGCTTGTTCTTCTGGGGTTGTGAGAGGTTCTGAGTGATGAATGGAAACTGAAGGTTTAGGCATCAGTTCAAAGTAGCAGGAGCTTAAGGGGACATTTCAGATTTGTTGAAGTTGAGTCCTACTGCCTTCTTGTTCATGATGATGGTGATGTCAGAGTTCTTGCTCAGAACGATCCATGCTGTTCCTCCTATTAGTTCTGGAAAGTTGGAGCAAAACGTCATGCAGGGTCACAGGGTCACGTGTTTTGTGTTATCAGCAGATTTAATCTACAGAGTGAGTGACGTGTGGTGTGTTTGTCAGCTTAAAGACCAAAGTTGTTGATGCACAAGAGAAGTACACACGTCAAAGCTGCTTCATTTTAATGAGTGAAACTGAAAATTAAGAGAAGAGTGACAACAAAAATGGAGACAAGAAGTCGTCTTCAAAACACACACACACACACACACACACACACACACGCACACACACACACACACACACACACACACACACTCACATAGTCATATACACTCTTCTCTTTATGTTGCCCCCTGCTGGACAATAGGTTTAAGGTTAATGTTGAAAAAAGCAGACAATAAAAACAACTATTATTGAAATGTCGGCGACTTCATTCGATCTGAAAGTTCATTGTTGACCAAACAGACACTGATACAACAGCCTTAAAGTCTACCTCCATTGGCTAAAGATGCCCCTGGATCATAAAGCACAGCTCGACTGCTGGCTAACATGCAGGCGTGGGCCCATCACTGAAATCAGCAGTCATGAAAAACTGTGCTAGGCCTCCAGACCCAAGCTTGAAGAGGTTTGAAAACTGGACCCAGGAGAATTTTAACTGAAAACCCCTGCTCTGGAGGATCTGAGGGATGCATGACTGCCCTCTGTTGACCCGTTTAATACAGGAATATCTGAGAAGTACTGAGGACGGCAAAGGGTGCTGATTGGCCAGCAGCCCCACACAGGTCAAAGGTCACCCCCACGGCGGACCAGTTTATTATAATAGTCACGACACCATCCGTTACAGTTGGGTTGGGTTCAGGCTCTTCAGCGCTTCTTATTTTTCCGTGAGCTCCTCCAGCTGCTGGTCCGTCTCTCCTCTTTTCTTTCTCTTCTGCTTACTTTTTTGTTTCTTTGTTCTTTAACTTTAAACAGAACTTCTCCTCTCCCCCTTTTCACGGTCACAATACTGTTGACCTCCCGTGAGCCTTGAATCTCCATCCTGACCAGCGGAGAGAAGCCTCCTTGTGCCTGAGAAGAGCATCGCGGATCCCAGTGGGAGCCACGGTCGTTGAGATGGAGGCTTGGTAGGCCGTCCCCCCACCAGGTCGTTGGAGAGGTTCCGTACATTGATGAGAACAATCCAGCTGAGAACGTGAGCAGGTCCTGTTGGTTGTCGTGCTGTCACAGTGACAAAGACCAGTGCTGCATCTGTTCAGGCCTCAACTCCTGTCTCACTGCCAGCTCCACCTGACTCCCCAGACTCTGCTCAACCTCCATTCAGGAGTCTTCTTTGTTTGGAGGTCACTGACCCTTCATCCTGAACACCTTCTCACCTGCTACCTTTGCCGTCCACTTGAGTCTCAGATAAATCTTATGATTCATGTCTGATCCTCCATGTGCCTTCATTGCTTTACTGGTATTATTACTCTGTCTTACACGCTTCCTTGTTTGTATTCAATCCTCTTAAAATTCCAGGAAGTGTTTCAACTGGTTTTTATATTTGTATGTAAGTCTCTGACCCTCAAAGAACTCACTGACAAGCTGGAACCTGAGACTGAGCGTTTCTCATTGGACTCTAAATCACAACCAGCGGTGCCCTGAGTAACAACTGTGTTAGCATCCTAAAGCTACATCATCACCACCAGCTGATCAAGTCACTACTCTGTACACAAGTCACTGTAACCTAGCAAAGTTGAACCTAGAGGAAAAGTACAGTTGAAGCCAGATGCAAACAGATGTTGATGTTTCCTCTGTAGTCCTGGCAGCAAGTGTCCTTGGAGACGTCACTCCAGACACTCGCAGAGCTGACAGAGATGGTTTGACACAACTCATGATGTTACTGCACTGCAACAGTAACGGACCATCGATGGCATCGTGGTGATGGAGGAGGACAAAGAATTCTGTCATCAAGTTTTGTTCATGTTTTGTAAATGTTCTTCTTGATCTCAGCATTTAGTCTTTGATGTCACAGTGACAGAACGGACCAAAGCTGCCTGTGTCAGAGGAAGCAGAATGACATCAGCATCAGGACATTCAGAGCCTTCAGAAACGTGGTGATGGTTTCACCAAAGAGGGACCAGTTCAGTAAATGTGGTCAGGCTGCTGAGAGTCTGGGTTCAAGATGGAGTTCAGGGTTTTACCAACTCAGAAAAACTGTTTGTGGCTCAGAAAGCAGAGGAGGGCTGATGAAGAGACCTCACAATGAGTGTCATCAAGGAGGAGGAGGTAGTAGACATCACATGGGGGGGGTAGAGCAGCAAGAAGAGAGAGAGGAGGAACAACTTGTTTGAATAAAACAAAGACAAACAATCAAAGAGAGTCAGAGCAGAGGGAGCGGCCCTGAGTCACAGTGAATGGTGGAGTTTGATGATCCATCATTCATCTCCTTTAAATGCTGTCAGGGAGGGAGAGCTGTCTGCTGGTGGTGGTGTTCATTCCTCAGTGGGAGCCTCTATGGTTGATGTTCTACTGCCCTCTGGTGGTGAGGCAGTGGGGATGCAGGTGATCTGCTGGTCTGGTTGAACGTGAGTGGACAGAAACCTTGTTTAGGTGACTGGGAGTTCCTGACTGTGGTGAGCTGCCTTGCTTCTCCTCAGGTCTTCATGGTGGCTTTCTGCTGGACTGTTGTTGAAGGGAACATGGCATCCTATCATTTTCAGCTCTGACATCTGGACAGTGGACAGATGTGACATCATCATGGTCTCACTGCCTGCTTTGTTCATGGATCAATGGAACGTTGTGTTGGAACCTTTATTGTAGAACTGCTATGAGCTGAGAGCTCAGTGTTCTTGGAACAACGCAGCTCCACATGGGACTGATGTGATGAAGAGGTTTTTATTGAGCTGAAGCTGGAGAGCAACAATCAAAATGGAGCAGCAAACATAATGTCTGGTCTCTCTCTCTTCTCTTCCCCACCTCTCTGTCTCCTCTCCTCCCTCACCTCCATCTCTCTCCAGCCCTTTTTAGACAGAAAATGTGCCAAATTTGCCGTCTTGTCTGTGTGAAATGGAGGCGTAATATTCCTCTTTTTAAAAAGACACCCTTGTGTGGGCATCAACACTTGATGTGATGTGCAGCTCACACAACCTCAGTCATTGACAACGCAATGACTGAGGTTGGCAGAGCGGGGCAACAACAGACTCTTGAACTGAAACCCAAGATGGAAACCATCTCGGAGCAGTTGGCCGCTCTGCAAAGAGGAGAGTGATGTTGAAGACCAGAAATTTAACTTTACATTTTGGATTGGACTGAAAGAGAAGACAGATTGGAATGTGTGCTCCTCCGCCCAAACCCACAGCTTCCTTATCGGCTGCCCCATTGTTTATCCTCCAGGAGAACTCCTTCTGCCTTGGTGACGTAAATGGCGCGTACTATCCTCCCCTCCCCTTCCCCCGTGTGTTCTTGACCCCTGCCTCTGCCCTCTCCACCTCCCTTGGGGTGGCAGCGCCGACCTTGTAGTCTGGCTGCAGGCCTCACTCTCACTTGCCTCCATTGGGACAACGGACTGTTCAAGTTCAGCGTACATACACAACAAATGTATATGTGCTGTCGTTAATTCTGAAGTGTACCATTATTACGATTAAACTGTGCATTCAGGGAACATTAAAGTGGTTTCAATCGTATTCATCAGGTTGATTTCAGTTTGTAGACGTTAATGATAAATCTTCTATACAAACCAAAGTTAAACACGGTGTTCCTCAAGGTTCAGTGCTGGGGCCGATAGTCTTCACTTTATATATGCTTCCTTTAGGTCATATTATTGGGAAACAGTCCATAAATTTCCATTGTTACACAGATGATACTCAATTATATTTATCAATAAAGCTGGATGAAGGCCAGCAGTTGTCTAAAACTCCATGTATGAGTTCCATCTAGGCTGGACTTTTGTAATTCTTTATTATCAGGCTGCACCAACAAGTGATTAAAGACTTGACAGCTGCACATGTATTGACAGGAACCAGGAAGAGAAACCATCGTAACAATAACATACACTCATGTAAGATAGTCTGAAGACACTCAAAGATAATTCAGTGTTTGTTCAGTGATCAATACGTCAATACAAAGATCAGTAAGTGGTACCAGGTGGATCTTTCCATGGTGACCTCAGAGAAAATAAGATCAGCCCCCTCACCGTCATATCCAATGATGGCTCCATTATGTCAGGTTAACTGAGTTCATTTCCTGCTGCATTATCTGAAAAACGCTTTCTTAAACCAGAAACTCCAAGTTGGATCTGAACGACCATGATAAATTGCATTATCTACTCAGTTTGAGTCACACCAACACAGAATGGACAAAGGACATTTTTCTGTTGTGTTGTTTCATGTTTTCCTGATCTGGGAAGTTTTTGCAAGACAAATGTCTCTCAAGTGTGTGTTCTCCTCATGAGTGTGTTTACATGCAGGCTTCCTCTTGTGACAACTGATGTCATTGGAAACCATCTTGAGGACATTTGGAGAAAGTTCAATCTTTTAGCTGCAGTTACAGTGACTTACAACACTGCAACAACAACAAAAACACCCCTCCACAAACACTCTTGTCCAACATTTGTGCCCAAATTTTCTCCTCATGAGGCACCAAATCACTACAAAAACTGCCATTAAGTTGATCTGGTTGGCACTGGTATTTGTTCTTGCTGCATCATCGTCCAGCCTCCAACCAGAGGTCCCTCAGTTATCATGGAGCCACAGGTGGAGTCTGGATTCTTTTCTGGAATGAGACGGCAATGAGAGTCCTGCCAAGTGACATCACTGACATGAATGGATGACTTCTGTCACATGACTGGATGACTTCAGTCATGACTGGATGACTTCAGTCACGTGACTGGATGACTTCAGTCACATGACTGGATGACAGTGTAGATGCCAATATAGAGGTTGGGGAAATCGTCTCTGAGAATCCAGCTTGAACCCACGCCCTCCTTGTCCTTCAAAAACCCAAACAGCGACCATCAGTCTCCCTCCAATCCTGTACTTGGTTCAATGTTGCTGTTCCATTTTGCAGCAGTAGGTGTCGCTGTGATACCAGGTTCAGTTCAAGAGTCCCAACTCCAGCTCATGTTGGTGACCTCAGTGGCAGGTAAAATGGTGCTTCAGTGGATCATGTGATCAACTCATGTGTGTCCTCACTGCTCCACAGGTCTGTCAAATGTTCTGTAAAATAGTTGGACCCAGCAGAGCTGCTAGATTAGGAGTTGATGGAGTCGTTGCAGATACCAGGGTCCAGTTCCATCCTCACTACCCCTGGTGACCATGTCAAAGTGTCCTTGAGTGAGATACTGAACCCCCAAATACTTCTGATGAGTAGGTTGGCTCCTTGCATGGCAGCCTTCAGCATCAGTGTGTGAGTGTGTGTGAATGAGAGGACATTGTTCAGCTCCTTGAGTGCTGCTGAGGTAGAAAGGCTCTGTACAAACTGAGTCCTTTTACCATTTCTTTCCTGCCTCTAGCGGCGCTGTCGTCACTTCCTGTGACCGTGGGAGGAAAGGGGTCCCCCTTCAGAATAAGTTTGATATCATGATGTTACTTCCTCTTCAACATGCCTTTAGCAGACCAACTCAGAGAACAGCTCAGTGAGGTAGTGTGGCCGAGCGGTCTAAGGCGCTGAATTAAGGCTCCAGTCTCTGAGGAGGCGTGGGTTCAAATCCCACCACTGCCATCATGTCCCAGGTCACTGGAGAGGTGTGGCAGGTTTCTCACAGCCTCTCCTCTCTCTTCCACTGATGTCTTCAAACCTGTGACCAGAAGAAGAATCCTCCTGTGAGTCCACAGACCTGAGCACCACTGCTCTGACTACCAGGTTACCTCCTGGTTATCAGAGTGAAGTCATGGTGAGGTAGTCAGTTGTTCATTTTGTTTTATGACAGAGGCCTCATTGTGGATTAAATAATTTTAATTCTTTACTTGAAGTTTCACGCTGTTTCGATTGAAAAAGGCGAGTTCCTGGAGAAGATCTTCCAGGGCGTCCAGGTTAAAGCGGTGCCCCAGCTGGCACCAGGCGCTGACCCAGGTCCTGCATGGGAGATACTGTCAGTTCTGTTCTGCCCTGCTCACAACCACAGGCTGGTGTTGAGGCCTGCAGCAACCAGGGCCCCAGTCACCAACAGTATAAAGGCTGGACATTGTAGCAGTGGGAGGAGTCAAAATGAAGACAGACCAATGTGAGCAGGACGTTCCTGGAGAAGTCATCCATCCACTTTCTATTCTTATCCTTTAAGGGTCACGGGGGGGGGGGCGATCCCAGGTGACATTGTTCAAGAGGCAGGGTTCACCCTGGACAGGTCACCAGTCCATCAGGAGAAATGAGGTGGTCGGTATCATGCAACCTAAACTAAAACATTAGTCAGGTCAAATTCAGATTAAAGCAAGAGTCTCCAGATCAAAGTCAGAATTCCTGATGATGTCATCAGGGCTTTGACAGTAGCTAGAATTCTGTCTTTGATCTCAGGAGGACATGAAAGAAACCCAATTGAGGAAAGTAGAAGAGAACATTCAGCTTCATTAGAAACACCTGAACTGTTGAACAGTAGAATTTGTTTGAAACAGTTTACAACACTGAGTGACAGGTTTGAAGAGGGAAGAGTTTTCTACTTTAAATTTAATTCTAACTTCAAAGTCGTCAAGTCAATTTTATTTATTTTGTGCCAAATCCCAACAGAAGTTATCTCATGACACTTTACAAGTTTATCGAATGAGACAGGTACCCTGGAAGGTATCACCTTGGCCCCCAGCACCACCCTAAGGAACCGAGGAGGTCTCTTTGATCAGGATCTGTCCTTTCATGCCCACATTCAGCAAATTTCTAGGACTGCTTTCTTTCATTTGTGAAACATTGCTGAGATCAGACACATCCTGTCTCAAAAAGATGCAGAAGAACTAGTCCATGCCTTTGTCACTTCCAGGCTGGATTACTGCAATTCCCTCCTATCAGGCTGCACCAGGAGGTCTCTAAAGACTCTCCAGCTGGTCCAGAACGCTGCTGCCTGACTAGAACTAGTAGAAGAGACCATGTCTCTCCTGTACTGGCCTCTCTGCATGGCTCCCTGTCAAATTTAGAAGAGAATTCAAAATTCTCCTTCTACCATCAAAGTCCTCAACAGTCAGGCTCCTTCATACCTGACAGAGCTCCTAGTCCCCTATTATCCAGCTAGAACCCTTCACTCCCAGGATGCGGGGTTACTGGTGGTTCCTAGAGTTCTAAAAGTAGAATGGAGCCAGAGCCTTCAGCTATCAGGCTCCCCTCCTGTGGAACCGTCTCCCAGTTTCAGTCCAGGATGCAGACACCCTCTTGACCTATAAGAGCAGACGAAAGACCTTCCTTTTTGATCAGGCTTATAGTTGGTCTGCTTAGGCTGGCCCTTAGATATGCTGCTAAAGGCTTAGACTGCTGGGGGATCTCCCATGGTGCACTGGGCTTCTCTCTCCTCCTCTCTGTCCTCCTATATGTGTCATACATAAATCATACTCATATGTATTACGAACTCGTCTCCTTCTCCAGAGCCTTCAGGCTCCCCTCATCCCAGATGTGGGTGCTGCTGGAGGAGGCTGCAGACCTGAAGAGGCTCAAGCTGCCACCCGTAGCTCCACCTGCTCACCGTCTGTCCATCAGTCTCTTCACTTCTCTCTCTCTTTATCTCTGTCCCACTCTTTCCTTCTGCATATCTGTCTTCCTCCATTATCTGTCTTTGTCTCTGCCCCGCTCTCCTGCTCTCTTTCCCTCCAACCGGTCAAAGCAGAAGGCCGTCCCCACTGATCCTGGATCTGCTCGACGTTCCTGTCTGTTAAAAGGAAGGTTTTTGTCGCCGCTGTTGCAGGATGTGCTGCTGGTGGAGAATTGTTGGGTGGAGGTTCATTGAAGGAGTTTGGTGCTGGACCTGCTCTACTAGTAAAGAGTCATGAGAGAACTTTTGTTGTGATTTGGTGCAATACAAATAAAACTGACTTGACCAGTGTTATTTGTAGTCTTTTGTTAATTGCATGCCACATGAAATTATTAGTGGTCACTTTCCTAGCAACAGTCTCACAGTGGCAAGACAAGAACACTTCTACTTTTGATGATGACAGTTTGTTCAACACTAAACTTCATCCAGTACCATGTTGTCAAACACTGGAACCTCCACAGCACCTGAACAGGGACTTGAACCCTGGACCCTCAGATTAAAAGTCTGATGCTCTACCGTCTGAGCTCCTCAGGCTCTTTCTACAGCATTGAGACAGGAACAGAAACACCTGTGAAGGTCAAACTGATGCTTTCTTGACTTGTTCAGTCCTCCATGTTAAAGTCCACCATGCTTTTGATTGGCTCTGATTCTCTGTGGCAAAATCCAACAAGAGGCTCCAAAAATGTCCTGAATGTCACAAGAATGCACAGGACAAGATGTTAGTTTCCTTCATGTCTGCAGTTCCTCCACTGGAAAGTAAAGTCAATGCTGCTCCTCTGCTGAAACCTGGGATCGGACCAGGGACCTTTAGATCTTCAGTCTAAGGCTCTCCCAACTGAGCTGGTTCAGTTCTGAGTGAGGGCCCTGCTTCTCTCATTTATAATCTCTTCCACTCTCACTAGAACTTAGAGAGGATTGGAGCTTCTGAAGTCCTGACACAAATCAAACCAGAGACTTTGAACTACACAGTGAAGGAGTTGGTCATCAAGGTTGATGGCAGCTTATTAAGTTCTATCTTTGATCAAATATAAGAAATGTAAATGAATTCAACATTGATTGCATTTCCCTCCTTTCTTTGGTGCCCTCAGACTTTCTGAGAATTGTAGGAGGAACTGCTCTCTGTTCTGTGTTTGTTCTGCTCAATGGAGGAAGGAACCAAGGACCGGAGCTCTAAGTTTTCCAGTTCCTACATCAGTGAATGGACTTTCTGTGCTGCAAGGAGCCAAAGCTACAAAGGAGGATTACAGAGTTTGTCCTTGCAGGAGTCAGTGACTTAATAGGGTCTAACAAAGGGTTGGACCTGAATGAGACAGTCACCCTTCAACATGGGGCCATGGCAGAGTGAACCAAGAACTGTACAATGGGGGTGAGAGTGGAGCCATGATGGATTCACACTTCATCACCTCCACCATCATGTGGACCACCTGATCACCTCTCCCTCAACCTCTAAATAACTCATTCCCTGACCGGGAATCGAACTCAGGCCATGGCGGTGAGAGCGCCAAATCCTAGCCACTAGACCATCAGGGACCACACTGAGCTCTCCAACAACAGAGACTATAGACAATGACTCAAGAACACAGGACTCTGTGGTCTCAGCTTGAGATGCAGAGGGTCCACCAAGACCACCAGACACCTCAGCCCCCTAAAGACAGTCCACCCCCAGGATCAGCTTCTATCACTCAGTGGTCCAGAACCATTATGGAGCCTGATCAGGAATGTGAGCAAAGCTCTTGGAACAGGCCTGCTGCCACCACAACTAAGATCCTGCAGGTCACTAGAAACTCCAGTGTCCAGCTGACAAGTGGACGTTCCTCTGATCTGTGGTGGTGCTGAGTTTAGCAAACACCTCCAACAAGAAGATGAAGGAGGCCATCAACTCCTCCAAGCTCAACATCTATACTGGCTTTACTGGGAGGTCAGGAGGTCAAAGCAGATCTTCCCCCTCCACTTCAGATGGTTTCTACTCACAGAGATGAGGGACCAGTTCAAACCAGCTCCCTGGAGCTCCCTTAAGCCATTGTCCCCCTCAGCTAACATCTGGATCTGGACCTGCACCGGTGCTGACTTGTGTCTTGAGTCCCCAGAGTTTGTTGAACCAGAGAAGCTTCAACTGGTGGCGGTCGTACAACCAAGCGTGAAGGTGAGCCTGCATTGTCTGATCTGGAGCTAACAGGAATTAGCAAGTTAGTGACTGTTCTAGAGTTGCTGCTGAGTTGAATTTGAATTTATTTGTTAAAAGGTTCCAGTTTCTATGAGGTCAGGGAAGATTGGTGTGGATCTAAAGGTCCCTGTTGATCCCAGGACATTGTTTTGACTCATTTGAACATTTTCAAACCCTTGTTGCTCAGATTTTACATTAATTTGATCATGACTTCAGACAAATGTTCTGTTTATTAATTAAATAATCACTTTAGTTATGAATTTAGTGAGTCAACCAGACTTGGTCAAAGATAAAAGTTAGTCTGGTTATTATTCAGTTTCCAGTCAGTAGGGAAACACACACACACACACACACACACACACACACACAGCCTGTCTTCAGTATAAAATGGTCTGTCACGTTCTCTCATGTTGGAAGATTTCTCTGACTCCATTGTGAATACAGAGATTCTTCATCTGCCACCTGAGTCTTGATCCACTGATTCCTCTGATCCACCTCTTTCTGCTCCAACAAGGCTGACATGGATCAGGTGGGTCCATGTCAGCCAATCAGGAGGTTTCTCCTCTCACTTAATTTTCTTCATCCCAGTTTAGATTGATTCTTCTCAGCCTGATGAAGGAGCATCTGATCAGGTGTTTGGCTGCTTGTTGGTTGTAATTCCAAAGATTTTAATCTCAGATGTTATAGAATTAAGAATGCAATGGCAGTCCTGCCAAGTGACATCACTGACATGACAGGATGGCCCAGTCATGTGACTGAAGGAGCTGAGAGCTTCTACACATCATTGTTGATGGTGTCTTCCACTGTAGTCAGCAGCCACAACTCCTCTATCAACACCTGTCAGAGACCTGCTGGAGGCCCCACTGAGGTTTGAACTGGGATCACTGGATTCAGAGTCCAGAGTGCTCACCATTCCACCATGGAACCATCAAAGATGAAACAAGTGAGACAAACTATGGCACTAATCATGTATGAGGGACTGCAGTGGTTTTCTGGATCTAATTTCCACAAACAAATGATGATTTGGGGAAAGGTCTGACAAAGTCTGACAAACCTACCCTGATTTTTTCACAAACAAATGATGATTTTTAGACACTGACACAGGGCTCTTATTTTGGAGGGCCATCAGGATGTGAAATATCCCAGACGTCTGAGATCAGAGTGTTCACTTTGATCTCAGGGTCCTGAATTTGGAGGTTCTTCCTTTGGTCTCCAAGTTCTAACTCCCATCTGACTGAATCCTTTTTTTCATGAACTCCTCAGACCCTGATGATGTCAGGAAGAAATCCAGACATTCAGTTCTCATCTCAGCTGTTCTGACTGAGACGTCAAGCAGTCAGGAAAAAAGTGTTACGACCCAAAGTGGGACCTTTACAGGAGCTAACAAAGTGTCTTTTTTCCTAAACTACTTGAGGAACTGGTTAAACCAGTAAAATATGCATTTCTGTGTGCAGACCAGTGAGGAGCCTGGGTGAGTGGAAGGATGTTTACCACCAACACAGAACCCAGACTTTAGTCATGTGATGAGATGGAGACTCTGATGATGAAGTTAATGGACAAAATGTGAATTGAAGGATGAACACAAATGGGTTTTTGAACCAAACACATTTCTTCAGCAGACTTTGATCCAACATTGAAGTTAGAGTTTGGTGGCTGCTCCATGTTGGAGGAAACCAGGCGATGTTGGACTGTCACAGGGAAGCTCCTTTGCCTCCTCTGCTGCCAGTTCAACCACTCACTCCCATCAGTGGAGAGCAGCTTCAACTGGGTTTGGAATTTACCACTGTGGATGCATAGGAATGTGGAGAAAATGTCCTTTGTCAGAAGTGGGATTTGAACCCACGCCTCCAGGAGAGACTGCGACCTGAACGCAGCGCCTTAGACCGCAGCGCCTTAGACCGCTCAACCATCCTGACAGACACTGAAAGTTGGAGACTGAATTACTTCACTGACAAAGTAGAATTTTTGTTAACATTAAACACCCAGTCTGTGTTCATGGCAGGAAGAAATGAATGTGTGTGTGTGTGTGTGTGTGTGTGTGTGTGTGTGTCAAGTCACAACAAAAGTTATCTCATGACACTTTACTAGTAGAGCAGGTCCAGCACCAAACTCCTTCAATGAATCTACACCCAACAATTCTCCACCAGCAGCACATCCTGCAACAGTGGTGATGAAAACCTTCCTTTTAACAGGCAGGAAGGTGGAGCAGATCCAGGATCAGTGGGGACGGCCTTCTGCTTTGACCGGTTGGGGGGAAAGAGAGCAGGAGAGCAGGGCAGAGACAAAGACAGATAAGGCTCTCCTAAAACAAGGCCTGTTCAGTCAATGGTAGAGCAGAGTGGCGCAGAGGAAGCGTGCTGGGCCCAGAACCCAGAGGTTAACCTAACTTTCGAATAACCTCAAAGTGATGCTGAGAGTCATGTCGTAAGTGTTGCTACGAACCTCAAAATAATGTGACAGTAATGTAGTAAAAGTTGCTACGAACCTAAAAAAAATGCGACAGTAATGTAGGAAAAGTTGCTACGAACCTCAAAATATTGCGACAGTGATGTCGGAAGAAATGCTAATGAACTCAAAATGATGCTAACAGTAATGTAGTGATAGTTGCTAATCAACTAGGTGATGCTTACAGTAATGTAGTAAGTGTTTCGAATAACCTCAAAGTGATGCTGACAGTCATGTAGTAAGAGTTGCTACGAACCTCAAAATAATGCAACAGTAATGTAGTAAGAGTTGCTACGAAACTCAAAATATTGCGAAAGTGATGTCGGAAGAATTGCTAATGAACTCAAGATGATGCTAACAGTAATGTAGTGATAGTTGCAAAGAAACTCAGTGATGCTTACAGTAATGTAGGAAGAGTTTTGAACAACCTCAAAGTGATGCTGACAGTCATTTAGTAAGAGTTGCTAATGAACTCAATTCAATGCTACAGCGATGTCGTGAGAATTACTCATAAACTCAAAATGATGCGACAGTAATGTAGTGATAGTTGCTAATAAACTCAAAGTGATGCTGACAGTAATGTAGTAAGAGTTGCTACGAACCTTAAAATAATGCAACAATAATGTAGTAAGAGTTGCTACGAACATCAAAATATTGCGACAGTGATGTCGGAAGAATTGCTAATGATCTCAAAATGATGCGACAGTGATTTAGTAAGAATTGCTAATGAACTCAAAATGATGCTAACTGTAATGGAGTGAAACTTTCGAACAACCTCAAAGTGATGCTGACAGTCATTTAGTAAGAGTTGCTAATGAACTCAATTTAATGCTACAGTGATGTCGTGAGAATTGCTCAACAACTCAAAATGATGCTAACAGTAATGTAGTGATAGTTGCTAATAAACTCAAAGTGATGCTGACAGTAATGGAGTAAGAGTTGCTATGAACCTTAAAATAATGCAACAATAATGTAGTAAGAGTTGCTACGAACCTCAAAATATTGCGACAGTGATGTCGGAAGAATTGCTAATGATCTCAAAATGATGCGACAGTGATGTAGTAAGAATTGCTAATGAACTCAAAATGATGCTAACAGTAATGGAGTGAAACTTTCGAATAACCTCAAAGTGATGCTGACAGTCATGTAGTAAGATTTGCTACGAACCTCAAAATAATGTGACAGTAATGTAGTAAAAGTTGCTACGAACCTCAAAATAATGCGACAGTAATGTAGTAAAAGTTGCTACGAACCTCAAAATATTGCGACAGTGATGTCGGAAGAAATGCTAATGAACTCAAAATGATGCTAACAGTAATGTAGTGATAGTTGCTAATCAACTCAGTGATGCTTACAGCAATGCAGTAAGTGTTTCGAATAACCTTAAAGTGATGCTTACAGTCATGTAGTAAGTGTTGCTACGAACCTCAAAATGTTGCAACAGTGATGTCGGAAGAATTGCTAATGAACTCAAGATGATGCTAACAGTAATGTAGTGATAGTTGCTAAGAAACTCAGTGATGCTTACAGTAATGTAGTAAGAGTTTCGAACAACCTCAAAGTGATGCTGACAGTCATTTAGTAAGAGTTGCTAACGAACTCAGTTCAGTGCTACAGTGATTTTGTGAGAATTGCTCAACAACTCAAAATGATGCTAACAGTAATGTAGTGATAGTTGCTAAGAAACTCAAAGTGATGCTGACAGTAATGTAGTAAGAGTTGCTAGGAACCTTAAAATAATGCAACAATAATGTAGTAAGAGTTGCTACGAACCTCAAAATAATGTGAGTGTGATGTCGGAAGAATTGCTAATGATCTCAAAATGATGCGACAGTGATGTAGTAAGAATTGCTAATGAACTCAAAATGATGATAACAGTAATGGAGTGAAACTTTCGAATAACCTCAAAGTGATGCTAACAGTCATGTAGTAAGTGTTGCTATGAACCTCAAAATATTGCGACAGTGATGTCGGAAGAATTGCTAATGAACTCAAGATGATGCAAACAGTAATGTAGTGATAGTTGCTAAGAAACTCAGTGATGCTTACAGTAATGTAGTAAGAGTTTCGAACAACCTCAAAGTGATGCTGACAGTCATTTAGTAAGAGTTGCTACGAACCTCAAAATAATGTGACAGTGATGTCAGAAGAATTGCTAATGATCTAAAAATGATGCGACAGTGATGTAGTAAGAGTTGCTACGAACCTCAAAATATTGCGACAGTGATGTCGGAAGAACTGCTAATGATCTCAAAATGATGTGACAGTGATGTAGTAAGAATTGCTAATGAACTTAAAATGATGCTAACAGTCATGTTGTGATAGTTGCTAAGAAACACAGTGATGCTTACAGTAATGTAGTAAGAGTTGCTACGAACCTTAAAATAATGCAACAATAATGTAGTAAGAGTTGCTACGAACCTCAAAATATTGCGACAGTGATGTCGGAAGTATTGCTAATGATGTCAAAATGATGCGACAGTGATGTAGTAAAAGTTGCTACGAACCTCAAAATATTGCGACAGTGATGTCGGAAGAATTGCTAATGAACTCAAGATGATGCTAACAGTAATGTAGTGATAGTTGCTAAGAAACTCAGTGATGCTTACAGTAATGTAGGAAGAGTTTCGAACAACCTCAAAGTGATGCTGACAGTCATTTAGTAAGAGTTGCTAATGAACTCAATTTAATGCTACAGTGATGTCGTGAGAATTGCTCAACAACTCAAAATGATGCTAACAGTAATGTAGTGATAGTTGCTAATAAACTCAAAGTGATGCTGACAGTAATGGAGTAAGAGTTGCTACGAACCTTAAAACAATGCAACAATAATGTAGTAAGAGTTGCTACGAACCTCAAAATATTGCGACAGTGATGTCGGAAGAATTGCTAATGATCTAAAAATGATGCGACAGTGATTTTGTGAGAATTGCTAATGAACTCAAAATGATGCTAACAGTAATGGAGTGAAACTTTCGAATAACCTCAAAGTGATGCTGACAGTCATATAGTAAGAGTTGCGACGAACCTCAAAATAATGTGACAGTAATGTAGTAAAAGTTGCTACGAACCTCAAAATATTGCGACAGTGATGTCGGAAGAAATGCTAATGAACTCAAAATGATGCTAACAGTAATGTAGTGATAGTTGCTAATCAACTCAGTGATGCTTACAGCAATGTAGTAAGTGTTTCGAATAACCTCAAAGTGATGCTTACAGTCATGTAGTAAGAGTTGCTACAAACCTCAAAATAATGCGAAAGTAATGTAGTAAAAGTTGCTACGAACCTCAAAATATTGCGACAGTGATGTCGGAAGAATTGCTAATGAACTCAAGATGATGCTAACAATAATGTAGTGATAGTTGCTAAGAAACTCAGTGATGCTTACAGAAATGTAGGAAGAGTTTCGAACAACCTCAAAGTGATGCTGACAGTCATTTAGTAAGAGTTGCTACGAACCTTAAAATAATGCAACAATAATGTAGTAAGAGTTGCTACGAACCTCAAAATAATGTGACAGTGATGTCAGAAGAATTGCTAATGATCTAAAAATGATGCGACAGTGATGTAGTAAGAGTTGCTACGAACCTCAAAATATTGCGACAGTGATGTCGGAAGAACTGCTAATGATCTCAAAATGATGTGACAGTGATGTAGTAAGAATTGCTAATGAACTTAAAATGATGCTAACAGTCATGTTGTGATAGTTGCTAAGAAACACAGTGATGCTTACAGTAATGTAGTAAGAGTTGCTACGAACCTTAAAATATTGCAACAATAATGTAGTAAGAGTTGCTACGAACCTCAAAATATTGCGACAGTGATGTCGGAAGAATTGCTAATGATGTCAAAATGATGCGACAGTGATGTAGTAAAAGTTGCTACGAACCTCAAAATATTGCGACAGTGATGTCGGAAGAATTGCTAATGAACTCAAGATGATGCTAACAGTAATGTAGTGATAGTTGCTAAGAAACTCAGTGATGCTTACAGTAATGTAGGAAGAGTTTCGAACAACCTCAAAGTGATGCTGACAGTCATTTAGTAAGAGTTGCTAATGAACTCAATTTAATGCTACAGTGATGTCGTGAGAATTGCTCAACAACTCAAAATGATGCTAACAGTAATGTAGTGATAGTTGCTAATAAACTCAAAGTGATGCTGACAGTAATGGAGTAAGAGTTGCTACGAACCTTAAAACAATGCAACAATAATGTAGTAAGAGTTGCTACGAACCTCAAAATATTGCGACAGTGATGTCGGAAGAATTGCTAATGATCTAAAAATGATGCGACAGTGATTTTGTGAGAATTGCTAATGAACTCAAAATGATGCTAACAGTAATGGAGTGAAACTTTCGAATAACCTCAAAGTGATGCTGACAGTCATATAGTAAGAGTTGCGACGAACCTCAAAATAATGTGACAGTAATGTAGTAAAAGTTGCTACGAACCTCAAAATATTGCGACAGTGATGTTGGAAGAAATGCTAATGAACTCAAAATGATGCTAACAGTAATGTAGTCATAGTTGCTAATAAACTCAAAGTGATGCTGAAAGTAATGTAGCAAGAGTTGCTACGAACCTCAAAATATTGCGACAGTGATGTCGGAAGAATTGCTAATGATGTCAAAATGATGCGACAGTGATGTAGTAAAAGTTGCTACGAACCTCAAAATATTGCGACAGTGATGTCGGAAGAATTGCTAATGAACTCAAGATGATGCTAACAGTAATGTAGTGATAGTTGCTAAGAAACTCAGTGATGCTTACAGTAATGTAGGAAGAGTTTCGAACAACCTCAAAGTGATGCTGACAGTCATTTAGTAAGAGTTGCTAATGAACTCAATTTAATGCTACAGTGATGTCGTGAGAATTGCTCAACAACTCAAAATGATGCTAACAGTAATGTAGTGATAGTTGCTAATAAACTCAAAGTGATGCTGACAGTAATGGAGTAAGAGTTGCTACGAACCTTAAAACAATGCAACAATAATGTAGTAAGAGTTGCTACGAACCTCAAAATATTGCGACAGTGATGTCGGAAGAATTGCTAATGATCTCAAAATGATGCGACAGTGATGTCGTAAGAATTGCTAATGAACTCAAAATGATGCTAACAGTAATGGAGTGAAACTTTCGAATAACCTCAAAGTGATGCTGACAGTCATGTAGTAAGAGTTGCTACGAACCTCAAAATAATGTGACAGTAATGTAGTAGAAGTTGCTACGAACCTCAAAATATTGCGACAGTGATGTCGGAAGAAATGCTAATGAACTCAAATGATGCTAACAGTAATGTAGTGATAGTTGCTAAGAAACTCAGTGATGCTTACAGAAATGTAGTAAGTGTTTCGAATAACCTCAAAGTGATGCTTACAGTCATGTAGTAAGTGTTGCTACGACCCTCAAAATATTGCAACAGTGATGTCGGAAGAATTGCTAATGAACTCAAGATGATGCTAACAGTAATGTAGTGATAGTTGCTAAGAAACTCAGTGATGCTTACAGAAATGTAGGAAGAGTTTCGAACAACCTCAAAGTGATGCTGACAGTCATTAAGTAAGAGTTGCTAATGAACTCAGTTCAGTGCTACAGTGATTTTGTGAGAATTGCTCAAAAACTCAAAATGATGCTAACAGTAATGTAGTGATAGTTGCTAATAAACTCAAAGTGATGCTGACAGTAATGTAGTAAGAGTTGCTAGGAACCTTAAAATAATGCAACAATAATGTAGTAAGAGTTGCTACGAACCTCAAAATAATGTGAGTGTGATGTCGGAAGAATTGCTAATGAACTCAAAATGATGCTAACAGTAATGGAGTGAAACTTTCGAATAACCTCAAAGTGATGCTAACAGTCATGTAGTAAGTGTTGCTACGAACCTCAAAATATTGCGACAGTGATGTCGAAAGAATTGCGAATGAACTAAAGATGATGCTAACAGTAATGTAGTGATAGTTGCTAAGAAACTCAGTGATGCTTACAGTAATGTAGTAAGAGTTTCGAACAACCTCAAAGTGATGCTGACAGTCATTTAGTAAGAGTTGCTAGGAACCTTAAAATAATGCAACAATAATGTAAGAGTTGCTACGAACCTAAAAAATAATGTGACAGTGATGTCAGAAGAATTGCTAATGATGTCAAAAAGATGCGACAGTGATTTAGTAAGAATTGCTAATGAACTCAAAATGATGCTAACAGTAATGGAGTGAAACTTTCGAATAACCTCAAAGTGATGCTGACAGTCATTTAGTAAGAGTTGCTAATGAACTCAATTTAATGCTACAGTGATGTCGTGAGAATTGCTCAACAACTCAAAATGATGCTAACAGTAATGGAGTGAAACTTTCGAATAACCTCAATGTGATGCTGACAGTCATGTAGTAAGAGTTGCTACGAACCTCAAAATAATGTGACAGTAATGTTGTAAAAGTTGCAACGGACCTCAATATAATGCGACAGTAATGTAGTAAAAGTCGCTACAAACCTCAAAATATTGCGACAGTGATGTCAGAAGAATTGCTAATGAACTTAAAATGATGCAAACAGTAATGTAGTGATAGTTGCAAATCAACTCAGTGATGCTTACAGTAATGTAGTAAGTGTTTCGAACAACCTCAAAGTGATGCTGACAGTCATGTAGTAAGAGTTGCTACGAACCTCAAAATAATGCGACAGTGATGTTGGAAGAATTGCTTAAGATCTCAAAATGATGCGACAGTGATGTCAGAAGAATTGGTCATGATCTCAAAATGATGCTAACAGTAATGGAGTGAACGTTTCGAATAACCTCAAAGTGATGCTGACAGTCATGTAGTAAGAGTTGCTACGAACCTCAATATAATGCGACAGTAATGTAGTAAAAGTCGCTACGAACCTCAAAATATTGCGACAGTGATGTCGGAAGAATTGCTAATGAACTTAAAATGATGCTAACAGTAATGTAGTGATAGTTGCTAATCAACTCACTGATGCTTACAGTAATGTAGTAAGTGTTTCGAATAACCTCAAAGTGATGCTGACAGTCATGTAGGAAGAGTTGCTACGAACCTCAATATAATGCGACAGTAATGTAGTAAAAGTCGCTACGAACCTAAAAATATTGCGACAGTAATGTTGGAAGAATTGCTAATTTACTTAAAATGATGCTAACAGTAATGTAGTGATAGTTGCTAATCAACTCAGTGATGCTTACACAAATGTAGTAAGTGTTTCGAATAACCTCAAAGTGATGGTGACAGTCATTAGGAAGAGTTGCTACGAACCTCAAAATAATACAACAGTGATGTGAGAAGAATTGCTTAAGATCTCAAAATGATGCGACAGTGATTTAGTAAGAATTGCTCATGAACTCAAAATGATGCTAACAGTAATGGAGTGAACGTTTCGAATAACCTCAAAGTGATGGTGACAGTCATGTAGTAAGAGTTGCTACGAACCTCAAAATAATGCGACAGTGATGTCGGAAGAATTGCTAATGAACTTAAAATGATGCTAACAGTAATGTAGTGATAGTTGCTAATCAAGTCAGTGATGCTTACAGTAATGTAGTAACTGTTTCGAACAACCTCTAAGTGATGCTGACAGTCATGTAGTAAGAGTTGCTACGAACCTCAAAATAATGCGACAGTGATGTAGGAAGAATTGCTAAAGATCTCAAAATGATGCGACAGTGATGTCAGAAGAATTGGTAATGATCTCAAAATGATGCTAACAGTAATGGAGTGAACGTTTCCAATAACCTCAAAGTGATGCTGACAGTCATGTACTAAGACTTGCTACGAATCTCAAAATAATGCGACAGTAATATAGTAAAAGTTGCTACGAACCTCAAAATATTGCGACAATGATGTCAGAAGAATTGCTAATGAACTCAAGATGATGCTAACAGTAATGGAGTGAAACTTTCGAATAACCTCAAAGCGATTCTGACTGTCATGTAGTAAGAGTTGCTACGAACCTCAAAATAATGCGACAGTAATGTAGTAAAAGTTGCTACGAACCTCAAAATATTGCGACAGTGATGTCGGAAGAATTGCTAATGAACTCAAGATGATGCTAACAGTAATGTAGTGATAGTTGCTAAGAAACTCAGTGATGCTACAAGTAATGTAGTAAGAGTTTCGAACAACCTCAAAGTGATGCTGACAGTCATTTAGTAAGAGTTGCCAATGAACTCAATGTAATGCTACAGTGATGTCGAGTACAGTGATGTCAAGAGTTGCTACGAACCTCAAAATATTGCGACAGTGATGTCGGAAGAATTGCTAATGAACTCAAGATGATGCTAACAGTAATGTAGTGAAAGTTGCTAAGAAACTCAGTGATGCTTACAGTAATGTAGTAAGAGTTTCGAACAACCCCAAAGTGATGCTGACAGTCATTTAGTAAGAGTTGCTAATGAACTCAATTTAATGCTACAGTGATGTCGTGAGAATTGCTCAACAACTCAAAATGATGCTAACAGTAATGTCGAGATAGTTGCTAATAAACTCAAAGTGATGCTGACAGTAATGTAGTAAGAGTTGCTACGAACCTCAAAATATTGCGACAGTGATGTCGGAAGAATTGCTAATTATCTCAAAATGATGCGACAGTGATGTAGTAAGAATTTCTAATGAACTCAAAATGATGCTAACAGTAATGGCGTGAAACTTTCAATTAACCTCAAAGTGATGCTTACAGTCATGTAGTAAGTGTTGCTACGAACCTCAATATAATGCGACAGTAATGTAGTAAAAGTCGCTACGAACCTCAAAATATTGCGACAGTGATGTCGGAAGAATTGCTAATGAACTTAAAATGATGCTAACAGTAATGTAGTGATAGTTGCTAATCAACTCAGTGATGCTTACAGTAATGTAGTAAGTGTTTCGAATAACCTCAAAGTGATGGTGAAAGTCATGTAGGAAGAGTTGCTACGAACCTTAAATTAATGCGACAGTGATGTCAGAAGAATTGCTAAAGATCTCAAAATGATGCGACAGTGATTTAGAAAGAATTGCTCATGAACTCAAAATGATGCTAACAGTAATGGAGTGAACGTTTCGAATAACCTCAAAGTGATGCTGACAGTCTTGTACTAAGAGTTGCTACGAACCTCAAAATAATGCGACAGTCATGTCGGAAGACTGGCTAATGACCTCAAAATGATGCGACAGTGATGTAGTAAGAATTGCTAATGAACTCAAAATGATGCTAACAGTAATGGATTGAAGCTTTCGAATAACCTCAAAGTGATGCTGACAGTCATTTAGTAAGAGTTGCTAATGAACTCAATTTAATGCTACAGTGATGTCGTGAGAATTGCTCAAAAACTCAAAATGATGCTAACAGTAATGTAGTGGTAGTTGCTCATAAACTCAAAGTGATGCTGACAGTAATGTAGTAAGAGTTGCTACGAACCTTAAAATAATGCAACAGTAATGTAATAAGAGTTGCTACGAACCTCAAAATATTGCGACAGTGATGTCGGAAGAGTTGCTAATGAACTCAATTCAATGCTAAAGTGATGTCGTGAGAATTGCTCATAAACTCAAAATGATGCTAACAGTAATGTAGTGATAGTTGCTAATAACCTCAAAGTGATGCTGACAGTCATGTAGTAAGAGTTGCTACGAACCTTAAAATAATGCAACAATTATGTAGTAAGAGTTGCTACGAACCTCAAAATAATGTGACAGTGATGTCAGAAGAATTACTAATGATCTCAAAATGATGCGACAGTGATTTAGTAAGAATTGCGAATGAACTCAAAATGATGCTAACAGTAATGGAGTGAACGTTTCGAATAACCTCAAAGTGATGCTGACAGTCATGTACTAAGAGTTGCTACGAACCTCAAAATAATGCGACAGTAATGTAGTAAAAGTTGCTACAAACCTCAAAATATTGCGACAGTGATGTCGGAAGAATTGCTAATGAACTCAAGATGATGGTAACAGTTATGTAGTGATAGTTGCTAAGGAACTCAGTGATGCTTAAAGTAATGTAGAAAGAGTTTCGAACAACCTCAAAGTGATGCTGAAGGTCATTTAGGAAGAGTTGCTAATGAACTCAATTTAATGCTACAGTGATGTCGTGAGAATTGCTCAACAACTCAAAATGATGCTAACAGTAATGTAGTGATAGTTGCTAATAAACTCAAAGGGATGCTGAAAGTAATGTAGTAAGAGTTGCTACGAACCTTAAAATAATGCAATAATAATGTAGTAAGAGTTGCTAGGAACCTAAAAATATTGCGACAGTGATGTCGGAAGAATTGCTCATGATCTCAAAATGAATCGACAGGGATGTAGTAGGAATTGCTAATGAACTCAAAATGATGCAAACAGTAATGGAGTGAAACTTTCGAATAATCTGAAAGTGATGCTTACAGTCATGTAGTAAGAGTTGCTACGAACCTCAAAATAATGAAAAAATAATGTAGTAAGAGTTGCTACGAACCTCAAAATAATGCGACAGTGATGTCGGAAGAATTGCTAAAGATCTCAAAAATGCGACAGTGATGTCAGAAGAATTGCTAATGATCTCAAAATGATGCTAACAGTAATGGAGTGAAACTTTCGAATAACCTCAAAATGATGCTTACAGTCATGTAGTAAGAGTTGCTACGAACCTCAAAATAATGCGACAGTAATGTAGTAAAAGTTGCTACGAACCTCAAAATATTGCGACAGTGATGTCGGAAGAATTCCTAATGAACTCAAAATGATGCTCACAGTAATGTAGTGATAGTTCCTAATCAACTCAGTGATGCTTACAGTAATGTAGTAAGTTTTTCGAATAACCTCAAAGTAATGCTGACAGTCATGTACTAAGAGTTGCTACGAACCTCAAAATAATGCGACAGTAATGTCGTAAAAGTTGCTACGAACCTCAAAATAATGCGACAGTGATGTCGGAAGAATTGCTAATGAACTCAAGATGATGCTAACAGTAATGTAGTGAAAGTTGCTAAGAAACTCAGTGATGCTTACAGTAATGTAGTAAGAGTTTCGAACAACCTCAAAGTGATGCTGACAGTCATTTAGTAAGAGTTGCTAATGAACTCAATTCAATGCTACAGTAATGTCGTGAGAATTGCTCATAAACTCAAAATGATGCGAACAGTAATGTAGTGATAGTTGCTAATAAACTCAAAGTGATGCTGACAGTAATGAAGTAAGAGTTGCTACGAACCTTAAAACAATGCAACAATAATGTAGTAAGAGTTGCTACGAACCTCAAAATATTGCGACAGTGATGTCGGAAGAACTGCTAATGATCTCAAAATGATGTGAAAGTGATGTAGTAAGAATTGCTAATGAACTCAAAATGATGCTAACAGTAATGGAGTGAAACTTTCGAATAACCTCAAAGTGATGCTGACAGTCATGTAGTAAGTGTTGCTACGAACCTCAAAATAATGCGACAGTAATGTAGTAAAAGTTGCCACGAACCTCAAAATATTGCGACAGTGATGTCGGAAGAATTGCTAATGAACTCAAAATGATGCTAACAGTAATGTAGTGATAGTTGCTAATTAACTCAGTGATGCTTACAGTAATGTAGTAAGTGTTTCGAATAACCTCAAAGTGATGCTGACAGTCATGTAGCAAGAGTTGCTATGAACCTCAAAATAATGCAACAGTGATGTCGGAAGAATTGCAAATGATCTCAAAATGATGCGACAGTGATGTAGTTAGAATCGCTAATGAACTCAAAATGATGCTAAAAGTAATGGATTGAAACTTTCGAATAACCTCAAAGTGATGCTGAAAGTCATGTCGTAAGTGTTGCTACAAATCTCAAAATAATGCGACAGTCATGTATTTAAGTTGCTACGAACCTCAAAATATTGCGAAAGTGATGTCGGAAGAATTGCTAATGAACTCAAAATGATGCTAACAGTAATGGAGTGAATGTTTCGAATAACCTCAAAGTGATGCTGACAGTCATGTACTAAGAGTTGCTACGAACCTCAAAATATTGCGACAGTGATGTCGGAAGAATTGCTAATGAACTCAAGATGATGCTAACAGTAGAGGAAGTGAAACTTTTGAATAACCTCAAAGTGATGCTGACAGTCATGTAGAAAGTGTTGCTACAAACCTCAAAATAATGCGACAGTGATGTCGGAAGAATTGGTAATGATCTATAAATGATGCGACAGTGATGTAGTAAGAATTGCTAATGAACTCAAAATGATGCTAACAGTAATGGAGTGAAACTTTCGAATAACCTCAAAGTGATGCTGACAGTCATGTAGTAAGTGTTGCTACAAACCTCAAAATAATGCGAAAGTAATGTAGTAAAAGTTGCTACGAAACTCTTAATATTGCGACAGTGATGTCGGAAGAATCGCTAATGAACTCAAGATGATGCTAAAAGTAATGTAGTGAAAGATGCTAAGAAACTCAGTGATGCTTACAGTAATGTAGTAAGAGTTTCGAACAACCTCAAGGTGATGCTGACAGTCATTTAGTAAGAGTTGCTAATGAACTCAATTCAATGCTACAGTGATGTCGTGAGAATTACTCATAAACTCAAAATGATGCGAACAGTAATGTAGTGATAGTTGCTAATAAACTCAAAGTGATGCTGACAGTCATGTAGTAAGAGTTGCTACGAACCTTAAAATAATGCAACAATTATGTAGTAAGAGTTGCTACGAACCTCAAAATATTGCGACAGTGAAGTCGGAAGAACTGCTAATGATCTCAAAATGATGTGAAAGTGATGTAGTAAGAATTGCTAATGAACTCAAAATGATGCTAACAGTAATGTAGTGATAGTTCCTAATCAACTCAGTGATGCTTACAGTAATGTAGTAAGTTTTTCGAATAACCTCAAAGTGATGCTGACAGTCATGTAGTAAGAGTTGCTACGAACCTCAAAATAATGCGACAGTGATGTCGGAAGAATTGCTAATGATCTCAAAATGATGCGACAGTGATGTAGTAAGAATTGCTAATGAACTCAAAATGATGCTAACAGTAATGGAGTGAATGTTTCGAATAACCTCAAAGTGATGCTGACAGTCATGTACTAAGAGTTGCTACGAACCTCAAAATATTGCGACTGATGTCGGAAGAATTGCGAATGAACTCAAGATGATGCGAACAGTAATGGAGTGAAACTTTCGAAGAACCTCAAAGTGATGCTGACAGTCATGTAGTAAGTGTTTCTACAAACCTCAAAATAATGCGACAGTAATGTAGTAAAAGTTGCTACGAACCTCAAAATAATGCGACAGTAATGTAGTAAAAGTTGCTACGAAACTCAAAATATTGCGACAGTGATGTCGGAAGAATTGCTAATGAACTCAAAATGATGCTAAAAGTAATGTAGTGATAGTTGCTAATCAAGTCAGTGATGCTTAAAGTAATGTAGGAAGTGTTTCGAATAACCTCAAAGTGATGCTGACAGTCATGTAGTAAGAGTTGCTACGAACCTCAATATAATGCGACAGTAATGTAGTAAAAGTTGCTACGAACCTCAAAATATTGCGACAGTGATGTCGGAAGACTTGCTAATGAACTTAAAATGATGCTAACAGTAATGTAGTTTATAGTTGCTAATCAACTCAGTGATGCTTCCAGTAATGTAGTTAGAGTTTCGAACAACCTCAAAGTGATGGTGACAGTCATGTAGTAACAGTTGCTACGAACCTCAAAATAATGCGAAAGTAATGTAGGAAAAGTTGCTACGAACCTCAAAATATTGCGACAGTGATGTCGGAAGAATCGCTAATGAACTCAAGATGATGCAAACAGTAATGTTGTGAAAGTTGCTAACAAACTCAGTGATGCTTACAGTAATGTAGTAAGAGTTGCTCCGAACCTTAAAATAATGCAACAATAATGTAGTAAGAGTTGCTACGAACCTCAAAATATTTCGACAGTGATGTCGGAAGAATTGCTAATGAACTCAAATGATGCTAACAGTAATGTAGTGATAGTTGCTAATCAACTCAGTGAAGCTTACAGTAATGTAGTAAGTGTTTCGAACAACCTCAAAGTGACGCTGACAGTCATGTAGTAAGAGTTGCTTCTAACCTCAAAATGATGCTAAAAGTAATGTAGTGATAGTTGCTAATGAACTCAAAGTGATGCTGACAGTAATGTAGTGATAGTTGCTTCGAACCTCAAAGTAATGTGACAGTGATGTCAAAAGTATTGTTAATGATCTCAAACTGATGCGACAGTGATGTAGTAAGAATTGCTCATGAACTCAAAATGATGCTAACAGTAATGTAGTGATAGTTGCTAGTCAACTCAGTTATGCTTACAGTAATGTAGTCAGTGTTTCGAATACCCTCAAAGTGGTGCTGACAGTCATGTACTAAGAGTTGCTACGAACCTCAAAATAATGCGACAGTAATGTAGTAAAAGTTGCTACGAACCTCAAAATATTGCGACAGTGATGTCGGAAGAATTGCAAATGAACTCAAAATGATGCTAAAAGTAATGTAGTGATAGTTGCTAATCAACTCAGTGATGCTTACACTGATGTAGTGAGTGTTTCGAATAACCTCAAAATAATGCAACAATAATGTAGTAAGAGTTGCTACGAAACTCAAAATATTGCGACAGTGATGTCGGAAGAACTGCTAATGATCTCAAAATGATGTGAAAGTGATGTAGTAAGAATTGCTAATGAACTCAAAATGATGCTAACAGTAATGGAGTGAAAGTTTCGAATAACCTCAAAGTGATGCTGACAGTCATGTAGTAAGTGTTGCTACGAACCTCAAAATATTGCGACAGTGATGTCGGAAGAATTGCTAATGAACTCAAAATGATGCTAAAAGTAATGTAGTGATAGTTGCTAATCAAGTCAGTGATGCTTACAGTAATGTAGTAAGAGTTTCGAACAACCTCAAAGTGATGCTAACAGTAATGTAGTAAGTGTTTCGAATAACCTCAAAGTGATGCTGACAGTCATGTAGTAAGAGTTGCTACGAACCTAAAAATATTGCGACAGTGATGTCGGAGGAATTGCTAATGAACTCAAAATGATGCTAAAAGTAATGTAGTGATAGTTGCTAATCAACTCAGTGATGCTTCCAGTAATGTAGTTAGAGTTTCGAACAACCTCAAAGTGATGGTGACAGTCATGTAGTAAGAGTTACTACGAACCTCAAACTAATGCGACAGTGATGTCGAAAGAATTGCTAATGATCTCAAAATGATGCGACAGTGATTTAGAAAGAATTGCTCATGAACTCAAAATGATGCTAACAGTAATGGAGTGAACGTTTCGAATAACCTCAAAGTGATGCTGATAGTCTTGTACAAAGAGTTGCTACGAACCTCAAAATAATGCGACAGTGATGTCGGAAGAATTGCTAATGATCTCAAAATGATGAGACAGTGATGTAGTAAGAATTGCTAATGAACTCAAAATGATGCTAACAGTAATGGAGTGAAACTTTCGAAAAACGTCAAAGTGATGCTGACAGTCATGTAGTAAGTGTTGCTACAAACGTCAAAATAATGCAAAAGTAATGTAGTAAAAGTTGCTACGAACCTCAAAATATTGCGACAGTGATGTTGGAAGAATTGCTAATGAACTCAAGATGATGCTAACAGTAATGTAGAAATAGTTGCTAAGAAACTCAGTGATGCTTAAAGTAATGTAGAAAGAGTTTCAAACACCCTCAAAGTGATGCTGTCATTTAGTAAGAGTTGCTATTGAACTCAATTCAATGCTACAGTGATGTCATGAGAATTGCTCAAAAACTCAAAATGATGCTAACAGTAATGTAGTGATAGTTGCTAATAAACTCAGTGATGCTTACAGTCATGTAGTAAGAGTTTCGAACAACCTCAAAGTGATGCTGACAGTAATGTGGTAAGAGTTGCTACGAACCTTAAAATAATGCAACAATAATGTAGTAAGAGTTGCTACGAACCTCAAAATATTGCGATAGTGATGTCGGAAGAATTGCTAATGATCTAAAAATGATGCAACAGTGATGTAGTAAGAATTGCTAATGAACTCAAAATGATGCTAACAGTAATGTAGTGATAGTTGCTAATCAACTCAGTGATGCTTACAGTAATGTAGTAAGTGTTTCGAATAACCTCAAAGTGATGCTGACAGTCATGTAGTAAGAGTTGCTACGAACCTCAAAATAATGCGACAGTAATGTAGTAAGAGTTGCTACGATCCTCAAAATAATGGGACAGTGATGTCGGAAGAATTGCTAATAAACTCAAAATGATGCTAACAGTAATGTAGTGAAAGTTGCTAATAAACTCAGTGATGCTGACAGTAATGTAGTAAGTGTTTCGAATAACCTCAAAGTGATGCTGACAGTCATGTAGCAAGAGTTGCTACGAACCTCAAAATATTGCGACAGTGATGTCGAAAGAATTGCTAATGAACTCAAGATGATGCTAACAGTAATGTAGTGATAGTTGCTAATCAACTCAGTGATGCTGACAGTGATGTAGCAAGTGTTTCGAACAACCTCAAATGGATTCTGATAGTCATGTAGTAAGAGTTGCTACAAACCTCAAAATAATGCGACAGTGATGTCAGAAGAATTGCTAATGAACTCATAATGATGCTAACAGTAATGGAGTGAACGTTTCAAAACCTCAAAGTGATGCTGACAGTCATGTACTAAGCGTTGCTACGAACCTCAAAATAATGCGACAGTAATGTAGTAAAAGTTGCTACGAACCTCAAATTATTGCGACAGTGATGTAGTAAGAATTGCTAGTGAACTTAAAATGATGCTAACAGTAATGTAGTGATAGTTGCTAATCAACTCAGTGATGCTTGAAGTAATGTAGTAAGTGTTTCGAATAACCTCAAAGTGATGCTGACAGTCATGTAGCAAGAGTTGCTACGAACCTCAAAATAATGTGACAGTGATGTCAGAAGAATTGCTAAAGATCTCAAAATGATGCGACAGTGATGTAGTAAGAATTGCTCGTGAACTCAAAATACTGCGAACAGTAATGGAGTGAAAGTTTCGAATAACCTCAAAGAGATGCTGACAGTCATGTAGTAAGTGTTGCTACGAACCTCAAAATAATGCGACAGTAATGTAGTAAAAGTTGCTACGAACCTCAAAATATTGCAACAGTGATGTCGGAAGAATTGCTAATGTACTCAAGATGATGCTAACAGTAATGGAGTGAAACTTTCGAATAACCTCAAAGTGATGCTGACAGTCATGTAGTAAGTGTTGCTACGAACCTCAAAATAATGCGACAGTAATGTAGTAAAAGTTGCTACGAACCTCAAAATATTGCGACAGTGATGTTGGAAGAATTGCTAATGAACTCAAGATGATGCTAACAGTAATGTAGAAATAGTTGCTAAGAAACTCAGTGATGCTTAAAGTAATGTAGAAAGAGTTTCGAACACCCTCAAAGTGATGCTGTCATTTAGTAAGAGTTGCTAATGAACTCAATTCAATGCTACAGTGATGTCATGAGAATTGCTCAAAAACTCAAAATGATGCTAACAGTAATGTAGTGATAGTTGCTAATAAACTCAGTGATGCTTACAGTCATGTAGTAAGAGTTTCGAACAACCTCAAAGTGATGCTGACAGTAATGTGGTAAGAGTTGCTACGAACCTTAAAATAATGCAACAATAATGTAGTAAGAGTTGCTACGAACCTCAAAATATTGCGACAGTGATGTAGTAAGAATTGCTAATGAACTCAAAATGATGCTAACAGTAATGTAGTGATAGTTGCTAATCAACTCAGTGATGCTTACAGTAATGTAGTAAGTGTTTCGAATAACCTCAAAGTGATGCTGACAGTCATGTAGTAAGAGTTGCTACGAACCTCAAAATAATGCGACAGTAATGTAGTAAGAGTTGCTACGATCCTCAAAATAATGGGACAGTGATGTCGGAAGAATTGCTAATAAACTCAAAATGATGCTAACAGTAATGTAGTGAAAGTTGCTAATAAACTCATAGTGATGCTGACAGTAATGTAGTAAGTGTTTCGAATAACCTCAAAGTGATGCTGACAGTCATGTAGCAAGAGTTGCTACGAACCTCAAAATATTGCGACAGTGATGTCGAAAGAATTGCTAATGAACTCAAGATGATGCTAACAGTAATGTAGTGATAGTTGCTAATCAACTCAGTGATGCTGACAGTGATGTAGCAAGTGTTTCGAACAACCTCAAAGTGATTCTGATAGTCATGTAGTAAGAGTTGCTACAAACCTCAAAATAATGCGACAGTGATGTCAGAAGAATTGCTAATGAACTCATAATGATGCTAACAGTAATGGAGTGAACGTTTCAAAACCTCAAAGTGATGCTGACAGTCATGTACTAAGCGTTGCTACGAACCTCAAAATAATGCGACAGTAATGTAGTAAAAGTTGCTACGAACCTCAAATTATTGCGACAGTGATGTAGTAAGAATTGCTAGTGAACTTAAAATGATGCTAACAGTAATGTAGTGATAGTTGCTAATCAACTCAGTGATGCTTGAAGTAATGTAGTAAGTGTTTCGAATAACCTCAAAGTGATGCTGACAGTCATGTAGCAAGAGTTGCTACGAACCTCAAAATAATGTGACAGTGATGTCAGAAGAATTGCTAAAGATCTCAAAATGATGCGACAGTGATGTAGTAAGAATTGCTCGTGAACTCAAAATACTGCGAACAGTAATGGAGTGAAAGTTTCGAATAACCTCAAAGAGATGCTGACAGTCATGTAGTAAGTGTTGCTACGAACCTCAAAATAATGCGACAGTAATGTAGTAAAAGTTGCTACGAACCTCAAAATATTGCAACAGTGATGTCGGAAGAATTGCTAATGTACTCAAGATGATGCTAACAGTAATGGAGTGAAACTTTCGAATAACCTCAAAGTGATGCTGACAGTCATGTAGTAAGTGTTGCTACGAACCTCAAAATAATGCGACAGTAATGTAGTAAAAGTTGCTACGAACCTCAAAATATTGCGACAGTGATGTTGGAAGAATTGCTAATGAACTCAAGATGATGCTAACAGTAATGTAGAAATAGTTGCTAAGAAACTCAGTGATGCTTAAAGTAATGTAGAAAGAGTTTCGAACACCCTCAAAGTGATGCTGTCATTTAGTAAGAGTTGCTAATGAATTCAATTCAATGCGACAGTGATGTCATGAGAATTGCTCAAAAACTCAAAATGATGCTAACAGTAATGTAGTGATAGTTGCTAATAAACTCAGTGATGCTTACAGTCATGTAGTAAGAGTTTCGAACAACCTCAAAGTGATGCTGACAGTAATGTGGTAAGAGTTGCTACGAACCTTAAAATAATGCAACAATAATGTAGTAAGAGTTGCTACGAACCTCAAAATATTGCGATAGTGATGTCGGAAGAATTGCTAATGATCTAAAAATGATGCAACAGTGATGTAGTAAGAATTGCTAATGAACTCAAAATGATGCTAACAGTAATGTAGTGATAGTTGCTAATCAACTCAGTGATGCTTACAGTAATGTAGTAAGTGTTTCGAATAACCTCAAAGTGATGCTGACAGTCATGTAGTAAGAGTTGCTACGAACCTCAAAATAATGCGACAGTAATGTAGTAAGAGTTGCTACGATCCTCAAAATAATGGGACAGTGATGTCGGAAGAATTGCTAATAAACTCAAAATGATGCTAACAGTAATGTAGTGAAAGTTGCTAATAAACTCATAGTGATGCTGACAGTAATGTAGTAAGTGTTTCGAATAACCTCAAAGTGATGCTGACAGTCATGTAGCAAGAGTTGCTACGAACCTCAAAATATTGCGACAGTGATGTCGAAAGAATTGCTAATGAACTCAAGATGATGCTAACAGTAATGTAGTGATAGTTGCTAATCAACTCAGTGATGCTGACAGTGATGTAGCAAGTGTTTCGAACAACCTCAAAGTGATTCTGATAGTCATGTAGTAAGAGTTGCTACAAACCTCAAAATAATGCGACAGTGATGTCAGAAGAATTGCTAATGAACTCATAATGATGCTAACAGTAATGGAGTGAACGTTTCAAAACCTCAAAGTGATGCTGACAGTCATGTACTAAGCGTTGCTACGAACCTCAAAATAATGCGACAGTAATGTAGTAAAAGTTGCTACGAACCTCAAATTATTGCGACAGTGATGTAGTAAGAATTGCTAGTGAACTTAAAATGATGCTAACAGTAATGTAGTGATAGTTGCTAATCAACTCAGTGATGCTTGAAGTAATGTAGTAAGTGTTTCGAATAACCTCAAAGTGATGCTGACAGTCATGTAGCAAGAGTTGCTACGAACCTCAAAATAATGTGACAGTGATGTCAGAAGAATTGCTAAAGATCTCAAAATGATGCGACAGTGATGTAGTAAGAATTGCTCGTGAACTCAAAATACTGCGAACAGTAATGGAGTGAAAGTTTCGAATAACCTCAAAGAGATGCTGACAGTCATGTAGTAAGTGTTGCTACGAACCTCAAAATAATGCGACAGTAATGTAGTAAAAGTTGCTACGAACCTCAAAATATTGCAACAGTGATGTCGGAAGAATTGCTAATGTACTCAAGATGATGCTAACAGTAATGGAGTGAAACTTTCGAATAACCTCAAAGTGATGCTGACAGTCATGTAGTAAGTGTTGCTACGAACCTCAAAATAATGCGACAGTAATGTAGTAAAAGTTGCTACGAACCTCAAAATATTGCGACAGTGATGTTGGAAGAATTGCTAATGAACTCAAGATGATGCTAACAGTAATGTAGAAATAGTTGCTAAGAAACTCAGTGATGCTTAAAGTAATGTAGAAAGAGTTTCGAACACCCTCAAAGTGATGCTGTCATTTAGTAAGAGTTGCTAATGAACTCAATTCAATGCTACAGTGATGTCATGAGAATTGCTCAAAAACTCAAAATGATGCTAACAGTAATGTAGTGATAGTTGCTAATAAACTCAGTGATGCTTACAGTCATGTAGTAAGAGTTTCGAACAACCTCAAAGTGATGCTGACAGTAATGTGGTAAGAGTTGCTACGAACCTTAAAATAATGCAACAATAATGTAGTAAGAGTTGCTACGAACCTCAAAATATTGCGACAGTGATGTCGGAAGAATTGCTAATGATCTAAAAATGATGCAACAGTGATGTAGTAAGAATTGCTAATGAACTCAAAATGATGCTAACAGTAATGTAGTGATAGTTGCTAATCAACTCAGTGATGCTTACAGTAATGTAGTAAGTGTTTCGAATAACCTCAAAGTGATGCTGACAGTCATGTAGTAAGAGTTGCTACGAACCTCAAAATAATGCGACAGTAATGTAGTAAGAGTTGCTACGATCCTCAAAATAATGGGACAGTGATGTCGGAAGAATTGCTAATAAACTCAAAATGATGCTAACAGTAATGTAGTGAAAGTTGCTAATAAACTCATAGTGATGCTGACAGTAATGTAGTAAGTGTTTCGAATAACCTCAAAGTGATGCTGACAGTCATGTAGCAAGAGTTGCTACGAACCTCAAAATATTGCGACAGTGATGTCGAAAGAATTGCTAATGAACTCAAGATGATGCTAACAGTAATGTAGTGATAGTTGCTAATCAACTCAGTGATGCTGACAGTGATGTAGCAAGTGTTTCGAACAACCTCAAAGTGATTCTGATAGTCATGTAGTAAGAGTTGCTACAAACCTCAAAATAATGCGACAGTGATGTCAGAAGAATTGCTAATGAACTCATAATGATGCTAACAGTAATGGAGTGAACGTTTCAAAACCTCAAAGTGATGCTGACAGTCATGTACTAAGCGTTGCTACGAACCTCAAAATAATGCGACAGTAATGTAGTAAAAGTTGCTACGAACCTCAAATTATTGCGACAGTGATGTAGTAAGAATTGCTAGTGAACTTAAAATGATGCTAACAGTAATGTAGTGATAGTTGCTAATCAACTCAGTGATGCTTGAAGTAATGTAGTAAGTGTTTCGAATAACCTCAAAGTGATGCTGACAGTCATGTAGCAAGAGTTGCTACGAACCTCAAAATAATGTGACAGTGATGTCAGAAGAATTGCTAAAGATCTCAAAATGATGCGACAGTGATGTAGTAAGAATTGCTCGTGAACTCAAAATACTGCGAACAGTAATGGAGTGAAAGTTTCGAATAACCTCAAAGAGATGCTGACAGTCATGTAGTAAGTGTTGCTACGAACCTCAAAATAATGCGACAGTAATGTAGTAAAAGTTGCTACGAACCTCAAAATATTGCAACAGTGATGTCGGAAGAATTGCTAATGTACTCAAGATGATGCTAACAGTAATGGAGTGAAACTTTCGAATAACCTCAAAGTGATGCTGACAGTCATGTAGTAAGTGTTGCTACGAACCTCAAAATAATGCGACAGTAATGTAGTAAAAGTTGCTACGAACCTCAAAATATTGCGACAGTGATGTTGGAAGAATTGCTAATGAACTCAAGATGATGCTAACAGTAATGTAGAAATAGTTGCTAAGAAACTCAGTGATGCTTAAAGTAATGTAGAAAGAGTTTCGAACACCCTCAAAGTGATGCTGTCATTTAGTAAGGGTTGCTAATGAACTCAATTCAATGCTACAGTGATGTCATGAGAATTGCTCAAAAACTCAAAATGATGCTAACAGTAATGTAGTGATAGTTGCTAATAAACTCAGTGATGCTTACAGTCATGTAGTAAGAGTTTCGAACAACCTCAAAGTGATGCTGACAGTAATGTGGTAAGAGTTGCTACGAACCTTAAAATAATGCAACAATAATGTAGTAAGAGTTGCTACGAACCTCAAAATATTGCGACAGTGATGTCGGAAGAATTGCTAATGATCTAAAAATGATGCAACAGTGATGTAGTAAGAATTGCTAATGAACTCAAAATGATGCTAACAGTAATGTAGTGATAGTTGCTAATCAACTCAGTGATGCTTACAGTAATGTAGTAAGTGTTTCGAATAACCTCAAAGTGATGCTGACAGTCATTTGGCAAGAGTTGCTATGAATCTCAATATAATGAAACAGTAATGTAGTAAAAGTTGCTACGAACCTAAAATATTGCGACAGTGATGTCGGAAGAATTGCTAATGATCTCAAAATGATGCGACAGTGATGTAGTGATAGTTGCTAATCAACTCAGTGATGCTTGAAGTAATGTAGTAAGTGTTTCGAATAACCTCAAACTGATGCTGACAGTCATGTAGCAAGAGTTGCTACGAACCTCAAAATATTGCGACAGTGATGTCGGAAGAATTGCTAATGAACTCAAAATGATGCTAACAGTAATGCAGTGATAGTTGCTAATCAACTCAGTGATGTTTACAGTAATGTAGTAAGTGTTTCGAATAATCTCAAAGTGATGCTGACAGTCATGTAGTAAGAGTTGCTACGAACCTCAAAATAATGTGACAGTGATGTCAGAAGAATTGCTAATGATCTCAAAATGATGCGACAGTGATGTCGTAAGAATTGCTCGTTAACTCAAAATCATGCTAACAGTAATGGAGTGAAAGTTTCGAATAACCTCGAAGGATGCTGACAGTGATGCAGTAATTGTTTCGAACAACCTCAAAGTGATGCTGACAGACATGTCGTAAAAGTTGCTACGAACCTCAAAATATTGCGACAGTGATTTCAGAAGAATTGCTAATGAACTCAAGATGATGCTAACAGTAATCTAGTGATAGTTGCTTAGAAACTCAGTGATGCTTACAATAATGTAGTAAGTGTTTCGAACAACCTCAAAGTGATGCTTACAGTCATTTAGTAAGAATTGCTAATGAACTCAATTCAATGCTACAGTGATGTCGTGAGAATTGCTCATGAACTCAAATTGATGCTAACACTTATGTAGTGAAAGTTGCTAATAAACTCAAAGTGATGCTGACAGTAATGTAGTAAGAGTTGCTACAAACCTTAAAATAATGCAACAATAATGTAGTAAGAGTTGCTATGAACCTCAAAATGATGCGACAGTGATGTAGTAAGAATTGCTAATGAACTCAAAATGATGCTAACAGTAATGCAGTGAAACTTTCGAATAACCTCAAAGTGATGCTGAAAGTCATGTACTTAGAGTTGCTACGAACCTCAAAATAATGCGACAGTAATGTAGTAAAAGTTGCTACGAACCTTAAAATATTGCGACAGTGATGTCGGAAGAATTCCTAATGAACTCAAAAAGATGCTAACAGTAATGTAGTGATAGTTGCTAATCAACTCACTGATGCTTACAGAAATGTAGTAAGTGTTTCGAATAACCTCAAAGTGATGCTGACAGTAATGTGGTAAGAGTTGCTACGAACCTCAAAATAATGCGACAGTAATGTAGTAAAAGTTGCTACGAACCTCAAAATATTGCGACAGTGATGTCGGAAGAATTACTAATGAACTCTAGATGATGCTAACAGTAATGTAGTGATAGTTGCTAATCAAGTCAAAGTGATGCTGACAGTAATGTGGTAAGAGTTGCTATGAACCTTAAAATATTGCGACAGTGATGTCGGAAGAATTTCTAAAGATCTAAAAATGATGCGACAGTGATGTAGTAAGAATTGCTAATGAACTCAAAATGATGCTAACAGTAATGTAGTGATAGTTGCTAATCAACTCAGTGATGCTTGAAGTAATGTAGTAAGTGTTTCGAACAACCTCAAAGTGATTCTGATAGTCATGTAGTAAGAGTTGCTACAAACCTCAAAATAATGCGACAGTGATGTCAAAAGAATTGCTAAAGATGCCAAAATGATGCCAACAGTAATGTAGTGATAGTTGCTAATCAACTCAGTGATGCTTGAAGTAATGTAGTAAGTGTTTCGAATAACCTCAAAGTGATGCTGACAGTCATGTAGCAAGAGTTGCTACGAATCTCAATATAATTCAACAGTAATGTAGTAAAAGTTGCTACGAACCTCAAAATATTGCGACAGTGATGTCGGAAGAATCGCTAATGAACTCAAAATGATACTAACAGTAATGTAGTGATAGTTGCTAATCAACTCAGTGATGCTTGAAGTAATGTAGTAAGTGTTTCGAACAACCTCAAAGTGATTCTGATAGTCATGTAGTAAGAGTTGCTACGAACCTCAAAATAATGCGACAGTGATGTCAGAAGAATTGCTCAAGATCTCAAAATGATGCGACAGTGATGTAGTAAGAATTGCTCGTGAACTCAAAATCATACTAACAGTAATGGAGTGAAAGTTTCGAATAACCTCAAAGAGATGCTGACAGTGATGTAGGAAGAGTTGCTACGAACCTCAAAATAATGCGACAGTGATGTCGGAAGAATTGCTAAAGATCTAAAATGATGCGACAGTGATTTAGAAAGAATTGCTCATGAACTCAAGATGATGCTAACAGTAATGTAGTGATAGTTGCTAATCAACTCAGTGATGCTTACAGTAATGTAGTAAGAGTTTCGAACAACCTCAAAGTGATGCTTACAGTCATGTAGTAAGAGTTGCTACTAACCTTAAAATAATGCGACAGTAATGTAGTAAAAGTTGCTACGAACCTCAAAATATTGCGACAGTGATGTTGGAAGAATTGCTAATGAACTCAAGATGATGCTAACAGTAATGTAGTGATAGTTGATAAGAAACTCAGTGATGCTTAAAGTAATGTAGAAAGAGTTTCGAACAACCTCAAAGTGATGCTGACAGTCATTTAGTAAGAGTTGCTAATGAACTCAATTTAATGCTACAGTGATGTCGTGAGAATTGCTCAAAAACTCAAAATGATGCTAACAGTAATGTAGTGATAGTTGCTAATAAACTCAAAGTGATGCTGACAGTAATGTGGTAAGAGTTGCTACGAACCTTAAAATAATGCAACAATAATGTAGTAAGAGTTGCTACGAACCTCAAAATATTGCGACAGTGATGTCGGAAGAATTGCTAATGATCTCAAAATGATGCGACAGTAATGTAGTAAGAATTGCTAATGAACTTAAAATGATGCTAACAGTAATGTAGTTATAGTTTCTAATCAACTCAGTGATAATTACAGTAATGTACTAAGTGTTTCGAATAACCTCAAAGTGATGGTGACAGTCATGTAGTAAGAGTTGCTACGAACCTCAAAATAATGCGACAGTGATGTCGGAAGAATTGCTAACGATCTCAAAATGATGTGACAGTGATTTAGAAAGAATTGCTCATGAACTCAAAATGATGCTAACAATAATGGAGTGAACGTTTCGAATAACCTCAAAGTGATGCTGACAGTCTTGTACTAAGAGTTGCTACGAACCTCAAAATAATGCAACAGTGATGTCGGAAGAATTGCTAATGATCTCAAAATGATGCGACAGTGATGTAGTAAGAATTGCTAATGAACTCAAAATGATGCTCACAGTAATGGAGTGAAACTTTCGAATAACCTCAAAGTGATGCTGACAGTCATGTAGTAAGAGTTGCTACAAACCTCAAAATAATGCGAAAGTAATGTAGTAAAAGTTGCTACGAACCTCAAAATTTTGCTACAGTGATGTCGGAAGAATCGCTAATGACCTCAAGATGATGCTAACAGTAATGTAGTGAAAGTTGCTAAGAAACTCAGTGATGCTGACAGTAATGTAGTAAGAGTTGCTAATGAACTCAATTCAATGCTACAGTGATGTCATGAGAATTGCTCATAAACTCAAAATGATGCGAACAGTAATGTAGTGATAGTTGCTAATAAACTCAAAGTGATGCTGACAGTAATGTAGTAAGAGTTGCTACGAACCTTAAAATAATGCAACAAATATGTAGTGAGAGTTGCTACGAACCTCAAAATAATGTGACAGTGATGTCAGAAGAATTGCTAATGATCTCAATTCAATGCTACAGTGATTTAGTAAGAATTGCTAATGAAATCAAAATGATGCTAACAGTAATGGAGTGAACGTTTTGAATAACCTCAAAGTGATGCTGACAGTCATGTACTAAGAGTTGCTACGAACCTCAAAATAAAGCGACAGTAATGTAGTAAAAGTTGCTACGAACCTTAAAATAATGCAACAAATATGTAGTGAGAGTTGCTACGAACCTCAAAATAATGTGACAGTGATGTCAGAAGAATTGCTAATGATCTCAATTCAATGCTACAGTGATTTAGTAAGAATTGCTAATGAAATCAAAATGATGCTAACAGTAATGGAGTGAACGTTTTGAATAACCTCAAAGTGATGCTGACAGTCATGTACTAAGAGTTGCTACGAACCTCAAAATAAAGCGACAGTAATGTAGTAAAAGTTGCTACGAACCTCAAAATATTGCGACAGTGATTTCAGAAGAATTGCTAATGAACTCAAGATGATGCTAACAGTAATCTAGTGATAGTTGCTTAGAAACTCAGTGATGCTTACAATAATGTAGTAAGTGTTTTGAAAAACCTCAAAGTGATGCTGACAGTCATTTAGTAAGAATTGCTAATGAACTCAATTCAATGCTACAGTGATGTCGTGAGGATTGCTCATAAACTCAAAATGATGCTAACAGTTATGAAGTGATAGTTGCGAATAAACTCAAAGTGATGCTGACAGTAATGTAGTAAGAGTTGCTACAAACCTTAAAATAATGCAACAATAATGTAGTAAGAGTTGCTATGAACCTCAAAATGATGCGACAGTGATGTAGTAAGAATTGCTAATGAACTAAAAATGATGCTAACAGTAATGCAGTGAAACTTTCGAATAACCTCAAAGTGATGCTGAAAGTCATGTACTAAGAGTTGCTAAGAACCTCAAAATACTGCGACAGTAATGTAGTAAAAGTTGCTACGAACCTCAAAATATTGCGACAGTGATGTCGGAAGAATTGCTAATGATCTCAAAATGATGCCACAGTCATGTAGTAAGAATTGCTAATGAACTCAAAATGATGCTAACAGTAATGTAGTGATAGTTGCTAATCAACTCAGTGAGGCTTACAGTAATGTAGTAAGTGTTTCGAATAACCTCAAAGTGATGCTGACAGTCATGTAGTAAGAGTTGCTACGAACCTCAAAATAATGCGACAGTGATGTCAGTAGAATTGCTAAAGATCTCAAAATGATGCGACAGTGATTTAGTAAGAATTGCGAATGAACTCAAAATGATGCTAACAGTAATGGAGTGAAACTTCCAAAATAACCTCAAAGTGATGCTGACAGTCATGTAGTAAGTGTTGCTACGAACCTGAAAATAATGCGACAGTAATGTAGTAAAAGTTGCTACGAACCTCAAAATATTGCGACAGTGATGTCGGAAGAATTGCTAATGAACTCAAGATGATGCTAACAGTAATGTAGTGATAGTTGCTAATCAAGTCAGTGATGCTTACAGTAATGTAGTAAGAGTTTCGAACAACCTCAAAGTGATGATGACAGCCATGTAGTAAGAGTTGCTACGAACCTTAAAATAATGCAACAGTAATGTAGTAAAAGTTGCTACGAACCTAAAAATATTGCGACAGTGATGTCGGAAGAATTGCTAAAGATCTCAAAATGATGCGACAGTGATGTCAGAAGAATCGGTAATGATCTCAAAATGATTCTAACAGTAATGGAGTGAGAGTTACTACAAACCTCAAAATGATGCAGACAGTAATGTAGTGGGAGTTGCTACAAACCTCAAAATGATGCTGACAGTGATGGAGTGAGAGTTGCTTGTAACCTAAAAATGATACTACGTGATGTAGTGAGAGTTGCTACTAAGCTAAGAAATTATGCTAAAATGATGTAATGAGAGTTGCTCATAACCTCAAAATGATGCTGACAGTAATGCAGTAACTACTGCCAATAACCTCAAAATAATGCTACATTAATGTAGGAAGACTTGCTAATGAACTCAAAATGATGCTAACAGTGATGTCATAAGAGTTGCGACTAACTTCAAAATAATGCTTCATTGATGTAGTGAGAGTTGCTCATGACATCAAAATGATGCGACAGTGATGTGAGCTTCATAAAGACCCAGGCCACTATTTGTGGTCATGCATCATTGTTGCTGACCAATGGTCCAACTTCATCAGTCAGTCAGTCAGAGACATTAGCATTTGTCGGTCTGGCCTGCTGCCAAAGACTAACACTGCTTTAGTTGATTTACCTGTGCAGCCATGTCACGCTCCTCTCGGCCACCTCCACGGTCAGACACCAGGTTAAACCAGCCAATGGCGTAAGAATCACTCTCAGAATCTGAAGCGCTCGTAGCTGCAGGGTTTTTCCACACAGCTTCTGTTGAGAGACAAAGTCCATCACTTGACTAACTCTCACCAACAGAAATGTGCAGTTTTCCACTCAGGACAGCTGCTGCATGCTGCTGTTTGTAAAAAGAAGGTCCAGTGGATCCGTTCAGTTCTACATTATTCAGCAGAGAGATGTCACCATTGAATAATGACCATATTTCCTAAAATTATAGCTCAACCACAGAGGGACCAGGCTACTAGAATGACCTCTGTTTACTAGAAGTGCTTCTCCTATGGTGGTGAACTCCTCAGCTGTCAGTGGAGTCAAATCTGTCTTAGAGAGGCCAGAGGTTCCCACACTGGTTCCCTCTCATCATGCAGCCCTGACAGCTGTGTGTGCTGTTCCAGCGTGTTGGCACCTCACTGATGAGTTTCAGGGTTGGCCCTCTCATCTGTTGCTGCACCTGAGCCAGCTTCTCCTTGGCTGTAGTGCTGATCTGAAGGATGTGACAGTGTTCCTGGCTTTGTGTCTGATGATGGAAGTGGGGATCTGATCACAGGATTTTCTGACTCCTAGATTCAGACGATGTGCAGTGCAGACTGAGTGGTGAATTTGGAGCTGTTTAGTGGATGCTGTCATGTTTGGTGCTGCGTCGCTCACAAGACACTTGACTTTGTTGGTGATGGCCCAGTCCTCAATCAGGCCTCTTTGGACTGGGGCCAAACTGTCAGCAGTTTCAACTTTGTGGAAAGTCTTGCACTCCCAACACAATCATTCTCACGAATGCAGTGACAGGTCAGAGCCAAGGGAGCCTCCATGTCCACAGATGTCCACATGGCAGCTGGACTTCCTTTTTCACTCCTTCCCGTTCCTCCTGGTACTTTTTGGCCACCGTTTGTTTGATGGTCTGAAAATGACACCCAGAGTAAATCAATACATTGAAATTAGAGATGAAATAAACTGGAGATATCAACTACTGCTTTAGATCATTTCCACACAAACCTTTCTGGTTGGCAAACAAATGAGGCTCAAGGACCTGAACCAGTTCCCTGAACCCTTCCCTCTCAACAGTGCTGAGGGGCTGGCAGTCCTTCAGGATGAAATTCAGCAGAGCCTCATCCAGCATCTGCTTCCTGGAAGCTGGATGGTTAAAGATGAAGGAGAGAAGAAATGAATAGGAATTAATGCTCAATGAAGCAACTGTGAGTCAGTTGGAGAGTGGCTGTATACCTGAGTTCATCCTGGTGGATCTGGGACTTCATTCTCATGCCTGGCCCCATCATGCCTCAGCACTGAAGAGGTGCTTTTGTTGAGATGAGACGCTTCTGTCCAACAAATGCCACATTCAACCTGCAGAAAAGAACATGAGTACTCAGCTAAAAGTTCCTTTCTTCATGGTGACTGGTGTTTCTTAGTCTTAGACCACCAGGTTTCCAATGAGGTGTATCGGATACGTTGTTGTGTGCTGCTGAAATCCGTCCAATTCCGGCGTTGTTTCCTCATGAAATATGTTTGCCTTAAAGCTCATTAAAGTGTTGAACCACAATATCGTTCACCATAACTGAGTCAACTTCAAGATAACCTACTTCTACATTCCAGTCCCGGCTGCTCCTGTTCTGCTGCAGTCCAGAAAACAACAACCCGATACAATTGGCGCTCCTTCCCACAGCTCCGGCCCGGATCCGCATGGTTCCGCTGACTGACTGGGAGACGCGCTCCCTCCAGAGTGGCACAGCCCGATGGGGGTCCTTATCTGGCACGGGGGCGTAAAACAGGTGCGACTGGAAAACCTGGTTTATTCTGCGTCGAGGGAACGCGTTGCTCTACAATACACCGCCAAGCCGCTAGGGGGTGTGGCTTTGTCTTTGTATTGTTTACGGGGCTCTTGTCGGATTCCTTGGTTTTCTTCCGGTCACAGACAACAATTGTTGGCCATTTGTCAGTCTTTGTAGTGCCGCGAAGAGGCGTTGTAGAGGTGGTCGTACTTGAGCACCTCCTCGATAATCCTTTCTTCAGCTTGGTCCATTTTTTCTTGGAGCTCTCACCACAGAAACTTTGAAAATGGCGGTGTTGTTGTGCTGCGACTGAACCGGAAATAACGTTCTGAGCGGACCAATCACAGTCCTCGACGTTGACGTCACCACACGTCGACGCGATGCGTAAGTAGGATTTTTTGGAGGCGCGTTTCAGGCTACGGCGGAGGTATGAATACTACCCGACGCAGAAGCTTAAATCAGGCTTTATAGTCCAACAGGAAGTTAGCATGTCAGGGATGAGACACCGTGATAGTCCAACAGGAAGTTAGCATGTCAGGGATGAGACACGCTTATCGTCCAACAGGAAGTTAGCATGTCAGGGATGAGACACGCTTATTGTCCAACAGGAAGTTAGCATGTCAGGGATGAGACACGCTTATCGTCCAACAGGAAGTTAGCATGTCAGGGATGAGACACCCTGATAGTCCAACAGGAAGTTAGCATGTCAGGGATGAGACACCCTGATAGTCCAACAGGAAGTTAGCATCTCCATGGTTCCCTTGACCAGAAGCCAGTAGGATCGTTCCATTATGACATCTTGATTGACATTTGTCCTTCTCTTAGCTAAATAGCTGGCAATCATTTGAAAAAAACCTGGATTTACTTTTTGTATTTTGATCTTCAGCTCATTTGCATACTTTTGTTAAAATTCTCCTCTTTTTGTGGTTTTTTTTTCTGCTGTTTTTAGCACAAAGTCCACCTGGTGCCTAAAGACCAGTTCAGCATGGACTACGTTGAACCTTCAGTCCGCTGCATCAGCACCCATGGACGGTTCCCCCCTGACAGGAGGATTCTGGTGAGGAACATTAGTGGGACAGCGCTCTTGTTAGAAGGGTTCTGATCCACCTTCCCTCCCCCTGTAGCTCCTCCTGTGTCCCCTCAGCGCTCTTGTTAGAACGGTTCTGATCCACCTTCCCTCCCCCTGTAGCTCCTCCTGTGTCCCCTCAGCGCTCTTGTTAGAACGGTTCTGATCCACCTTCCCTCCCCCTGTAGCTCCTCCTGTGTCCCCTCAGCGCTCTTGTTAGAACGGTTCTGATCCACCTTCCCTCCCCCTGTAGCTCCTCCCGTGTCCCCTCAGCGCTCTTGTTAGAAGGGTTCTGATCCACCTTCCCTCCCCCTGTAGCTCCTCCTGTGTCCCCTCAGCGCTCTTGTTAGAAGGGTTCTGATCCACCTTCCCTCCCCCTGTAGCTCCTCCTGTGTCCCCTCAGCGCTCTTGTTAGAACGGTTCTGATCCACCTTCCCTCCCCCTGTAGCTCCTCCTGTGTCCCCTCAGCGCTCTTGTTAGAACGGTTCTGATCCACCTTCCCTCCCCCTGTAGCTCCTCCTGTGTCCCCTCAGCGCTCTTGTTAGAACGGTTCTGATCCACCTTCCCTCCCCCTGTAGCTCCTCCTGTGTCCCCTCAGCGCTCTTGTTAGAACGGTTCTGATCCACCTTCCCTCCCCCTGTAGCTCCTCCTGTGTCCCCTCAGCGCTCTTGTTAGAACGGTTCTGATCCACCTTCCCTCCCCCTGTAGCTCCTCCTGTGTCCCCTCAGCGCTCTTGTTAGAACGGTTCTGATCCACCTCCCCTCCCCCTGTAGCTCCTCCTGTGTCCCCTCAGCGCTCTTGTTAGAACAGTTCTGATCCACCTTCCCTCCCCCTGTAGCTCCTCCTGTGTCCCCTCAGCGCTCTTGTTAGAAGGGTTCTGATCCACCTTCCCTCCCCCTGTAGCTCCTCCTGTGTCCCCTCAGCGCACTTGTTAGAACGGTTCTGATCCACCTCCCCTCCCCCTGTAGCTCCTCCTGTGTCCCCTCAGCGCTCTTGTTAGAAGGGTTCTGATCCACCTTCCCTCCCCCTGTAGCTCCTCCTGTGTCCCCTCAGCGCACTTGTTAGAACGGTTCTGATCCACCTCCCCTCCCCCTGTAGCTCCTCCTGTGTCCCCTCAGCGCTCTTGTTAGAAGGGTTCTGATCCACCTTCCCTCCCCCTGTAGCTCCTCCTGTGTCCCCTCAGGTTTCCAAACTCCCTCCAACTGGCTGGTGTTGAAGGAGGGCCAGAGCTCCTCCTACAGGAGCCCATCCTTGCCTCCCCCGCTGCAGTTCCTCCACTGCCCTCCCACCAGAGAGATGAGCCCCCTGGTTCAGAGGTGACAGACCACCTCTGGGAGCAGACAACAGAGACCACATCAGGCTGGACTCCGTGCAGGTACGGAGGCTGACGGCTGCTGAGTGAGTGAGTTTACGACGCTCCCACCACTGCTGCTGGAGTGATTTAACACATCTGGAATATTTAGATTTATTCTGGGTCAACATCTGCATCTGTTGAAGTCCTCAGTTTCCATGCAGGTGGTGTTGTTCCAGATAAAAGGTCTCAATAACAGCATCACTCCAGATGAAACCATTCCAAATAAAGGCTCAGTGGAGCTGGCATATCAGCCCCCAATGGAAGCCTGCTGCTGCTGCCAAGCTCTCCATGTCATCATGGAAAAGTTGATTGTTCAACTCAATGTTTTTCCCATTGGGAAGAGATTTGTTGTTCCACCATGAAGTCTTTTCTGGTGATGAGTTTGTGTGTTGTAGTAGCATGAAGATATCTTGTTATCATGATCAACTCATCTGGCCTGGTGGAAGAACGCTGCTGTGTTTGGATTCAGACGAGTCAAATCTGAACCAGGGACTTGTAGTTTTATCCTTGGTCTCCGGACTCATAAAATGGAGACCGGCCCAGTTTGACACTTTTGAACTCCTCCATGAGGTTCAAATCTCATGACTGAGATTCGTGATTGGAAACATCGGCGGTTCAGGAAAGAAAACATGTACCATTGAACATCGCTCTCATCCTTCTACTCAGAACGCTGCGGTGGACTCCACCGTGTCCAGGCTTTGGGCAGATACGTCTTCATCCTCCACCACCACCAGCCGCTCCACCCCACCCACCCTGTGCGGGTCTACATTACCAGGGTCGGATCTGGCAGGGTGGAGGATCTTTGATTCATCTTAGCTTTCCTGCTCCTGCTGTTTGAGAAACATTCAAATGGAGATGGTTGTTTGTGTCTTTCAGGCCACGCCAACGCCTCCTTCTGTCCCCACGCTTACGGCTGCCGAAACATGCCGGTGTCTGAAAACCAGATCATTCTGGATGTGCCGGACCACCAGGTCCTCCTCACCTGCAGGTTCCTGCAGGCAGAGCCCTGTGGTGGTAGGTTTCCTGCTCCTCTGCTGGACTGATACCCTCTCCCTTTCCCCACACGTATCTGCTGTTTCTACTCTGTGCCTCCTTCTCCTCTGTCAGGCCTGGACTTCTTCCTTCTGTCTCTCCAGGATTACGTCCTGGTGGTGCCTGAGAGCAGCTCCAGCTCCAGCTCCCTGAACCAAGAACCACTGGAGAAATCTGACCACTTCATCAGCAACTGTGGCCTCAACAGCTTTCATGTCAAGTCGGTGTCTCTCAGCCTGAGTCGGTCCCTGTTCTGTATCCCTGAATGTTCTAGAGGAACTAAACTGGGCCTGACTGGGACGCTTCTGTCTGCTCAGATTTGGGTTGTGAATGCATTCAGATGTCATTTACAAGCATTGGAACTAAAGACCTGAGCCTCAAGAATATTTATTTCTTGATTTACTTTCTCTTGCAGGGTTTCATTTTGTGCTAATTTTCTTTTGAAGATCTTTGTTTTTTTGTTGTCCTTCCATTTAGCAAGTTTGGCTAGCAACTCTTAGTACATGACTGTCAGCATCACTTTGAGGTTATTCGAAACTTTCACTCCATTACTGTTAGCATCATTTTGAGTTCATTAGCAATTCTTATTACATCACTGTCGCATCATTTTGAGATCATTAGCAATTCTTCCGACATCACTGTCGCATTATTTTGAGGTTCGTAGCAACTCTTCCTACATGACTGTCAGCATCACTTTGAGGTTATTCGAAACACTTACTATATTACTTTAAGCATCACTGAGTTGATAAGCAACTCTTACTACATGACTTTCAGCATCACTTTTAGTTTATTAGCAACTATCACTACATTACTGTTAGCATCATTTTGAGATCATTAGCAATTCTTCTGACATCACTGTCACATTATTTTGAGGTTCGTAGCAACTTTTACTACATTACTGTCGCATTATTTTTAGGTTCGTAGCAACTGTTACTACATGACTGTCAGCATTACTTTGAGGTTATTTGAAACGTTCACTCCATTACTTTTAGCATCATTTTGAGTTCATTTGCAATTCTTACTACATCACTGTCGCATCATTTTGAGATCATTAGCAATTCTTCTGACATCACTGTCACATTATTTTGAGGTTCGTAGCAACTCTTAGTACATGACTGTCAGCATCACTTTGAGGTTATTCGAACGTTTCAATCCATTACTGTTTGCATCATTTTGAGTTCATTAGCAATTCTTACTACATCACTGTCGCAATATTTTGAGGTTCGTAGCAACTTTTACTACATTACTGTCGCATTATTTTTAGGGTCGTAGCAACTCTTAGTACATGACTGTCAGCATTACTTTGAGGTTATTCGAAACGTTCACTCCATTACTTTTAGCATCATTTTGAGTTCATTAGCAATTCTTACTCAATCACTGTCGCATCATTTTGAGATCATTAGCAATTCTTCTGACATCACTGTCGCAATATTTTGAGGTTTGTAGCAACTCTTACTACATTATTGTTGCATTATTTTAAGGTTCGTAGCAACTCTTACTACATTATTGTTGCATTATTTTAAGGTTCGTAGCAACTCTTACTACATTACTGTCAGCATCACTTTGAGTTTATTAGCAGCTATCACTCCATGACTGTTAGCATCATTTAGAGTTCATTAGCAATTCTTACTACATCACTGTCGCATCATTTTGAGATCTTTAGCAATTCCTCCGACATCACGATCGCATTATTTTGAGGTTCGTAGCAACTCTTACTACATGACTGTCAGCATCACTTTGAGGTTGTTCGAAACACTTACTACATTACTGTAAGCATCACTGAGTTTTTTAGCAACTATCACTCCATTACTGTTCGCATCATTTTGAGTTCATTTGCAATTCTTACTACATCACTGTCGCAATATTTTGAGGTTCGTAGCAACACTTACTACATGACTGTCAGCATCACTTTGAGGTTATTCGAAAGTTTCACTCCATTACTGTTAGCGTCATTTTGAGTTCATTAGCAATTCTTACTACATCACTGTTAGCATCATTTTGAGTTCATTAGCAATTCTTCCGACAACACTGTCGCAATATTTTGAGGTTCATAGCAACTCTTACTACATTATTGTTGCATTATTTTAAGGTTCGTAGCAACTCTTGCTACATTACTGTCGGCATCACTTTGAGTTTATTAGAAACTATCACTACATTACTGTTAGCATCATTTTGAGTTTATGAGCAATTCTCACGACATCACTGTAGCATTGAATTGAGTTCATTAGCAACTCTTTCTCAATGACTGTCAGCATCACTTTGAGGTTGTTCGAAACTCTTACTACATTACTGTAAGCATCACTGAGTTTCTTAGCAACTATCACTACATTGCTGTTAGCATCATCTTGAGTTCATTAGCAATTCTTCCGACATCACTGTCACAATATTTTGAGGTTCGTAGCAACTTTTACTACAGTATTTTCGCATTATTTTGAGATTTGTTGCAACACTTACTACATGACTGTCAACATCACTTTGAGGTTATTCGAAAGTTTCACTCCATTACTGTTAGCATCATTTTGAGTTCATTAGCATTTCTTATTACATCACTGTCGCATCATTTTGAGATCATTTGCAATTCTTCCGACATCACTGTCGCATTATTTTGAGGTTCGTAGCAACTCTTCCTACATGACTGTCAGCATCAATTTGAGGTTATTCGAAACACTTACTATATTACTGTAAGCATCACTGAGTTGATTAGCAACTACCACTACATTACTGTTAGCATCATTTTAAGTTCATTAGCAATTCTTCCGACATCACTGTCGAAATATTTTGAGGTTCGTAGCAACTTTTACTACTTTACTTTCGCATTATTTTGAGGTTTGTAGCAACACTTACTACATGACTGTCAGCATCACTTTGAGGTTTTTCGAAAGTTTCACTACATTACTGTTAGCATCATTTTGAGTTCATTAGCAATTCTTATTACATCACTGTCGCATCATTTTGAGATCATTAGCAATTCTTCCGACATCACTGTCGCATTATTTTGAGGTTCGTAGCAACTCTTCCTACATGACTGTCAGCATCAATTTGAGGTTATTCGAAACACTTACTATATTACTGTAAGCATCACTGAGTTGATTAGCAACTACCACTACATTACTGTTAGCTTCATTTTAAGTTCATTTGCAATTCTTCCGACATCACTGTCGCAATATTTTGAGGTTCGTAGCAACTTTTACTACATTACTTTCGCATTATTTTGAGGTTTGTAGCAACACTTACTACATGACTGTCAGCATCACTTTGAGGTTTTTCGAAAGTTTCACTACATTACTGTTAGCATCATTTTGAGTTCATTAGCAATTCTTATTACATCAGTGTCGCATCATTTTGAGTTCATTAGCAATTCTTCCGACATCACTTTCGCAATATTTTGAGCTTCGTAGCGACTTTTACTACATTACTGTCGCATTATATTGAGGTTCGTAGCAACTCTTACTACATGACTGTCAGCATCACTTTGAGGTTATTCGAAACACTTACTACATTACTGTAAGCATCACTGAGTTGATTAGCAACTATCACTACATTACTGTTAGCATCATTTTGAGATCATTAGCAATTCTTCTGACATCACTGTCACACTATTTTGAGGTTCGTAGCAACTTTTACTACATTACTGTCGCATTATATTGAGTTTCGTAGCAACTCTTACTACATTATTGTCGCATTATTTTGAGGTTCGTAGCAACTCTTAGTACATGACTGTCCGCATCACTTTGAGGTTATTCGAAAGTTTCACTCCATTACTGTTACCATCATTTTGAGTTCATTAGCAATTCTTACTACATCACTGTCGCATCATTTTGAGATCTTTAGCAATTCCTCCGACATCACTGTCGCATTATTTTGAGGTTCGTAGCAACTCTTACTACATGACTGTCAGCATCAATTTGAGGTTGTTCGAAACACTTACTACATTACTGTCAGCATCACTGAGTTTCTTAGCAACTATCACTACATTACTGTTAGCATCATTTTGAGTTCATTAGCAATTCTTCCGACATCACTGTCGCAATATTTTGAGGTTCGTAGCAACTTTTACTACATTACTGTCGCATTATTTTGAGGTTCGTAGCAACACTTACTACATGACTGTCAGCATCACTTTGAGGTTATTCGAAAGATTCACTCCATTCCTGTTAGCATCATTTTGAGTTCATTAGCAATTCTTATTACATCACTGTCGCATCATTTTGAGATCATTAGCAATTCTTCCGACATCACTGTCGCATTATTTTGAGGTTCGTAGCAACTCTTCCTACATGACTGTCAGCATCACTTTGAGGTTATTCGAAACACTGACTACATTACTGTAAGCATCACTGAGTTGATTAGCAACTATCACTACATTACTGTTCGCATCATTTTGAGTTTATGAGCAATTCTCACGACATCACTGTAGCATTAAATTGAGTTCATTAGCAACTCTTACTAAATGACTGTCAGCATCACTTTGAGGTTATTCGAAACGTTCACTCCATTACTTTTAGCATCATTTTGAGTTCATTAGCAATTCTTACTACATCACTGTCGCATCATTTTGAGATCATTAGCAATTCTTCTGACATCACTGTCACATTATTTTGAGGTCCGTAGCAACTTTTACTACATTATTGTTGCATTATTTTAAGGTTCGTAGCAACTCTTACTACATTACTGTCAGCATCACTTTGAGTTTATTTGCAACTATCACTACATTACTGTAAGCATCATTTTGAGTTTATGAGCAATTCTCACGACATCACTGTAGCATTGAATTGAGTTCATTAGCAACTCTTACTCAATGACTGTCAGCATCACTTTGAGGTTATTCGAAACGTTCACTCCATTACTGTTAGCATCATTTTGAGTTCATTAGCAATTCTTACTAAATCACTGTCGCATCATTTTGAGATCATTAGCAATTCTTCTGACATCACTGTTACATTATTTTGAGGTTCGTAGCAACTCTTCCTAATGACTGTCACCATCACTTTGAGGTTATTCGAAACACTTACTACATTACTGTAAGCATCACTGAGTTGATTAGCAACTATCACTACATTACTCTTAGCATCATTTTAAGTTCATTAGCAATTCTTCCGACATCACTTTCGTAATATTTTGAGGTTCGTAGCGACTTTTACAACATTACTGTCGCATTATATTGAGGTTCGTAGCAACTCTTACTACATGACTGTAAGCATCACTCTGAGGTTATTCGAAACACTTACTACATTACTGTAAGCATCACTGAGTTGATTAGCAACTATCACTACATTACTGTTAGCATCATTTTGAGATTATTAGCAATTCTTCTGACATCACTGTCACATTATTTTGAGGTTCGTAGCAACTCTTCCTAATGACTCCCACCATCACTTTGAGGTTATTCGAAACACTTAGTACATTACTGTAAACATCACTGAGTTGATTAGCAACTATCACTACATTACTGTTAGCATCATTTTAAGTTCATTAGCAATTCTTCTGACATCACTGTCGCAATATTTTGAGGTTCGTAGCAACTTTTACTACATTACTGTCGCATTATTTTGAGGTTCGTAGCAACACTTACTACATGACTGTCAGCATCACTTTGAGGTTATTCGAAACGTTCACTCCATTACTGTTAGCATCATTTTGAGTTCATTAGCAATTCTTACTAAATCACTGTCGCATCATTTTGAGATCATTAGCAATTCTTCTGACATCACTGTCACATTATTTTGAGGTTTGTAGCAACTCTTCCTAATGACTGTCACCATCACTTTGAGGTTATTCGAAACACTTACTACATTACTGTAAGCATCACTGAGTTGATTAGCAACTATCACTACATTACTGTTAGCATCATCTTGAGTTCATTAGCAATTCTTCCGACATCACTGTCGCAATATTTTGAGGTTCGTAGCAACTTTTACGACATTACTGTCGCATTATTTTTAGGTTCGTAGCAACTCTTACTACATGACTGTAAGCATCACTTTGAGGTTATTCGAAACACTTACTACATTACTGTAAGCATCACTGAGTTGATTAGCAACTATCACTACATTACTGTTAGCATCATTTTGAGATTATTAGCAATTCTTCTGACATCACTGTCACATTATTTTGAGGTTCGTAGCAACTCTTCCTAATGAATCCCACCATCACTTTGAGGTTATTCGAAACACTTAGTACATTACTGTAAACATCACTGAGTTGATTAGCAACTATCACTACATTACTGTTAGCATCATTTTAAGTTCATTAGCAATTCTTCTGACATCACTGTCGCAATATTTTGAGGTTCGTAGCAACTTTTACTACATCACTGTCACATTATTTTGAGGTTCGTAGCAACTTTTACAACATGACTGTCAGCATCACTTTGAGGTTGTTCGAAACACTTACTACATTACTGTAAGCATCACTGAGTTGATTAGCAACTATCACTACATTACTGTTAGCATCATCTTGAGTTCATTAGCAATTCTTCCGACATCACTGTCGCAATATTTTGAGGTTCGTAGCAACTTTTACGACATTACTGTCGCATTATTTTTAGGTTCGAAGCAACTCTGAGTACATGACTGTCAGCATTACTTTGAGGTTATTCGAAACGTTCACTCCATTACTTTTAGCATCATTTTGAGTTCATTAGCAATTCTTACTACATCACTGTCGCATCATTTTGAGATCATTAGCAATTCTTCCGACATCACTGTCGCATTATATTGAGGTTTGTAGCAACACTTACTACATGACTGTCAGCATCACTTTGAGGTTTTTAGAAAGTTTCACTACATTACTGTTAGCATCATTTTGAGTTCATTAGCAATTCTTACTCAATCACTGTCGCATCATTTTGAGTTCATTAGCAATTCTTCCGACATCACTTTCGCAATATTTTGAGGTTCGTAGCGACTTTTACTACATTACTGTCGCATGAAATTGAGGTTCGTAGCAACTCTTACTACATGACTGTCAGCATCACTTTGAGGTTATTCGAAACACTTACTACATTACTGTAAGCATCACTGAGTTGATTAGCAACTATCACTACATTACTGTTAGCATCATTTTGAGTTCATTAGCAATTCTTACTACATCACTGTCGCATCATTTTGAGATCTTTAGCAATTCCTCCGACATCACTGTCGCATTATTTTGAGGTTCGTAGCAACTCTTACTACATGACTGTCAGCATCAATTTGAGGTTGTTCGAAACACTTACTACATTACTGTCAGCATCACTGAGTTTCTTAGCAACTATCACTACATTACTGTTAGCATCATTTTGAGTTCATTAGCAATTCTTCCGACATCACTGTCGCAATATTTTGAGGTTCGTAGCAACTTTTACTACATTACTGTCGCATTATTTTGAGGTTCGTAGCAACACTTACTACATGACTGTCAGCATCACTTTGAGGTTATTCGAAAGTTTCACTCCATTACTGTTAGCATCATTTTGAGTTCATTAGCAATTCTTACTACATCACTGTGGCATCATTTTGAGATCATTCGCAATTCTTCTGACATCATTGTCACATTATTTTGAGGTTCGTAGAAACTCTTCCTACATGACTGTCAGCATCACTTTGAGGTTTTTCGAAACTCTTACTATATTACTGTAAGCATCACTGAGTTGATTAGCAACTACTACTACATTACTGTTAGCATCATTTTAAGTTCATTAGCAATTCTTCCGACATCACTGTCGCAATATTTTGAGGTTCGTAGCAACTTTTACTACATTACTGTCGCATTATTTTGAGGTTTGTAGCAACACTTACTACATGACTGTCAGCATCACTTTGAGGTTATTCGAAACACTTACTATATTACTTTAAGCATTACTGAGTTGATTAGCAACTCTTACTACATGACTGTCAGCATCACTTTGAGTTTAATAGCAACTATCACTACATTACTGTTCGCATCATTTTGAGTTCATTAGCAATTCTTACTACATCACTGTCGCATCATTTTGAGATCATTAGCAATTCTTCTGACATCATTGTCACATTATTTTGAGGTTCGTAGCAACTCTTACTACATGACTGTCAGCATCACTTTGAGGTTATTCGAAACACTTACTACATTACTTTAAGCATCACTGAGTTGATTAGCAACTATCACTACATCACTCTTAGCATCATTTTAAGTTCATCAGCAATTCTTCCGACATCACTGTCGCAATATTTTGAGGTTCGTAGCAACTTTTACTACATTACTTTCGCATTATTTTGAGGTTTGTAGCAACACTTACTACATGACTGTCAGCATCACTTTGAGGTTTTTCGAAAGTTTCACTACATTACTGTTAGCATCATTTTGAGTTCATTAGCAATTCTTATTACATCACTGTCGCATCATTTTGAGATCATTAGTAATTCTTCCGACATCACTGTCGCATTATTTTGAGGTTCGTAGCAACTCTTCCTACATGACTGTCAGCATCACTTTGAGGTTATTCGAAACACTTACTATATTACTTTAAGCATCACTGAGTTGATTAGCAACTCTTACTACATGACTTTCAGCATCACTTTGAGTTTATTAGCAACTATCACTACATTACTGTTCGCATCATTTTGAGTTTATGAGCAATTCTCACGACATCACTGTAGCATTAAATTGAGTTCATTAGCAACTCTTACTAAATGACTGTCAGCATCACTTTGAGGTTGTTCGAAACACTTACTACATTACTGTAAGCATCACTGAGTTGATTAGCAACTATCACTACATTACTGTTCGCATCATTTTGAGTTTATGAGCAATTCTCACGACATCACTGTAGCATTAAATTGAGTTCATTAGCAACTCTTACTAAATGACTGTCAGCATCACTTTGAGGTTGTTCGAAACACTTACTACATTACTGTAAGCATCACTGAGTTGATTAGCAACTACCACTACATTACTGTTAGCATCATTTTGAGTTCATTAGCAATTCTTCCGACATCACTTTCGCAATATTTTGAGGTTCGGAGCGACTTTTACTACATTACTGTCGCATTATATTGAGGTTCGTAGCAACTCTTACTACATGACTGTCAGCATCACTTTGAGGTTATTCGAAACACTGACTACATTACTGTAAGCATCACTGAGTTGATTAGCAACTATCACTACATTACTGTTAGCATCATTTTGAGATCATTAGCAATTCTTCTGACATCACTGTCACATTATTTTGAGGTCCGTCGCAACTTTTACTACATTACTGTCGCATTATTTTTAGGTTCGTAGCAACTCTTAGTACATGACTGTCAGCATTACTTTGAGGTTATTCGAAACGTTCACTCCATTACTTTTAGCATCATTTTGAGTTCATTAGCAATTCTTACTACATCACTGTCGCATCATTTTGAGATCATTAGCAATTCTTCTGACATCACTGTCACATTATTTTGAGGTCCGTCGCAACTTTTACTACATTATTGTTGCATTATTTTAAGGTTCGTAGCAACTCTTACTACATTACTGTCAGCATCACTTTGAGTTTATTAGCAACTATCACTACATTACTGTAAGCATCATTTTGAGATTATGAGCAATTCTCACGACATCACTGTAGCATTGAATTGAGTTCATTAGCAACTCTTACTCAATGACTGTCAGCATCACTTTGAGGTTATTCGAAACGTTCACTCCATTACTGTTAGCATCATTTTGAGTTCATTAGCAATTCTTACTAAATCACTGTCGCATCATTTTGAGATCTTTAGCAATTCTTCTGACATCACTGTCGCATTATTTTGAGGTTCGTAGCAACTCTTCCTAATGACTGTCACCATCACTTGGAGGTTATTCGAAACACTTACTACATTACTGTAAGCATCACTGAGTTGATTAGCAACTATCACTACATTACTCTTAGCATCATTTTAAGTTCATTAGCAATTCTTCCGACATCACTTTCGTAATATTTTGAGGTTCGTAGCGACTTTTACAACATTACTGTCGCATTATATTGAGGTTCGTAGCAACTCTTACTACATGACTGTAAGCATCACTTTGAGGTTATTCGAAACACTTACTACATTACTGTAAGCATCACTGAGTTGATTAGCAACTATCACTACATTACTGTTAGCATCATTTTAAGTTCATTAGCAATTCTTCTGACATCACTGTCGCAATATTTTGAGGTTCGTAGCAACTTTTACTACATCACTGTCACATTATTTTGAGGTTCGTAGCAACTTTTACAACATGACTGTCAGCATCACTTTGAGGTTGTACGAAACACTTACTACATTACTGTAAGCATCACTGAGTTGATTAGCAACTATCACTACATTACTCTTAGCATCATTTTAAGTTCATTAGCAATTCTTCCGACATCACTTTCGTAATATTTTGAGGTTCGTAGCGACTTTTACAACATTACTGTCGCATTATATTGAGGTTCGTAGCAACTCTTACTACATGACTTTAAGCATCACTTTGAGGTTATTCGAAACACTTACTACATTACTGTAAGCATCACTGACTTTATTAGCAACTACCACTACATTACTGTTAGCATCATCTTGAGTTCATAAGCAATTCTTCCGACATCACTGTCGCAATATTTTGAGGTTCGTAGCAACTTTTACTACATTACTGTCGCATTATTTTGAGGTTCGTAGCAACACTTACTACATGACTGTCAGCATCACTTTGAGGTTATTCGAAACATTCACTCCATTACTGTTAGCATCATTTTGAGTTCATTAGCAATTCTTACTAAATCACTGTCGCATCATTTTGAGATCATTAGCAATTCTTCTGACATCACTGTCACATTATTTTGAGGTTTGTAGCAACTCTTCCTAATGACTGTCACCATCACTTTGAGGTTATTCGAAACACTTACTACATTACTGTAAGCATCACTGAGTTGATTAGCAACTATCACTACATTACTGTTAGCATCATCTTGAGTTCATTAGCAATTCTTCCGACATCACTGTCGCAATATTTTGAGGTTCGTAGCAACTTTTATGACATTACTGTCGCATTATTTTTAGGTTCGTAGCAACTCTGAGTACATGACTGTCAGCATTACTTTCAGGTTATTCGAAACGTACACTCCATTACTTTTAGCATCATTTTGAGTTCATTAGCAATTCTTACTCAATGACTGTCAGCATCACTTTGAGGTTATTCGAAACGTTCACTCCATTCCTGTTAGCATCATTTTGAGTTCATTAGCAATTCTTACTCAATGACTGTCAGCATCACTTTGAGGTTATTCGAAACGTTCACTCCATTCCTGTTAGCATCATTTTGAGTTCATTAGCAATTCTTACTAAATCACTGTCACATTATTTTGAGGTTCGTAGCAACTCTTCCTAATGACTGTCACCATCACTTTGAGGTTATTCGAAACACTTACTACATTACTGTAAGCATCACTGAGTTGATTAGCAACTATCACTACATTACTCTTAGCATCATTTTAAGTTCATCAGCAATTCTTCCGACATCACTTTCGCAATATTTTGAGGTTCGTAGCGACTTTTACAACATTACTGTCGCATTATATTGAGGTTCGTAGCAACTCTTACTACATGACTGTAAGCATCACTTTGAGGTTATTCGAAACACTTACTACATTACTGTAAGCATCACTGAGTTGATTAGCAACTCTCACTACATTACTGTTAGCATCATTTTGAGTTCATTAGCAATTCTTCCGACATCACTGTCGCAATATTTTGAGGTTCGTCGCAACTTTTACTACATCACTGTCGCAATATTTTGAGGTTCGTAGCAACACTTACTACATGACTGTAAGCATCACTTTGAGGTTATTCGAAAGTTTCACTCCATTACTGTTAGCATCATTTTGAGTTCATTAGCAATTCTTACTACATCACTGTCGCATCATTTTGAGATCATTAGCAATTCTTCTGACATCACTGTCGCATTATTTTGAGGTTCGTAGCAACTCTTAGTACATGACTGTCAGCATCACTTTGAGTTTTTTAGCAACTATCACGACATTAGTGTTCGCATCATTTTGAGTTAATGAGCAATTCTCACGACATCACTGTAGCATCATTTTGAGTTCATTAGAAATTCTTACGACATCACTGTCGCATCATTTTGAGATCATTAGCAATTCTTCCGACGTCACTGTCGCATTATATTGAGGTTCGTAGCAACTGTTCCTACATGACTGTCAGCATCACTTTGAGGTTATTCGAAACACTTACTACATTACTGTAAGCATCACTGACTTGATTAGCAACTATCACTACATTACTGTTTGCATCATTATGAGTTCATTAGCAATTCTTCCGACGTCACTGTCGCAATATTTTAAGGTTCGTAGCAATTTTTACTACATTACTGTCGCATTATTTTGAGGTTCGTAGCAACTCTTACTACATGACTGTCAGCATCACTTTGAGGTTATTCGAAACTTTCACTCCATTACTGTTAGCATCATTTTGAGTTCATGAGCAATTCTTACTAAATCACTGTCGCATCATTTTGACATTTTGAGCAATTCTTCTGACATCATTGTCGCATTATTTTGAGGTTCGTAGCAACTCTTCCTACATGACTGTCAGCATCACTTTGAGTTCATGAGCAACTATCACGACATTACTGTCAGCATCACTTTGAGGTTATTCGAAACTTTCACTCCATTACTGTTAGCATCATTTTGAGTTCATTAGCAATTCTAATTACATCACTGTTGCATCATTTTGAGTTCATTAGCAATTCTTACTCCATAACTGTCGCATCATTTTGAGATCATTCGCAATTATCACTACGTTACTGTTAGCATCATTTTGAGTTTAATAGCAATTCTTACTACATCACTTTCGCATCATTTTGAGATCATTAGCAATTCTTCTGACATCACTGTCACATTATTTTGAGGTTCGTAGCAACTCTTACTACATTACTGTCAGCATCACTTTGAGTTTTTTAGCAACTACCACTACATTACTGTTAGAATCATCTTGAGTTCATTAGCAATTCTTCCGACATCACTGTCGCAATATTTTGAGGTTCGTAGCAACGTTTACTACATGACTGTCGCATTATTTTGAGGTTCTTAGCAACACTTACTACATGACTGTCAGCATCACTTTGAGGTTGTTCGAAAGTATTACTACATTACTGTAAGCATCACTGAGTTTCTTACCAACTATCACTAAATTACTGTTAGCATCATCTTGAGTTCATTGGCAATTCTTCCGACATCACTGTCGCAATATATTTTTAGGTTCGTAGCAACTTTTACTACATTACTGTCGCATTATTTTGAGGTTCGTAGCAACACTTACTACATGACTGTAAGCATCACTTTGAGGTTATTCGAAAGTTTCACTCCATTACTGTTAGCATCATCTTGAGTTCATTAGCAATTCTTCCGACATCACTGTCGCATCATTTTGAGTTCATTAGCAATTCTTCCGACATCACTGTCTCATCATTTTGAGTTCATTAGCAATTCTTCCGACATCACTGTCTCATCATTTTGAGTTCATTAGCAATTCTTCCGACATCACTGTCACATTATTTTGAGGTTCGTAGCAATTCTTACTACATTATTGTTGGATTATTTTAAGGTTCGTAGCAACTCTTACTACATTTCTGTCAGCATCACTTTGAGTTTATTAGCAACTATCACTACATTACTGTTTGCATCATTTTGAGTTTATCAGCAATTCTCACGACATCACTGTAGCATTGAATTGAGTTCATTAGCAACTCTTACTAAATGACTGTCAGCATCACTTTGAGGTTGTTCGAAACTCTTACTACATTACTGTAAGCATCACTGAGTTTATTAGCAACTATCACTACATTACTGTTAGCATCATGTTGAGTTCATTAGCAATTCTTCCGACATCACTGTCGCAATATTTTGAGGTTCGTAGCAACTCTTACTACATTATTGTGGCATTATTTTAAGGTTCGTAGCAACTCTTACTACATTACTATCAGCATCACTTTGATTTTTTTAGCAACTATCACTACATTACTGTTAGCATCATTTTGAGTTTATCAGCAATTGTCACGACATCACTGTAGCATTGAATTGAGTTCATTAGCAACTCTTACTAAATGACTGTCAGCATCACTTTGAGGTTGTTCGAAACTCTTACTACATTACTGTAAGCATCACTGAGTTTATTAGCAACTATCACTACATCACTGTCGCATCATTTTGAGGTTCGTAGCAACTCTTACTATATTACTGTCAGCATTACTGACTTGATTAGCAACTATCACTACATTACTGTTAGCATCATTTTAAGTTCATTAGCAATTCTTCCGACATCACTGTCGCAATATTTTGAGGTTCGTAGCATCTTTTACTACATTACTGTCGCATTATGTTGAGGTTCGTAGCAACTCTTCCTCCATGACTGTCACCATCACTTTTGAGGTTATCCGAAACACTTGCTACATTACTGTAAGCATCACTGACTTGATTAGCAACTTTCACTACATTACTGTTAGCATCATTTTGAGTTCATGAGCAATTCTTACTACATCACTGTCGCATCATTTTAAGATCTTTAGCAATTCTTCTGACATCACTGTCGCATTATTTTGAGGTTCGTAGCAACTCTTACTACATGACTGTCAGCATCACTTTGAGGTTGTTCGAAACACTTACTACATTCCTGTAAGCATCACTGACTTGATTAGCAACTATCACTACATTACTGTTAGCATCATTTTGAGTTCATTAGCAATTCTTCCGACATCACTGTCGCAATATTTTGAGGTTCGTAGCAACTTTTACTACATTACTGTCGCATTATTATGAGGTTCGTAGCAACAATTACTACATGACTGTCAGCATCACTTTGAGGTTATTAGCAACTATCACTACATTACTGTTTGCATCATTTTGAGTTCATCAGCAATTCTCACGACATCACTGTAGCATTGAATTGAGTTCATTAGCAACTCTTACGAAATTACATTCAGCATCACTTTGAGGTTGTTCGAAACCCTAACTACATTACTGTAAGCATCACTGAGTTTATTAGCAACTATCACTACATTACTGTTAGCATCATTTTGAGTTCATTAGCAATTCTTCCGACATCACTGTCGCAATATTTTGTGGTTTGTAGCAACTTTTACTACATTACTGTCGCATTATTTTGAGATTCGTAGCAACACTTAGTACATGACTGTCAGCATCACTTTGAGATAATTCGAAACGTTCACTCCATTACTGTTAGCATCATTTTGAGTTTATTAGCAATTCTTACTAAATCACTGTCGCATCATTTTGAGATCATTAGCAATTCTTCTGACATCACTGTCACATTATTTTGAGGTTCGTAGCAACTCTTACTACATTACTGTCAGCATCACTTTGAGGTTATTCGAAACGTTCACTCAATTACTGTTAGCATCATTTTGAGTTCATTAGCAATTCTTACTACATCACTGTCGCATCATTTTGAGATCATTAGCAATTCTTCTGACATCAATGTCACATTATTTTGAGGTTTGTAGCAACTCTTACTACATTATTGTTGGATTATTTTAAGGTTCTTAGCAACTCTTACTACATTACTGTCAGCATCACTTTGAGTTTATTAGCAACTATCACTACATTACTGTTTGCATCATTTTGAGTTCATCAGCAATTCTCATGACATCACTGTAGCATTGAATTGAGTTCATTAGCAACTCTTACTAAATGACTGTCAGTATCACTTTGAGGTTGTTCGAAACTCTTACTACATTACTGTAAGCATCACTGAGTTTCTTAGCAACTATCACTACATTACTGTTAGCATCATCTTGAGTTCATTAGCAATTCTTCCGACATCACTGTCGGAATATTTTGAGGTTCGTAGCAACTCTTACTAAATTATTGTTGCATTATTTTAAGGTTCGTAGCAACTCTTACTACATTACTGTCAGCATCACTGAGTTGATTAGCAACTATCACTACATTACTGTTAGCATCATTTTAAGTTCATTAGCAATTCTTCCGACATCACTGTCGCAATATTTTGAGGTTCGTAGCATCTTTTACTACATTACTGTCGCATTATGTTGAGGTTCGTAGCAACTCTTCCTACATGACTGTCACCATCACTTTTGAGGTTATCCGAAACACTGACTAAATTATTGTAAGCATCACTGACTTGATTAGCAACTTTCACTACATTACTGTTAGCATCATTTTGAGTTCATGAGCAATTCTTACTACATCACTGTCGCATTATTTTAAGATCTTTAGCAATTCTTCTGACATCACTGTCGCATTATTTTGAGGTTCGTAGCAACTCTTACTACATGACTGTCAGCATCACTTTGAGGTTGTTCGAAACACTTACTACATTACTGTAAGCATCACTGACTTGATTAGCAACTATCACTACATTACTGTTAGCATCATTTTGAGTTCATTAGCAATTCTTCCGACATCACTGTCGCAATATTTTGAGGTTCGTAGCAACTCTTACTACATTATTGTTGCATTATTTTAAGGTTCGTAGCAACTCTTACTACATTACTGTCAGCATCACTTTGATTTTTATAGCAACTATCACTACATTACTGTTAGCATCATTTTGAGTTTATGAGCAATTGTCACGACATCAATGTAGCATTGAATTGAGTTCATTAGCAACTCTTACTAAATGACTGTCAGCATCACTTTGAGGTTGTTCGAAACTCTTACTACATTACTGTAAGCATCACTGAGTTTATTAGCAACTATCACTACATTACTGTTAGCATCATTTTAAGTTCATTAGCAATTCTTCCTACGTCACTGTCGCAATATTTTGAGGTTCGTAGCAACTTTTACTACATTAATGTCGCATTATTATGAGGTTCGTAGCAACTCTTACTACATGACTGTCAGCATCACTTTGAGGTTATTAGCAACTATCACTACATTACTGTAAGCATCACTGACTTGATTAGCAACTACCACTACATTACTGTTAGCATCATCTTGAGTTCATTTGCAATTCTTCCGACATCACTGTCGCAATATTTTGAGGTTCGTAGCAACTCTTACTACATTACTGTCAGCATCACTTTGAGGTTATTCGAAACACTTACTTCATTACTGTTAGCATCACTGAGTTGATTAGCAACTATCACTACATTCCTGTTAGCATCACTGAGTTTATTAGCATCTATCACTACGTTACTGTTAGCATCGTTTTGAGTTCAATAGCAATTCTTACGACATCACTTTCAGCATCATTTTTTATTTACTAGCAACTCAAACCACATGACTGTCAGCATCACTTTGAGGTTATTCGAAACTTTCACTCCATTACTGTTAGCATCATTTTGAGTTCATTAGCAATTCTTACTACATCACTGTCGCATCATTTTGAGATCATTAGCAATTCTTCTGACATCACTGTCACATTATTTTGAGGTTCGTAGCAACTCTTACTACTTTATTGTTGCAGTATTTAAAGGTTCGTAGCAACTCTTACGACATTACTGTCAGCATCACTTTGAGTTTATTAGCAACTATCACTACATTACTGTTAGCATCATTTTGAGTTTATTAGCAATTCTTACGACATCACTGTGGCATTAAATTGAGTTCATTAACAACTCTTACTACGTGACTGTCAGCATCACTTTCAGGTTGTTCGAAACTCTTACTACATTAGTGTAAGCATCACTGAGTTTTTTAGCAACTATCACTACATTACTGTTAGCATCATCTTGAGTTCATTAGCAATTCTCACGACATCACTGTCCCATCAGTTTGAGATCATTACCCATTCTTCTGACATCACTGTCGCATTATTTTGAGGTTCGTAGCAACTCTTACTACATTATTGTTGCATTATTTAAAGGTTCGTAGCAACTCTTACTACATTACTGTCAGCATCACTTTTAGTTTATTAGCAACTATCACTACATTACTTTTAGCATCATTTTGAGTTTATTAGCAATTCTTACGACATCACTAGCATTAAATTGAGTTCATTAGCAACTCTTCCAACATGACTGTCAGCATCACTTGGAGGTTGTTCGAAACTCTTACTACATTACTGTAAGCATCAATGAGTTTATTAGCAACTATCACTACAATACTGTTAGCATCATCTTGAGTTCATTAGCAATTCTTCTGACATCACTGTCCCATCAGTTTGAGATCGTTACCAATTCTTCTGACATCACTGTCGCATTATTTTAATTACTTCATTACTGTCAGCATTACTGAGTTGATTAGCAACTATCACTACATTAGTGTTAGCATCATTTTGAGGTCCTTAGAAATTCTTCCGACATCACTGTCGCAACATTTTTAGGTTCGTAGCAACTTTTACTACATCACTGTCGCATTATTTTGAGGTTCGTAGCAACTCTTACTACATGAATATCAGCATCACTTTGAGGTTATTCGAAACTTTCACTCTATTACTGTTAGCATCATTTTTAGATCATTAGCATTTCTTCCGACATCACTGTCGCATTATTTTGAGGTTCGTAGCAACTCCTAGTACATGACTGTCAGCATCACTTTGAAGTTGTTCGAAACACTTACTACATGACTGGCAGCATCACTTTGAGGTTGTTTGAAACTCTTACTACATTACTGTAAGCATCACTGAGTTTATTAGCAACTATCACTACATTACAGTTAGCATCATCTTGAGTTCATTAGCAATTCTTACGACATCACTGTCCCATCAGTTTAAGATCATTACCAATTCCTCTGACATCACTGTCGCATTATTTTGAGGTTCGAAGCAACTCTTACTACTTTACTATTGCATTTTTTAAGGTTCGTCTCAACCATTACTACATGACTGTTAGCATCACTTTGAGGTTGTTCAAAACTCTTACTACATTACTGTAAGCATCACTGAGGTAATTAGCAACTATCACTACATTACTGTTAGCATCATTTTGAGTTCATTAGCAATTCTTACGACATCACTGTAGCATTAAATTGAGGTTCGTCGCAACTCTTACTACATTACTGTAAGCATCACTGAGTTTATTCGCAACTATCACTACATTACTGTTAGCATCATTTTGAGTTCATTAGCAGTTGTTCCGACATCACTGTCGCAATATTTTGAGGTTCGTAGCAACTTTTACTACATTACTGTCGCATTATTTTAAGGTTTGGAGCAACTCTTAGTACATGACTGTCAGCATCACTGTCGCATTATTTTAAGATCTTTAGCAATTCTTCTGACATCACTGTCGCATTATTTTGAGGTTCGTAGCAACTCTTACTACATGACTGTCAGCATCACTTTGAGGTTGTTCGAAACTCTTCCTACATTACTGGAAGCGTCACTGAGTTTATTAGCAACTATCACTAAATTACTGGAAGCATCATCTTGAGTTCATTAGCAATTCTTCCGACATCACTGTCGCAATATTTTGAGGTTTGTAGCAACTTTTATTACATTACTGTCGCATTATTTTGAGGTGCGTAGCAACTCTTACTACATGACTGTCAGCATCACTTTGAGGTTATTCGAAAGTTTCACTCCATGACTGTTAGCATCATTTTGAGTTCATTTGCAATTCTTACTACATCACTGTCGCATCATTTTGAGATCATTAGCAATTCTTCCGACATCACTGTCGCAATATTTTTAGGTTCGTAGCAACTTTTACTACATCACTGTCCCATCAGTTTGAGATCATTACCAATTCTTCTGACATCACTGTCGCATTATTTTGAGGTTCGTAGCAACTCTTACTGCATGACTGTCAGAATCACTTTGAGGTTGTTCAAAACACTTTCTACATTACTGTAAGCATCACTGACTTGATTAGCAACTATCACTACATTACTGTAAGCATTATTTTGAGTTCATTAGCAATTCTTACTACATGACTTTCAGCATCACTTTGAGATCATTAGCAATTCTTCCAACATCACTTTCGCATCATTTTGAGGTGATTAGCAGCTCTTCGTACATTACTGTCAGCATCATTTTCAGTTTATTTGCAACTATCACTACATTACTGTTCGCATCATTTTGAGGTTAATAGCAACTCTTACTACATGACTGTCAGCATCACTTTGAGGTTCTTCGAAACACTTACTACATTACTGTAAGCATCACTGAGTTGATTAGCAACTATCACTACATTACTGTTAGCATCATCTTGAGTTCATTAGCAATTCTTCTGACATCAATGTCGCATTATTTTGATGTTCGTAGCAACTCTTACTACATTACTGTTGCATTATTTAAAGGTTCGTAGCAACTCTTACGACATCACTGTCAGCATCATTTTTTATTTACTCGCAACTCAAACCACATGACTGTCAGCATCACTTTGAGGTTATACGAAACTTTCACTCCATTACTGTTAGCACCCTTTTGAATTCATTAGCAATTCTTACGACATCACTGTCGCATCATTTTGAGCTCATTCGTAATTCTTACGACATCACTTTCGCAATATTTTGAGGTTCGTATTAACTCTTACTACATGACTGTCAGCATCACTTTGAGGTTATTCGAAACTTTCACGCCATTACTGTTAGCATCATTTTGAGTTCATTAGCAATTCTTACGACATCACAGTAGCATTAAATTGAGTTCATTAGCAACTCTTACTACATGACTGTCAGCATCACTTTGAGGTTTTTTGAAACTCTTACTACATTACTGTAAGCATCGGTGAGTATATTAGCAACTATCACTACATTACTGTTAGCATCATCTTGAGTTCATTTGCAATTCTTACGACATCACTGTCGCATCATTTTGAGATCATTCGCAATTCTTACGACATCACTGTCGCAATATTTTGAGGTTCGTATTAACTCTTACTACATGACTGTCAGCATCACTTTGAGGTTATTCGAAACTTTCACTCCATTAATGTTAGCATCATTTTGAGTTCATTAGCAATTCTTACTAAATCACTGTAGCATTATTTTGAGATCATTAGCAATTCTTCTGACATCACTGTCGCATTTTTTTGAGGTTCCTAGCAACTCTTACTACATTACTGTCGCATTATTTTGAGGTTCGTAGCAACTCTTACCACATGACTGTCAGCATCACTTCGAAGTTGTTCGAAACACTTACTACATGACTGTCAGCATCACTTTGAGGTTGTTCGAAACTCTTACTACATCACTGTCGTATCATTTTGAGATCATTAGCAATTCTTCTGACATCACTGTCGCATTATTTTGATGTTTGTAGCAACTCTTACTACATCACTGTTGCATTATTTACAGGTTCGTAGCAACTCTTACTACATGACTGTCAGCATCACTTTGAGTTTATTAGCAACTTTCACTCCATTAATGTTCTCATCATTTTGAGTTCATTAGCAATTCTTAGTAAATCACTGTAGCATCATTTTGAGATCATTAGCAAATCTTCTGACATCACTGTCACATTATTTTGAGGTTCGTAGCAACTCTTACTACTTTATTGTTGCAGTATTTAAAGGTTCGTAGCAACTCTTACGACATTACTGTCAGCATCACTTTGAGTTTATTAGCAACTATCACTACATTACTGTTAGCATCATTTTGAGTTCATAAGCAATTCTTACTACATCACTGTCGCATCATTTTGAGATCATTGGCAATTCTTCTGACATCACTGTCGCTTTATTTTTTAGGTTCGTAGCAACTCTTACTACATTACTGTAAGCATCACTGAGTTTATTAGCAACTATCACTACATTACTGTTGGCATCATCTTGAGTTCATTTGCAATTCTTACGACATCACTGTCGCAATATTTTTAGGTTCGTAGCAACTTTTACTACATCACTGTCCCATCAGTTTGAGATCATTACCAATTCTTCTGACATCACTGTCGCATTATTTTGAGGTTCGTAGCAACTCTTACTGCATGACTGTCAGAATCACTTTGAGGTTGTTCGAAACACTTACTACATTACTGTAAGCATCACTGACTTGATTAGCAACTATCACTACATTACTGTAAGCATCATTTTGAGTTCATTAGCAATTCTTACTACATGACTTTCAGCATCATTTTGAGATCATTAGCAAATCTTCTGACATCACTGTCGCATTATTTTTTAGGTTCGTAGCAACTCTTACTACATTACTGTAAGCATCACTGAGTTTATTAGCAACTATCACTACATTACTGTTAGCATCATCTTGAGTTCATTAGCAATTCTTACGACATCACTGTCGCATCATTTTGAGATCATTCGCAATTCTTCCGACATCACTGTCGCAATATTTTGAGGTTCGTATTCACTCCTACTACATGACTGTCAGCATCACTTTGAGGTTATTCGAAACTTTCACTCCATTAATGTTAGCATCATTTTGAGTTCATTAGCAATTCTTACTAAATCACTGTAGCATCATTTTGAGATCATTAGCAATTCTTCTGACATCACTGTCGCATTATTTTGATGTTCGTAGCAACTCTTACTACATTACTGTTGCATTATTTAAAGGTTCGTAGCAACTCTTACTACATCACTGTCAGCATCATTTTTTATTTACTCGCAACTCAAACCACATGACTGTCAGAATCACTTTGAGGTTATACGAAACTTTCACTCCATTACTGTTAGCACCCTTTTGAATTCATTAGCAATTCTTACTAAATCACTGTCGCATTATTTTGAGATCTTTAGCAATTCTTCTTACATCACTGTCGCATTATTTTTAGGTTCGTAGCAACTCTTACTGCATGACTGTCAGCATCACTTTGAGGTTGTTCGAAACACTTCGTACATTACTGTAAGCATCACTGAGTTGATTAGCAACTATCACTACATTACTGTTAGCATCATTTTGAGTTCATTAGGAATTCTTCCGACATCACTGTCGCAATATATTGAGGTTCATAACAACTTTTACTACATTACTGTCGCATTATTTTGAGGTTCGTACCAACTCTTACTACATGACTGTCAGCGTCACTTTGAGGTTATTCGAAACTTTCACTCCATTACTGTTAGCATCATTTTGAGTTCATTCGCAATTCTTACAACATCACAGTAGCATTAAATTGAGTTCATTCGCAACTCTGACTACATGACTGTCAGCATCACTTTGAGGTTGTTCGCAACTATCACTACATTACTGTTAGCATCATTTTGAGTTCATTAGCAGTTCTTACTAAATCACTGTCGCATCATTTTGAGATCTTTAGCAATCCTTCCGACATCACTGTCGCATTATTTTGAGGTTCGTTGCAACACTTACTACATGACTGTCAGCATCACTTTGAGGTTATTCGAAACTTTCACTCCATTACTGTTAGCAATATTTTGAGTTCATTCGCAATTCTTACTAAATCACTGTCACATCATTTTGAGATCTTTAGCAATTCTTTTTACATCACTGTCGCATTATTTTGAGGTTCGTAGCAACTCTTACTACATGACCGTCAGCATCACTTTGAGGTTATTCGAAACTTTCACTCCATTACTGTTAGCATCATCTTGAGTTCATAAGCAATTCTTACTACATCCTTGTCGCATCATTTTGAGATCATTAGCAATTCTTCTGACATCACTGTCGCATTATTTTGATGTTCGTAGCAACTTTTACTACATTACTGTTGCATTATTTAAAGGTTCGTAGCAACTCTTACTACATTACTGTCAGCATCATTTTGAGTTTATTAGCAACTTTTACTACATAACTGTTAGCATCATTTTGAGTTCATTCGCAATTCTTACTTAATCACTGTAGCATCATTTTGAGATCATTAGCAATTCTTCTGACATCACTGTCGCATTTTTTTGAGGTTCGTAGCAACTCTTACTGCATTACTGTCAGCATTACTTTGAGGTTGTTCGAAACGTTCACTCCATTACTGTTAGCATCATTTTGAGTTTATTAGCAATTCTTACTAAATCACTGTTGCATCATTTTGAGATCTTTAACAATTCATCTGACATCACTGTCGCAATATTTTTAGGTTCGTAGCAACTTTTTCTACATTACTGTCGCATTATTTTGAGGTTCGTAGCAACTCTTACTACATGACCGTCAGCATCACTTTGAGGATATTCGAAACTTTCACTCCATTACTGCTAGCATCATTTTGAGTTCATAAGCAATTCTTACTACATCACTGTCGCATCATTTTGAGATCATTGGCAATTCTTCTGACATCACTGTCGCATTATTTTGATGTTCGTAGCAACTCTTACTACATTACTGTTGCATTATTTAAAGGTTCGTAGCAACTCTTACTACATCACTGTCGCATCATTTTGAGATCATTAGCAATTCTTCTGACATCACTGTCGCATTATTTTGATGTTCGTAGTAACTCTTACTACTTTACTGTTGCATTATTTTGATGTTCGTAGCAACTCTTACTACATTACTGTCAGCATCATTTTGAGTTTATTAGCAACTTTTACTACATTACTGTTAGCATCATTTTGAGTTCATTAGCAATTCTTACTAAATCACTGTAGCATCATTTTGAGATCATTAGCAATTCTTCTGACATCACTGTCGCATTTTTTTGAGGCTCGTAGCAACTCTTACTGCATTACTGTCAGCATCACTTTGAGGTTATTCGAAACGTTCACTCCATTACTGTTAGCATCATTTTGAGTTTATTAGCAATTCTTACTAAATCACTGTCGCATCATTTTGAGATCTTTAACAATTCATCTGACATCACTGTCGCAATATTTTTAGGTTCGTAGCAACTTTTTCTGCATTACTGTCGCATTATTTTGAGGTTCGTAGCAACTCTTACTACATAACTTTCAGCATAATTTTTTATTTACTCGCAACTCAAACCACATGACTGTCAGCATCACTTTGAGGTTATTCGAAACGTTCACTCCATTACTGTTAGCATCATTTTGAGTTTATTAGCAATTCTTACTAAATCACTGTCGCATCATTTTGAGATCATTGGCAATTCTTCTGACATCACTGTCGCATTATTTTGATGTTCGTAGCAACTCTTACTACATTACTGTTGCATTATTTAAAGGTTCGTAGCAACTCTTACTACATCACTGTCGCATCATTTTGAGATCATTAGCAATTCTTCTGACATCACTGTCGCATTATTTTGATGTTCGTAGCAACTCTTACTACTTTACTGTTGCATTATTTTGATGTTCGTAGCAACTCTTACTACATTACTGTCAGCATCATTTTGAGTTTATTAGCAACTTTTACTACATTACTGTTAGCATCATTTTGAGTTCATTAGCAATTCTTACTAAATCACTGTAGCATCATTTTGAGATCATTAGCAATTCTTCTGACATCACTGTCGCATTTTTTTGAGGTTCGTAGCAACTCTTACTGCATTACTGTCAGCATCACTTTGAGGTTGTTCGAAACGTTCACTCCATTACTTTTAGCATCATTTTGAGTTTATTAGCAATTCTTACTAAATCACTGTCGCATCATTTTGAGATCTTTAACAATTCATCTGACATCACTGTCGCAATATTTTTAGGTTCGTAGCAACTTTTTCTACATTACTGTCGCATTATTTTGAGGTTCGTAGCAACTCTTACTACATAACTTTCAGCATCATTTTTTATTTACTCGCAACTCAAACCACATGACTTTCAGCATCACTTTGAGGTTATTCGAAACGTTCACTCCATTACTGTTAGCATCATTTTGAGTTTATTAGCAATTCTTACTAAATCACTGTCGCATCATTTTGAGATCATTAGCAATTCTTCTGACATCACTTTAGCATTATTTTCAGGTTAGTAGCAACTCTTACTACATGACTTTCAGCATCACTTTGAGGTTGTTCGAAACGGTTACTCCATAACTGTAAGCATCACTGAGTTTATTAGCAACTATCACTACATCACTGTCGCATTATTTTGAGGTTATTAGCAACTCTTACTACATCTCTGTCAGCATCATTTTGAGTTCATTAGCAATTCTTACGACATCACTGTCGCATTATTTTGAGGTTCGTAGTGTGGCAAGACAAGTGGTGGGGAACAGTTGCCAACAACGCCACCTGGGGGCTTTCACCCCAGGATATAAACAAAATTTCAAAATGACCAGGCTTCCTTTTGAACAAAGGCACACAGTTCGAGAGACACAACAGGACAATACAGTGATTTCCAATTATAAAAATACTTTTATTCGAAAAATAGTTTAAAATGAGCAACAGACTAAATGAATATCAATGAAATGAAGTGCAGGAGGAATTACCGAAAGGAAAAGGGGACAGGACTTGGGCTTACCACGACAGCGGTAACGAAAAGGGGAGGGATCCAAAAAAACTACACTGTGCCCGTGACACAGCAAACCAAAAAATAATCATGAATGAGGAACCACCACCAGGGGGACCGCTGCCGCTCTGGGCCCTCAACACCTGTCAAAGAAAAGAAAAGAACACCATTAAAAACATGAAATCAAGGCAACCCTCACACACGAACCAAATATCGCTACCCCAAACCCAACAGAAACTGTTTTAAATCCAAATGATCAAAATGGGGAGCAAAAGGCAACAATAATAATAATAATATTAATAATAATAATAATAATAATAAGGGTTCTAAACAATAAATCAAATGTAACCCACAAAAACTAACAATAATAATTCAAAGAAAGAAATAACAAATAGAAAAGGAATAAACTCAAGTAATTAAGGAAATGTCTGCCCCTGTTTGTTGAACCAGAGAAGCTCCAACTGGTGACGCTCATCCAACCCTGCATGAAGGTCAACCTCCATCATCTGCTGCTCATTAGCAGGGACTGAGCTCCAATGGTAGAGCGCTAGCTTAGCATGTGAGAGGTAGAGGGATCCATGCCCTCCTTCTCAGAATACTTCAACTTGTTCTGTTGATCAGAGGAGCTGCTGGGTGATGAATGCTGATGTTTGTCCACTGCTGTGATAAAGTGTCCCCTGTTACTGAGATGAGGATGAACACCTGCTCAGGTCAAAGCTGCAATCAAACCAGGGACTCTGAACCTCCCACACAGTGAAGGAGTTTGTCCTGCAGGTTGATGGACGCTTTGAAATTCCTTCAACATTGATTACTTTCCTGTCTCCTGCTGAGTCAGCATCCAGAACCTGGTCAAGAGGAGGCTGAGAGCTCAGGAGGTGATGTGACGGCTGGTTGGACAACTCAGCAGCCAGAGCTTCCAGTCTGAGACCCCAGCTCCACACCATGGAGAGCCTCCTGGATGATGTCCTCAAGCAGCGTCCCTGTTTGTCTCCTGGCTGCAGCTGGACGCCCTCTCAGCTGTGAGAGTCCAGCAGTGTTGCTCTCTGTCCATCTGATGTCCGTCCTCTCCTGTGTTCGTCCGTTGAGGAGAAGGGAGACAGATTTCTCTTCCTCTCTTCTCTCCAGACGACCTTCTTCCTGTGTCAAACTACTTTGCTCTGCTCAAAGATCAAACTGATCTAGTGGCTCCAGGTGCCTGGACCTCTCTGGAGCAGCCGGTCCTGAATGGATCCAACAGTTTCCCATGGGTGACTCTGTCGTGGTCTCTCTCCTGCTGTCTCCAACTCTCAGAGTGCTTCTACTGGTTTCTCTCCATCGTCCCTGTTGCTAGGCAGAGCACTGGTGAGGACTGAGGCCAGTGATGTCATCACCTCCAGCTGAGACCTGCCAGGTGATCCTGCTTCATTCAACTCTGCTGCCTCTGCCACTGCCCTGACTGGTGAGGCTGACAGCAGGTTCTCTCTCATCTAAACTCTCTACAATGGAGGCTGAAATCCTTGTGATTGGTGGTTCAATCATCAGGTCTGTTGAACTCCCAGGTGCCATCACCTGCTGTCTTCCTGGTGCCAAAGTTATGGACATTATTGAACGTCTCCAGGACTCATCGATCTCCACCCCTCCTGCAGGTTCTCCCTGTCTCTGTGTGGGTTCTCTCTGGTACTCCAGCTTCCTCCCACAGTCCAAAGACATCAAGAGGGTAGTGGTTACCTGGACACTCTAAATGACTGTTAGAGTGAATGGTTGTCTGTCTGTGTGTGTTGGTCCTGGGATGGACTGGCGACCCATCAAGGGTGAACCCCCTCCTCACCTGATGTCAGCTGTGATAGGCTCCACCCCCACGAACCATTGCAGACAATAAGCATAGAAATGGAAACTTAGCTGCTATGTTGAATCACTAAAACCTCCTGAAGTCTACTTTTGCTTCAGTGGAAAAGTAGAATGTTATTAACTCTCTCAATGGTTTGAATTCTGATTTCCACCTCTTTTTAACAGATCCACATTTCTAAACTAACAGGTTTATTTTGCTCCTTTCTTTTAGCAGAGGATGGTTTTGATCCATCAACCTCTGGGTTCTGGTCCCAGCACGCTTCCTCTGCTCCTCTCTGCTCTACCATTTATTAAACTGGCCTTGATTTAGTATTATTTATTTCGATTATTATTATTATTAATTATTTTTTTGACTTCACCCTGATAACCAGGAGGTAACCTGGTAGTCAGAGGAGCAATGCTCAGGTCTGTGGACTCAGAAGAGGGTTCTTCTTTTTTTTCTTTTTCAGAAACAAGAGAACTGTCAAAGACAACAACAGTTTTCAGCTTGCTGCTAAACAGTACTTCAACTACCATTCCACTGTGTAATGGCAGTGACTGATGTGTACTATATGCAGTACTAATCAAGTACAGCCCTGACTGATACTTTATCTCCAGTGCTAGGAAGGATAAGAATGTTGAAATGGACCCAGCAGGAAGAGAATCTCAAGTCATGGCAACTTTACTGAGCAGCACTCGGTTAAGTTCAGGAAACACCAGACATTTGTACCACCTGTCAATGAAGTAGTCAGTAAAATAAATACTGTAAATTACCAATTGACAGCCAGGTGTCAAAGTGCCGCCAGGTTCATTTAAACGCCTGGGGGCCGTTATTTGAGATGAATGTTATCTTAACTTGGTTTCATGTAAGATTTTGCAATTTATTTTAACTGACCAGTAATTTATGTCTCATGACGTTAGTGCACCGCAGACAGCAAATCTTCAAGCTCTCAGTTCCATGCAAAAAAAAAGATCTACAAGGTGGTAACGCGTCGTTGTGAATGTGTAGATCTGCTATTTTGGCCGCATGAGACTGTCGTGGAAGTGGAAGGATACGGGCCTCAAGTTGTCACACCCCTTTTCTTCCTAATAAAGTGTTCTTGTGTAAAGTGTTCTCTGGACAATCTTGATAGTTGCACTACTGCTCTTTAAAGTACTACAGTATATTGTTATACCTTGTATACCTATTGCTAAAAAAATAATAATAGTGGCCCAGTGCTGGCCAGCGCCAAAATAAAAGCCTGTTACCAATAGACGCCTGGTCTCTTTTAAACGCCCGGGGTCCACATCGATTTTGCTACTAATTGGTCATTTATGGTACACATGCATACACACACACACACACACACTTGGATATATATGCCTTTTACTGCAGGAACCAACCAGAACCATCCAGAACCTGAACCTCTATATCTGATCCTGGGTCTGTTTGTTTCCATAGGCTAGCACACGGCACAGGTCGGCCTGGTTTTAGAAAGTTTCTTGGAATCCTTATTATCAATAAAGTATTCAATATTTTGCATAATAAATGCATGCATGGCCTAATATTTTGCCATTTTAACGTGCTTTAAGTTGACGGTGCCCACCTGTGGTGTTTGTTGGGATTTTGTCAAAGACACCAACCAAACCTCTGAGTGGTGCAGATGTCTGCTGCCTCCTCAGAGCAGACTGGAGCTCAGCCTCACTCACCTGTGGGAGCCCCAGCAGAGCCACCATGTGATGGAGTTTCAGTTTAGGCTCCAAGGTCCTGGATTGAATTGGTGTTTTGTGTGTTTTTAGGCCTCCTGGCACCGATGAATGAATGAACCATTGTTCCAGAGGGAGCTGGTGTCAGGTCAGTCCCTGTTTCTACAGGACCTCCTGCTGCAGAGCCAAACTGGGAAACACCCATCCATCCATTTTCTTCCACTTATCCTGTTTAGGATTGTGTGTGTGTGTGTGTGTGTGTGTGTGTGTGTGTGTGTGTGTGTGTGTGTGTGTGAGTGTGAAATAACTACGAGTTGTCTATGTATAGATCAAACAATGATGAATCAGTTGGATACATTGACAGTGGAAGTTCAGGTTTCCTGTAATTCAGTTTGCAGACAACACAGTAAACTGCCCCTGACCCCTCCCCTCATTCTGGAGGCTTTAACATGAAAATGAAAATGCTGAGAGACACAAATGCAAATCAGGGTATTTGACCAGAGGTGACATATCTTTTAATGCTTTTGTTATATTTGTTATATTTGTTATGGTTGTTATGGAGTTTATGGTTATTATCTCTGTTTCTTGTGTCTTTGTCTTGTCGTCCTCCCCTTCGTCCGTCCTGGATTTTTGACCTTGGTTGCAGGAAGCCTGTGACCTCAACTCCTTTTTCTGTGTAGCTGAACGTAGAGCCTTGCTTCATTGTGCTAGCTAAAGTGTGATCCTCCCTGCTAATTCCTTATTTCGTTGACTAATTACCCACCAAAATTAATACCTAATTGCTTTATTTGGCTGAAGTTTAAAAGACCATCATTCTGGTAGCAACAGTCTTTTTGCCTTGTAAACACGCTAAGCTAACGATGGCTTCTCCCTCTTGTTCTCGTCTCTCCTGCTCAGAGTGCCACATGTTTTGTTCCTCCTCTGCCTCCTTTAGTGATACTGATAAGTGTGTTAAATGTAGTTTTTTTGTTGTGTTGGAGGTGAGGCTTAGCGATGTTGAATTGGACCTGCAGCGGCTCTGCACCAAAAGCTGCGAGAGCTAGCCAGCCCTCACTAGCTGGTGCAGACCAACTTAGCTTAGCTCCTAGCTTAGGCCCAACTAGCGCTCCCAAGCATCTGGGAGAGCGCCAAGAAAAGTTGGGCCTAAACTAGGATGTGCTTGCTTATGAAGATTTGTTGGGTGTAAATTCATTAAAGGAGTGTTGAACTGGACCTGTTCTACTTGTAAAGTGTAACTTTTGTTGTTATTTGGTACTTTACAGGGTTATGACTTGACTTCATTTCAGCTTTGACCTGAGCAGGTGTTCATCCTCATCTCAGTAACAGGGGACACTTTATCACAGCAGTGGACAAACATCAGCATTCATCACCCAGCAGCTCCTCTGATCAACAGAACAAGTTAAAGTATTCTGGAGAATGAGGGCATCGATCCCTCTACCTCTCACATGCTAAGCGAGCGCTCTACCATTTGAGCTAATTCCCCTGTTAAGAAGCAGAGCAGATGATGGAGGTTGACCTTCATGCATGGTTGAATGAGCGTCACCAGTTGAAGCTTCTCTGGTTGACCAATGTAATGGAGACCAAGGGTTCCATGACATGAATGATTAATTGAAGGTAGCATTTGTCTTGGTATTAACAGTTTATGTAAATTAGAGGCACACACACATGTTAATGGTGAGTTTTATTGAATCAGCAAACATGTGAAACATTTTCTATGCCATGTGTTCCAGGGAGGGACCTGGGAAGCACAGGGGGACCGGCCATCCTGCCTGTGGAAAATGAAGACCCCAGTGTCAGTCAGTGGGAATCACTGTGCAAGGCCTGGTATTTTGTGTTGATCAAATTTGTCTCATGTAAATGTGGCAGTTTCAGTCGTCACGGTCAGTCCTCACCTCTTCCTGGTGGTTTCCTTAAAGGGGGTGGAGCCAAAAGGGGAGAGTGGCCCAAGGAAGCTCCTTAAGAGCTGTAGGGGCAAACCTTTGCTGCCAGATGGGGGAGGGGGTACAATCACAGGCAAGGTTCATTGAATGATTATGTGGATGTATGACTGAGTTGGTGTAGTAGTCTGGAATCATGTATATATTTAGTCAGGTTAAGTTGTTGAGATGGTGCTGGTTTGATGTAAATATTGATTGTAGAGCATGGTTGTGGTGTCACCTCCACTCTATGGGCCATCCATCATCATCTTCTGCTTATTCCTTACTAGTAAGGGTCACGGGGGGGCTGGAGCCTATCCCAGCATCTACGGGCGAGAGGCAGGGTTCACCCTGGACAGGTCGCCAGTCCATCGCAGGGCCAACATAGAGAGACGAACAACCATTCACACTCACACCTACGGTCAATTTAGAGAATCCAATCAGCCTCGTCCCCAAATTACATGTCTTTGGACAGTGGGAGGAAGCCGGAGTATCAGAGAGAACCCACGCAGGAACAGGGAGAACATGCAAACTCCACACAGAAAGATCCCACGCCCGAGCCGGGACCTTCTTGCTGTGAGGGCACAGTGCTGACCACTGCACCACCGTGCAGCCCCGCTATGGGCTGGTCTGTCTAATTTCCTGCAGCCAGGAGGGGATAAAAAGCAGTCAGGGGTTTTTAATGTAAGTTGATGGTGTCTCATGCAATCTCTTTCAATACTCCAGTGGTGGTTTAAGTGAAGAAAAACATGGGTTAGTCAGTAGGACTCTGTGTGTGTGTGTGTGTGTGTGTGTGTGTGTGTGTGTGTGTGTGTGTGTGTGTGTGTGTGTGTGTGTGTGTGTGTTTCCATGCAGACTTTCCCTTGTGACAGCAGATTTGATTTGGAAACCATCTCATCTAAATCTCCCTCCAAAAACCCTCTTCTTCAACTTTGTACCCAAGTTGTCTCCTCATCAGGCACCACAGTATCCAGTAGGTTCAGTTCAAACAGTCATCAGTGATTAATGTTCATGTTCAATGATGAGGTTTTGATTTATTCTTCCAGAATTATCTGAACAAACCCTCCTCAACACTGTGAAGCCTTCATCTGACAGGAGGAGTTTCTTTTCCCAGTGATTCCACTGGTAAAGTGCAAAGCTTCGTTCATCAGACTGGTCTGATAGGATCAACTACTGGTTGCTCTGGAGTGGAAACAGCAACCTGTCAGGAAACATTAGCCAGATCAAAGCCAAGATTAAAGCAAGAGCCTCCAGATCAAAGTCAGAATTGATGATGATGTCATCAGGGGGCTTTGATAGTGTCTTTATTTGTACCTAGAATTCTGTCTTTGATCTCAGGAGGACATGAAAGAAACACAACTGAGGAAAGTAGAGGAGAACATTCAGCTTCATTAGAAACACTTGAACTGTTTAACAGTAGAATTTGTTTACAACACTTAGTGACAGGATTGAAGAGGGAAGATTTTTGTATTTTCAGTTTAATTCTAACTTTAAACTGGGCATGAACATTTTTAGTCGTTCATATTCTAACATACAGAGGAAGTCATGACATTCCCTTTTTTTTAACCTGTCCTGTTCAGGAAATGGAAATGGAAATTTAGCTGCTATGTTGAATCAGAAAAACCTTTTGAAGTCTGCTTTTGCTTCAGTCAGAAAGTGGACTGTTGTTAACTCTCACAATGGTTGGTGATTGTGGAGGAAGACAAAATCCTTATGAACCTCTTTTTAACAGACACACATTTCTAAAGACACTGGTTCATTTTATTTTTCTTCTTCTAGCAGAGGATGGTTTCGATCCATCGACCTCTGGGTTATGGGCCCAGCACGCTTCCGCTGCGCCACTCTGCTCTACCATTGACTGAACAGTCCTTGTTTTATGAGAGCATTCTCTGTCTTTGTCTCTGCCCTGCTCGCCTGCTCTCTTTCCCCTCATTTAGTCCTTGACATGATCCATGCTCTACAGCTCTGCGGGTGAAATGAAGACCTGCGTCTGCTCTGCCCGTGCCGTCCTTCGTCTCAACCTAAATTGTTTGACCCACCTTTATAATGATCGGACTCGCTCCCGCTGAGCGCGCCAGGCGCTGCAGACAACACAACCAAACTGGCCCCGATCAGGATTTGACAGGCCAAACTCGCGCCGAAATCTTTACAAAAAATCCATTTTTGTCACCCACGTGAAGATGGGTGGGAACATGCCCTAAAAACACCAAGAATAATATCCACCACCTTCTGAACGGGGCCTGGCCCGTCTCCTGCATCAGGGGCCGCCGCAGTCGCCCATCAGCTGTTAAACAGCTGTTCGCCGCAACACTCAATGAGACAAAGACATAGAAGCTCAAGCTGCTGTTGAGGAGGCCCTGATCGTATAGTGGTCAGTACTCTGCGTTGTGGCTGCAGCAACCCCGGTTCGAATCCGGGTCATGGCAGCATGAGACAAATTTCTTTGTGTGTGTTGATGGACACAAGCCAAGCAGAAATTTCCCACGATGCAATAGGGCAGTGTTTGGTCAGTGTTGAGCAGGTGTCAGTCTGACAATGATGTCATATTATTGTGTCATCACCTGACCAGACCCAAAAGTAGACTCAGGTATCAGTTTCTTCTCAATGCTAACGTCTGCTAGCTTAGTCTGCTACTTTGATGGCTCTGCCTGCTCAAAGGTCCAGAACCCTGGATGTGGTGGTTCCTACCTGAACGTAGATTCTGTCAGCTCATGTTGTTAAATCAACTCACCAGGAACACCAGTAGATTTCAATGGACTGACAATGAGTCTCATTGAATGGTCAACATGTCAAATATGAAGTCATCACCTGAGGAGGTCTGCTGCTGGAATGAAGCTCCAGATATTCACAAGATATTCTAGATCTTAAAATAAAGCATTTTTATATTTGATTTATTGTTCATCAGCCTGCTTCACATTGTTTGATTTTATGTGTTGGATATAAATAGAACTTTGATCCACAACCTCCACAAACACTCTTGTCCAACTTTTGTGCCCAAATTTTCTCCTGAGGCACCAAATCAAGTCAAGTCATTTTTATTTGTTAGAACCAAATCACAACAAAGTTCTCTCATGTCTCTTTACTAGTAGAGCAGGTCCAGCACCAAACTGCCTCAATGAATCTACACCCAACAATTCTCCATCAGCAGCACATCCTGCAACAGTGGTGATGAACACCTTCCTTTTAACAGGCAGGAAGGTCGAGCAGATCCAGGATCAGTGGGGATGGCCTCCTGCTTTGACCGGTTGTATGTAAAGCTCCATCAGATTGGAACAACCTTTCCTCCTCACTTGGGTCTCTCTCTTCCTTTCTCATCTTCAAATCATCAAGCATTTTCAAACATCTGCTCTTGTTTCTGATGCACCTCCCCTTTTCTCTCCAGGATTCACTCTCTACTTGTTCTTGTTTGTTCTCTGTACTGTAAATATGTGGATATTTGTGTATGAATATGCATTGTGTACTTTAATGGTGCATGGAAGCAGTATTTATTTAGATGGGTGTTTAAATGTATGAGTATGTGAACACAGGCCCACTCTTATTTTGCAGTGGGATCTCTGATCATACTTTGTAGAATACTGGATGGGGGGGGGGGGGGCTTTGGGGAACATTGTTGGCCTGTACCTGGGTGTATGATGTGTGTGTCCTTGTGTTGAAAATAGAATCTACTTTTATTATTGTTGTATTGTTGGTCATTATTTGTCAGGACCCCCTCCAAAATGAGATGGTGCATCTCAAGGGGCTGCCCTTGAAATCAAGAATCAAGAATGAAGGTGTCTGCTGGTCTTGGTGGACCCTCTGCTTCTCCAGCTGAGTCAACAGATTCCTGTGTTGCTTGAGTCATTGTGTATCCTGGCTGCATTCAGTGCTTTCACCGCTGCAGCCTAGCTTGATTGCCAGTCAGGACAGGTGTTATTAAGAATGGAAGAGGGGACAGTTTTGGCAGGACAAGTTGCTCCACATTCAGGAGATGGTGGGAAGTTTCAAAGCTGCCATAAATCTTGATGACAAACTCCTTCACTGTGTGGTTCAGAGTCCCTGGTTTGATTGCAGCTTTGACCTGAGCAGGTGTTCATCCTCATCTCAGTAACAGGGGACACTTTATCACAGCAGTGGACAAACATCAGCATTCATCACCCAGCAGCTCCTCTGATCAACAGAACAAGTTAAAGTATTCTCAGAAGGACGGCATGGATCCCTCTACCTCTCACATGCTAAGCTAGCACTCTACCATTGGAGCTAAGTCCCTGCTAATGAGCACAGCAGATAATGCAGGTTGACCTTCATGCATGGTTTAATGAGCGTCACCACTTGAAGCTTCTCTGGTTCAACAAACCCTTGGGACCAAGACAGGAATTGGAACCTGTGCAGGTCCAGACCCATACTGAAGTTGGTGGAGACAATTGTTTCAACCAGGGACTGAATGAAAAGACTTGCCCAGACTCCAGCTCACTCTTCTGAACAGACCCCTCATCTCTGTGTGGAGTAAACATCAGAGGTGGGGGGTGCAGGTTCTGCTTTGACCTCCTGACCTCCTGGGTAAAGCAGTGGAGATGTTGAGCTTGAAGGAGTTGACGGCCTCCTTCATCTTCTCATTGGTTTGCGAAACCCAGCATCATGAAGTGTTGCTGAAATTCAACATGTCAGCTGAGGCCAGAGATTCCTGCGTTCCCTGAGTCCTTGAGTGTCGTCTCTGTTGTTTGAAAGCACAAAGCTGTTCCTGATGGTCCAGTGTGTCCGATTCTTGGCTCTCACAGCTGTAACTGGGGTTTGAGCTCCGTTAAGGGACTGGTTTTGTGGAGAGAACCAAGCAGAAGAATTGACAGTTTCAGCAGGAAAGGTGACCATTGCTCCACAACCTCAGTCCCAGGATTCATTCCTGCTTCACCCAGCATGGCCCTATGATCAACAGAAATGAACTGCCAGTGGAGGTCCTCAGTAATCCAGGTCATGGTTTCTCTAGATTGCTGTGTTGTAGTCAGGACACTTGCAAATATCAGCCTCTTTCCTCCATGATCTCTCATTCTTTCTGTTCTCTCCATTTCTCCTCTTCGTTTCTACTCCTTGCTGACTGTTGTTCCTCACTTGTGGCAGAGTTCAGTCAGTGGACCAGACATTTTGCCACTGCACTGTCCATCATCAGGGCATTTAACATCCAGGACTGGCTCCCAGATCATGGCCATGACCTCATCCCCTGCACCAGTGGACAGTTCATCAAGGATGGCAAACATGTGGGTCTCAATTCCCCTCCATCTTTGTAGGTTGGTTACATTTCCTCCTGGTCTTTAATCCATCTTTAGTTGACATTTTTCTGTTGAGCCCAGTTTGTTGACTGCCAGGCTGTCTTACTTTTCAATGGCACAACAGCAGACAGCAAGAGGGTTGCTATGGTGCAGTTGGTAAAATCCCTATCAATGGTCTGCAGAAATATGCTGGGAGTTCTTTTTTATTATGAACCAGAATTCAAAGACCAAAAGCACAGAATTTAGAGATCAAAGAAAGAAATCAAAGACAGAACCTGAAGATCAGGAAATGGCACAGATCAATGAGATCCATGGACTCATCAGTGAAGGTTTTCTTTTGGTTCATGGTCACTTGTTGTCGTACTGGTGTGATGATGTCAGACCCTTCACATTCAGTTCAAACAGACTCCAAAGTGTAGCTGTGATGCAGAGGGCAGCAGCCTTGTGCTTGGTACCGTCATGGTTCTCTGCATTGTTAGCAAACTCACCAAAGACCTCCCTGAAAGCAGGATCATTTTCCCACAGTGCTTTTTTAACCAAGTACCAATTTGTCCCCCTTTAAAAAAACAACAAAGATGAGATCAGACTGAGATGGAAAAGATGATATGGATGTGATTTATGGCTTTCAAACTCCAAATATTAAATTTTTCTTCAGGGCTTTTGAGAGGTTCTGGGTAATGAATGAAAATTTAAGTTGGGCAAAAACGACATGCGGGGTCACTGTGTGTGTTTACACGTGTGTGTATTTCTTGTTTTATGGTGTTGGAGACCATTTCCATCATCAACACTGATCAGGAGTCCTCGTCCTCATGGGGACCAAAGACCGGCCCTGATGCAGCGCAATGCAGTTTGTGAGCTCTTTCAGAGTGAAGGTCTGGATTGAGTTTAGTTTCAAATAAAGATTAAGATTCAGTTGGTTAAGATTAAGATTAAGATTAAGGTTAGGCTGCACATAGAATGAAGTTGATCGAATGTTCTCATAAGAATAGCTGGGCACACCTGAGTGTGTTTACATGCAGACTTCCTCTTGTGACAACTGATGTCATTGGAAACCATCTTGAGGACATTTGGAGAAAGTTCAATCATTCAGCTGCAGGTACAGTGACTTACAACACTGCAACAACAACAAAAAATCACCCTCCACAAACACTCTTGTCCAACATTTGTGCCCAAATTTTCTCCTCATGAGGCATCAAATCACTACAAAAACAGCCATTAAGTTGATCTGGTTGGCACTGGTATTTGTTCTTGCTGCAGCTCAGGAGTGATTCAGGAGAAGAGTTTCAGAACAGCCAAGGTTGGGGACTGGAATTTTGAAGTTTCCCCTGGAACCAAACAACCTTGGGAGGTAAAACCTCCAATCCTAGCCACTCAGATGCAGCAGCAGAAGAAGCTGTCATCCACCCTGACAGTCAGAGCATCAAGTCAAGAAAACATCAACCATCTTGTATGTGGAGTCTGGATTCTTTTCTAGAATGAGACGGCAATGACAGTCCTGCCAAGTGACATCACTGACATGACTGGATGACTTCAGTCACGTGACTGGATGACTTCAGTCACATGACTGGATGACCTGAATGAATAAGAAATCAAATATAAAAATGCTTTGTTTTAAGATCTAGAATATCTTGTGAATATCTGGAGCTTCATTCCAGCAGCAGACCTCCTCAGGTGATGACTTCATATTTGACATGTTTACCATTCAATGAGACTCATTGTCAGTCCATTGAAATCTACTGGTGTTCCTGGTGAGTTGATTTAACAACATGAGCTGACAGAATCTACGTTCAGGTAGGAACCACCACATCCAGGGGTCTGGACCTTAGAGCAGGCAGAGCCATCGAAGTAGCAGACTAAGCTAGCAGACGTTAGCATTGAGAAGAAACTGATACCTGAGTCTACTTTTGGGTCTGGTCAAGTGATGACACAATAATATGACATCGTTTTCAGACTGACGCCTGCTCAGCACTGACCAAACACTGCCCTATTGCATTGTGGGAAATTTCTGCTTGGCTTGTGTCCATCAATACACACAAAGAAATTTATCTCATGCTGCCGTGACCCGGATTCGAACCGGGGTTGCTGCGGCCACAACGCAGAGTACTAACCACTCTAGGATCAGGGCCTCCTCAACAGCAGTTTGAGCTTCTATGTCTTTGTCTCATTGAGTGTTAGGGCGAACAGCTGTTGAAAAGCTGATGCGCGACTGCGGCGGCCCCTGATGCAGGAGACGGGCCAGGCCCCGTTCAGAAGGTGGTGGATATTATTCTTGGTGTTTTTAGGGCATGTTTCGGCCTGTCAAATCCTGATCGGGGCCAGTTTGGTTGTGTTGTCTGCAGCATTATAAAGGTGGGTCAAACAATTTAGGTTGAGACGAAGGACGGCACGGGCAGAGCAGACGCAGGTCTTCATTCCACCCGCAGAGCTGTAGAGCATGGATCATGTCAAGGACTAAATGAGGGGAAAGAGAGCAGGAGAGCAGGGCAGAGACAAACACAGAGAATGCTCTCCTAAAACAAGGACTGTTCTGTCAATGGTAGAGCAGAGTGGCGCAGAGGAAGCGTGCTGGGCCCATAACCCAGAGGTCGATGGATCGAAACCATCCTCTGCTAAAAGAAGAAAAATAAAATAGACCTGCATCTTCAGAAATATGTGTCTGTTAAAAAGAGGTTTATAAGGATATTTTCTTCCACCAGAGTCACCAACCATTGTGAGAGTTAACAACAGTCCACTTTCTGACTGAAGCAAAAGTAGACTTCAAAAGGTTTTTCTGATTCAACATAGCAGCTAAATTTCCATTTCCATTTCCTGAACAGGACAGGTTATAAAAAAGGGAATGTCATGACTTCCTCTGTATGTTAGAATATGAACGACTAAAAATGTTCATGCCCAGTTTAAAGTTAGAATTAAACTGAAAATACCAAAATCTCCCCTCTTCAGTCCTGTCACTCAGTGTTGTAAACTGTTTCAAACAAATTCTACTGTTCAAAGGGTTCAAGTGTTTCTAATGAAGCTGAATGTTCTCCTCTGCTTTCCTCAATTGGGTTTCTTTCATGTCCTCCTGAGATCAAAGACAGAATTCGAGGTACAAATAAATATACTATCAAAGCCCCCTGATGACATCATCATCAATTCTGTCTTTGATCTGGAGGCTCTTGCTTTAATCTTGGCTTTGATCTGACTATGCTTTAATCTTGGCTTTGATCTGACTAATGTTTCCTGACAGGTTGCTGTTTGCACTCCAGAGCAACCAGTAGTTGATCCTATCAGACCAGTCTGATGAACAAAGCTTTTCACTGTCAGTGGAATCACTGGGAAAAGAAACTCCTCCTGTCAGATGAAGGCTTCACTGTGTTGAGGAGGGTTTCTTCAGATGATTCTAGAAGAATAAATCAAAACCTCATCATTGAACATGAACATTAATCACTGATGACTGTTTTAACTGAACCTACTGGATACTGTGGTGCCTGATGAGGAGACAACTTGGGTACAAAGTTGCAGAAGAGGGTTTTTGGAGAGGAGATTTAGATGAGATGGTTTCCAAATCAAATCGGTTGTTACAAGGGAAAGTCTGCATGGAAACACACACACACACACACACACACACAAACACACACACACACACACACACACACACACACACACACACACACACACACACACACACACACACACAGAGTCCTACTGACTAACCCATGTTTTTCTTCACTTAAACCACCACTGGAGTATTGAAAGAGATTGCATGAGACACCATCAACTTAAATTAAAAACCCCTGACTGCCTTTAATTCCCTCCTGGCTGCAGGAAATTAGACAGACCAGCCCCTAGAGCGGGCCTGCATGGTGGTGCAGTGGTTAGCACTGTGCCCTCATAGCAAGAAGGTTCCGGGTTCAAGTTTTGGCTCGGGCGCGGGATCTTTCTGTGTGGAGTCTCCATGTTCTCCCCGTGCCGGCGTGCGTCCTCTCTGATACTCCAGCTTCCTCCCACAGTCCAAAAACATGCAATTTGGGGACGAGGCTGATTGGATTCTTTAAATTGACCGTAGGTATGAGTGTGAATGGTTGTTTGTCTCTGTGTGTTGGCCCTGCGATGGACTGGCGACCTGTCCAGGGTGAACCCCGCCTCTCGCCCATAGATGCTGGGATAGGCTCCAGCCCCCCCGCGACCCTTACTAGTAAGGAATAAGCAGAAGATGACGATGGATGGCCCATAGAGTGGAGGTGAGACCACAACCATGCTCTACAATCAATATTTACATCAAACCAGCACCAACTCAACAACTTAACCTGACTAAATATATACATGATTCCAGACTACTACACCAACTCAGTCATACATCCACATAATCATTCAATGAACCTTGTCTGTGATTGTACCCCCTCCCCCATCTGGGAGCAAAGGTTTGCACCTACAGCTCTTAAGGAGCTTCCTTGGGCCGCTCTCCCCTTTTGGCTCCACCCCCTTTAAGGAAACCACCAGGAAGAGGTGAGGACTGACCGTGACGACTGAAACTGCCACATTTACATGAGACAAACTAGATCAACACTAAATACCAGGCCTTGCACAGTGATTCCCACTGACTGACACTGGGGTCTTCATTTTCCACAGGCAGGATGGCCGGTCCCCCTGTGCTTCCCAGGTCCCTCCCTGGAACACATGGCATAGAAAATGTTTCACTTGTTTGCTGATTCAATAAAACTCACCATTAACATGTGTGTGTGCCTCTAATTTACATAAACTGTTAATACCAAGACAAATGCTACCTTCAATTAATCATTGATGTCATGGAACCCTTGGTCTCCATTACATTGGTCAACCAGAGAAGCTTCAACTGGTGACGCTCATTAAACCATGCATGAAGGTCAAGGTGCATTATCTGCTGTGCTCCTTAACAGGGGAATTAGCTCCAATGGTAGAGCGCTAGCTTAGCATGTGAGCAGAAGAGGGATCGATGCCCTCCTTCTCAGAATACTTTAACTTGTTCTGTTGATCAGAGGAGCTGCTGGGTGTTGAATGCTGATGTTTGTCCACTGCTGTGATAAAGTGTCCCCAGCAAGTCATCACCCTGTAAAGCACCAAATAACAAAAGTTACACTTTACAAGTAGAACAGGTCCAGTTCAACACTCCTTAAATGAATTTACACCCAACAATTCTTCATGAGCAAGCACATCCTAGCTTAGGCCCAACTTTTCTTGGCGCTCTCCCAGATGCTTGGGAGCTTCTGGGGGAGCGCTAGTTGGGCCTAAGCCAGGAGCTAAGCTAAGTTGGTCTGCACCAGCTAGTGGGGGTTGGCTAGCTCTCGCAGCTTTTGGTGCAGAGCCGCTGCTGGTCCAATTCAACATCGCTAAGCCTCACCTCCAACACAACAAAAAAACTACATTTAACACACTTATCAGTATCACTAATGGAGGCAGAGGAGGAAGAAAACATGTGGCACTCTGAGCAGGAGAGAGGAGGACAAGAGGGAGAAGCCATCGTTAGCTTAGCGTGTTTACAAGGCAGAAAGACTGTTGCTACCAGAATGATGGTCTTTTAAACTTCAGCCAAATAAAGCAAGTAGGTACGGACGAAGGGGAGGACAACAAAGACAAAGACAAAGACAAGATGGTTGATGTTTTCTTGACTTGATGCTCTGACTGTCAGGGTGGATGACAGCTTCTTCTGCTGCTGCATCTGAGTGGCTAGGATTGGAGGTTTTACCTCCCAAGGTTGTTTGGTTCCAGGGGAAACTTCAAAATTCCAGTCCCCAACCTGGGCTGTTCTGAAACTCTTCTCCTGAATCACTCCTGAGCTGCAGCAAGAACAAATACCAGTGCCAACCAGATCAACTTAATGGCTGTTTTTGTAGTGATTTGATGCCTCATGAGGAGAAAATTTGGGCACAAATGTTGGACAAAGACAAAGACACAAGAAACAGAGATAATAACCATAAACTCCATAACAACCATAACAAATATAACCATACAGAACATATATAACAAATATAACAAGAAAAGTATTAAAAGATGTGTCACCTCTGGTCAGATACCCTGATTTGCATTTATGTCTCTCAGCATTTGCATTTTCATGTTAAAGCCTCCAGAATGAGGGGATGAATGCTGCAAAATGGAACAGCAACATTGAACCCAAGTACAGGATTGGTGGGAGACTGATGGTCGCTGTTTGGGTTTTTGAAGAACAAGGAGGGCATGGCTTCAAGTTGGATTCTCAGAGACAATTTCCCCAACCTCTACATTGGAATCTGCACTGCCATCCAGTCACATGACTGAAGTCATCCAGTCACATGACTGAAGTCATCCTGTCATGTCAGTGATGTCACTTGGCAGGACTGTCATTGCCGTCTCATTCCAGAAAAGAATCCAGACTCCACCTGTGACTCCATGATAACTGATGGACCTCTGGTTGGAGGCTGGACGATGATGTTTGGACTGGAAGGAAAACTCCTTGTCCAAATTCCATTGTGTTCAAATTTAAAGTCCCACAATCAGAAGTAGCTGAATCTGACAGGTGGAGGTTTGGAACTACAAGATGGTGATGTTTTCTTGACTTGATGCTCTGACTGTCAGGGTGGATGACAGCTTCTTCTGCTGCTGCATCTGAGTGGCTATGATTGGAGGTTTTACCTCCCAAGGTTGTCTGGTTCCAGGGGAAATTTTAGAATTCCAGTCCCCAACCTGGGCTGTTCTGAAACTCTTCTCCTGAATCACTCCTGAGCTGCAGCAAGAACAAATACCAGTGCCCAACCAGATCAACTTAATGGCTGCTAACAGCCTCAGACACTTGATTTCCATCAATCTGGAGCCAAGAAGGCCCTCACCTGTGGTTCTCCTCCAGGAGGGTCCAGGTTCTGCCATTGTGGCTCCTGGTGCCACTGCCAGAGAGCCTCAGCTGCACACTGCAACATTTCAACAGGAGATTGACATTCCTTCAAATGTCCTGACATCTGATTCCAATGGTTCTGTTCCATCTTTATATTTGAAAATAAATCACACAATGAAAGCTGCCTCAGCTGCTTTAAGAGAGAACAAGCTAAGAGATCTGAAACCAGTAAAATATGCTTTTCTGTGTGCAAACTAGTGAGGGGCATGGAAGGATATTTTACCACCAATACAGAACCCAGACTTTAGTCATGTGATGAGATGGCGACTCTGATTATGAAGTTAATGGACAAAATGTGAATTGAAAGAAAACACATTTCTTCAGTAGACTTTGATCCAACATTGAAGTTAGAGTTTGGTGGCTGCTCCATGTTGGGACGTAGCAGGGTAGCTCCTCTGCATCCTCTGCTGCCAGTTCAACCACTCACTCCCATCAGTGGAGAGCAGCTTCAACTGGGTTTGGAATGTACCATTGTGGATGCATAGGAATGTGGAGAAAATGTCATTTGTCAGAAGTGGGATTTGAACCCACGCCTCCAGGAGAGACTGCGACCTGAACGCAGCGCCTTAGACCGCTCGGCCATCCTGACAGACACTGAAAGTTGCAGACTTCAATATCAAATGAATTCATTCACTGACAAAGTAGAATTTTTTTCCACAGGAGCTACTGGCTCCTTAGTTGTTACATTTATTGTTAACATTAAACACACAGTCTGAGTTCATGGCAGTAAGAAATGAACCAGAACATTTGAACCACGTAACATCTCTTGATCAGTTTGTTACATGGGACACATTCCAGACAGGAAGGTCCTTCTGAGACTTGAACTGGGATCACTGGACCCAGAGTCCAGAGGGCTCACCATTCCACCATGGAACCAAACACAAGGAGGACATTCCTCTAAATACCACTTGACATCACCTGCAATCAACCTGTTGCTATGTGGAGGTTCATCTTGCTCTTGTTCCAGACTACATTGGCAAAAGGATCATGAACCACAAGGAAATCATGGAACTCCAGATTGATTCAGGACTTTCTAACTCCATCGTATGACCTGGGAGCAAAGACTGGCCAGGCCTTCCTTAATTTATCAGTTAATTACTGCTTCAACAAACATGCCACTTAATTAAGTTACCAGAATTTCTCTCATTGAAAAACCCACCAGCCTGATTTCTTGACATGACATGAAAAATTCTCCAAGAACCCACAGTTGGGTGGAAAGATACCAGGTTAACCAGGAGGAGTCCTGTTCCTGAACCATGGATGGAACAAAGTCCACTGGAAAACTCAGCAGTTCCTGAGTGCCAGATCCATCCGGGAGCTTGGGTCTCCCCTTGACTGTGGTGATCCATGAGATCAAGGAGGACAGAGGGAAGAAGGATCCTGTTGGAGATCTCCTACCTTCTTCCTCCACTTCACTACTACTTGGATGTCAGGAATATGAGGTACTTTACTCAAATGACGTATTAGGAGTTTCCTGTTTGACAAGAAGGAAGTCAGAGGTTCATCCCTCACTTGTTGGTGGTGCCCTCAACCTGCTGAGAGCATCACTTAGTTCTCTACAGAGAAACATGGCAGCTCTGCTGAAGGCTGCAGGAAACCTGCTGGAACTGAGACTTGGACTCAGATCACTGGATTCAAAGTCCAGGGTGCCAACAGGTCCACCAGGGCATCTGTGCTTTACTTACCGTGTAAAAAGGACCACAGTGGTCGTCTGGTTTTAATTTAACAAACAAATACGGTTGAAAACTTTGAGACAGAGACACAGGGCTCTTATTTGAAGGGCCATGGGATGGGAAATATCCCAGACCTCAGAGATCAGAGCTCTCACTTTGATCTCAGGGTCCTGACTTTGGGGGTTCTTCCTTTGGTCTTCAAATACTCGTGGTTTTTATTGGCAGAACTTTCAACTTGCATGCGAAGAGAATCACAGTCAATGGAAACCCAGCAGACAGTGTTTATTTCTAATAAATCAGACAATCGCACAAATGAGAATGAAAGGAAAAAACAATAAAAGGTTTTAAAATCCTTCTCCACTCTAAAGCTTTTTAAAGTTCATTTGAAGGTTCAAAGGTGGAGGTGAGGAGGTCACCCTGATCCTCCCTGTCGTCACTGCCAGGATTCTTTCTTCTGGTGCTGTGGTTCTTCTGATGAAGGGGGCGTGATGTTTGCTGTCTCAGGCTCCACCAAATGTCCTCTTTAGGACGCCACAATGTGGCCTCTTCACTGCTCCATCTTCCCTGCATCGGAGACACCAGGGTTCCTCCTGGTGCCGACCCCATCGTCCTTCTACCCAATGGTGCGGCCATGGATCCTCAGAGGAGGCTAGGATCCTTCTTCTCATCAGAGCCACAGTTTTTCCTGGAGGGAACAACAGGAGCTTTGTTGTAATGTTTTGCTCTGTGTTTCCTGCACAGACCGTCAGGATCTGTGACGCCATCTTGTGGTAGGGGGTCATCATCTTGTTGTGTGGTAGTGGATTCATTGATCTGCTGTTTCAACACATTCAAGTTCATTATCCTACGAGTCAAAGTACATTTGGTGTGGAGTTTTAGTTTCTGGCCTCAATCATAACGTGTGCCTTTCTTCTTCATGAACATTTCTCAGCTTTGTAAGTTTATTCTAGTTTTTCTTCCTCACTTTTCTATTCCATTGTTGTTGAAGATTCGACTGCAGGTTGGAGTTCCCTGTTGACTGAAGCAGAAACAGGAACAAAAAGCTGGAGGCTGTCAGAGCTCCAAGTTGGGGGCTGATATTAAAGTAGGAGATGAACACATCCAGGTTAGCATCCCTCTCAGAAGCTGCTACTTTAGCTCTTCAGAATACAGCAGCCTAGCATAGCTTCATCTGGCCAGTTAGTGGCCCACTTTGATGTCTGGGATATCAGGTTCAAGGTTCTTCACAGCTCTGAATGAAGGCTTTCTAAAGTGTTAACCAGTACTCCAGTTGTAAAAAACAATCAGGGGGGATGGTAGATTTTGATGTTTAGGAACAGATCATTTGTGCTGATGACAGCGCATCAGGTGAGAGACCAACAGTGTACCCTTACTCCTCTCAAACAACAAGCATGCTATGGATATTACCTGTCTGCTACTCCTGTCATTGATCTTGACCAAGCCCCCAGGCTGACACTGCTACCACTGCTCCTACATAGTGAGAGTCAAATGCAGAGGACATTTTCCCACCGGGTGCAAGTGCAACTTCATACTCATGATACCTATAAATCTGGGAATTCTTCTATATTTTGAAACAAAACATTCTTAAGTCAAGTCCATTTTAATTAAAGTACAAGAGCAAAAGAATGAAACAAATGTACCGTGGCAGGATAGCGCTACACTCCCCACCATGAGGGGCAGTATGGCAGACGATAGTGAGTGGTCACCTAGAAATAGACCTGGTCCGACCCTTCTCCGTCCTTTCCACTTCCTCTCCCTCCTTTACGGAGCCGACAGCCGTGCGTGGTGGCGTCTCGCTGGTAAGCAGATCGGTTACAAACAAAGGTACCTCAAAACCTCAAAATAATGCTACAGTGATGTCGGAAGAATTGCTCATGATCTCAAAATGATGCTAACAGTAATGTAGTGATAGTTGCTAATAAACTCAAAGTGATGCTGACACGAATGTAGTAAGAGTTGCTACCAACCTCAAAATAATACGACAGTGATGTTTGAAGAATTGCTAATGATCTCAAAGTGATGCGACAGTGATGTAGTAAGAATTGCTAATGAACTCAAAATGATGCTAACAGTTATGGAGTGAACGTTTCGAATAACCTCAAAGTGATGCTGACAGTCATGTAGTAAGTCTTGCTACAAACCTCAAAATAATGCGACAGTGATGTCAGTAGAATTGCTAAAGATCTCAAAATGATGCGACAGTGATTTAGTAAGAATTGCTAATGAACTCTAGATGATGCTAACAGTAATGGAGTGAAACTTTCAAATAACCTCAAAGTGATGCTGACAGTCATGTAGTAAGTGTTGCTACGAACCTCAAAATAATGCGACAGTAATGTAGTAAAAGTTGCTCCGAACCTCAAAATATTGCAACAGTGATGTCGGAAGAATTGCTAATGAACTCAAGATAATGCTAACAGTAATGTAGTGATAGTTGCTAAGAAACTCAGTGATGCTTACAGTAATGTGGTCAGAGTTTCGAACAACCTCAAAGTGATGGTGACAGTCATTTAGTAAGAGTTGCTAATGAACTCAATTTAATGCTTCAGATTCATTCAGATTCAGATTCAGATGACTTTATTTATCCCCGAGGGGCAATTAAAATACGGTACAACTGAGCAGCATGACATTAAAAAACAAAACAAAGAAAAAAAAAAACGGACATGACAGTGGGAATAAATTAGAGAATAAAAATAAGATTAAAGATAAAAATACAATAAATATACTACATACAGTATGTACACAATGTAGAATGAAGAGTAAGGTGACTGGAGTGAGTGAATAAAGTGCAGACAATGTAAACAGTATAAACAGTGTAACAGTGAAGACAGGATATTGAGTAGTCCGGGGAGAGTATGTAGGTGTGTGTGTGTCGGGTGTTGGTGTGGGGAAGGTGTTAGCAGCTGGAGTTAAAGAGAAGAATGGCTTTGGGGACAATGGTGGCTTTCCTCCTCTCAGTTCTGCAGGCCACACAGCGGAGGCGTCGCCCAGAGGGGAGCCATTCAAATGCAGAGTGGAGTATGTGTGAGGGGTCTTTGATGATCTTGGCTCCCTGTCTCAGGGCCTGTTGGCTGTAAACGTGTGAAAGAGTTCTGACAGGCAGGCCGATGATTTTGGAGCACACTGATGCAGTGCGCTGCAGTCTGTTCCGGTTCTGGAGGCTGAGGGAGTCGAACCAGCAGGTTATGGAGGATGTGATGATGCTTTCCACAAAGGCGTAGTAGAAAGTCATCATGATGGGTGCGCTGACTCCAAAGGAATTGAGTTTCCTGAGGAGGAACAGTCGTTGGTGACACCTCCTGAGAATCTCCTCTGTGTTGGCAGAAAAGTTCAGGAGGTTGTCAAAGATTGTGCCCAGGTATTTGTACTCTTCGACCACTTCCACTGGCTTCCCGTGGATGGTGGTGATGACAGCAGAAGCCAGATCCCTCTGCTTGCTGGAGAAGGTCACCACCATCTCTTTGGTCTTGCTGACGTTCAGTTCTAGTTTGGAGCTGTCACACCACTCTACAAACTCCTGAAGAGCGGGTCCATGATGTTGTGCTGGGCCTGACAGCAGTGACAGGAGAACTGTGTCATCAGCATATTTCACCAGGTGGCAGTTGGGCTGTGGGGATCGGCAGTCATCTGTGTAGAGGATGAAGAGCAGGGGGGAGAGCACACAGCCCTGGGGGGAGCCAGTTGAGGTGAAGATGAGGTCCGAAAGGGAGTTGTTGACCCGAACTTTCTGAGTCCTGTTGGTCAGAAAGTCCAGAATCCACAGTATAAGCTGGTCGTCCAGATGGAAGCAGGAGGAGAGTTTGGTGGCCAGGATGTGGGGCTGCAGTGTGTTAAATGCTGATGAGAAATCAGCGAACAGAAGTCTGGCGGAGGAGTTAGGAAGCTCCAGGTGCTTGTGGATGGAGTCCAAGATGAAGATTTTTGCATCCTCGACGCCTCTGCGTGCATGATAAGCAAACTGGAGTGGGTCCATCAGGGGGTCGGTTGCTCTGATGATGTGCTGTTTTATGATCTTCTCCATGGCCTTCATCACCAGGGAGGTGAGGGCCACGGGGCGGAGATCGTTCAGAGACTTAGGGTTGTATTTTTTTGGGGATGGGGATGACTGTGGAGTGTTTCCACAGCTGGGGAACTGTGTGACTGTCCATGGAGTGTTGAAATAGAGTCCGGAAAACAATGGCGAGTTGTCCCGCACAGTGCCTCAGGACTCTGCTTCTGATATTGTCAGGGCCGGGTGAGCTCCGTTCCCTGGTCCTCCTGAGGGCTCTCACCACGTCCTCCGTCGTGAAGGTATGAATGCTACAGTGATGTCGTGAGAAGTGCTCAACAACTCAAAATGATGCTAACAGTAATGTAGTGATAGTTGCTAATAAACTCAAAGTGATGCTGACAGTAATGTAGTAAGAGTTGCTACGAACCTTAAGATAATGCAACAATAATGTAGTAAGAGTTGCTACGAACCTCAAAATAAAGTGACAGTGATGTCAGAAGAATTGCAAATGATCTCAAAATGATGCAAAAGTGATGTAGTAAGAATTGCTAATGAACTCAAAATGATGCTAACAGTAATGGAGTGAACGTTTCGAATAACCTCAAAGTGATGCTGACAGTCATGTAGTAAGTGTTGCTACAGACCTCAAAATAATGCGACAGTAATGTAGTAAAAGTTGCTACGAACCTCAAAATATTGCGACAGTGATGTCGGAAGAATTGCTCATTAACTCAAAATGATGCCAACAGTAATGTAGTGATAGTTGCTAATAAACTCAAAGTGAAGCTGACAGTAAAGTAGTAAGAGTTGCTACAGTCCTTAAAATAATGCAACAATAATGTAGTAAGAGTTGCTACGAACGTCAAAAAAATGTGACAGTGATGTCGGAAGAATTGCTAATGAACTCAAAATGATGCTCACAGTAATGGAGTGAACGTTTCGAATAACCTCAAAGTGATGCTGACAGTCATGTACTAAGATTTGCTACGAACCTCAACATACTGCGACAGTGATGTCAGAAGAATTGCTAATGAACTCAAAATGATGCTCACAGTAATGGAGTGAACGTTTCGAATAACCTCAAAGTGATGCTGACAGTCATGTACTAAGAGTTGCTACGAACCTCAAAATAATGCGACAGTGATGTCGGAAGAATTGCTAATGAACTTAAAATGATGCTAACAGTAATGTAGTGATAGTTGCTAAGAAACTCAGTGATGCTTACAGTAATGTAGTAAGAGTTTCGAACAACCTCAAAGTGATGTTGACAGTCATTTAGTAAGAGTTGCTAATGAACTCAATTCAATGCTACAGTGATGTCGTGAGAATTGCTCATGAACTCAAAATGATGCTAACAGTAATGTAGTGATAGTTGCTAATAAACTCAAAGTGAAGCTGACAGTAATGTAGTAAGAGTTGCTAGGAACCTTAAAATAATGCAACAACAATGTAGTAAGAGTTGCTACGAACCTCAAAATAATGTGACAGTAATGTAGTAAAAGTTGCTACGAACCTCAAAATATTGCGACAGTGATGGCGGAAGAATTGCTTATGAACTCAAAATGATGCTAAAAGTAATGTAGTGATAGTTGCTAATCAAGTCAGTAATGCTTACAGTAATGTAGTAAGTGTTTCGAAGAACCTCAAAGTGATGCTGACAGTCATGTAGGAAGAGTTGCTACGAACCTTAAAATACTGCGACAGTGATGTCAGAAGAATTGCTAAAGATCTCAAAATGATGCGACAGTGATGTCAGAAGAATTGGTAATGATCTCAAAAAGATGCTAAAAGTAATGGAGTGAACGTTTCGAATAACCTCAAAGTGATGCTGACAGTCATATAGTTAGAGTTGCTACGAACCTCAAAAAAATGCGACAGTAATGTCGTAAAAGTTGCTACGAACCTCAAAATATTGCGACAGTGATGTCGGAAGAATCGCTAATGAACTCAAGATGATGCGAACAGTAATGTAGTGAAAGTTGCTAAGAAACTCAGTGATGCTTACAGTAATGTAGTAAGAGTTTCGAACAACCTCAAAGTGATGCTGACAGTCATTTAGTAAGAGTTGCTCATGAACTCAATTCAATGCTACAGTGACGTTGTGAGAATTGCTCATTAACTCAAAATGATGCCAACAGTAATGTAGTGATAGTTGCTAATAAACTCAAAGTGAAGCTGACAGTAAAGTAGTAAGAGTTGCTACAGTCCTTAAAATAATGCAACAATAATGTAGTAAGAGTTGCTACGAACGTCAAAAAAATGTGACAGTGATGTCGGAAGAATTGCTAATGAACTCAAAATGATGCTCACAGTAATGGAGTGAACGTTTCGAATAACCTCAAAGTGATGCTGACAGTCATGTACTAAGATTTGCTACGAACCTCAACATACTGCGACAGTGATGTCAGAAGAATTGCTAATGAACTCAAAATGATGCTCACAGTAATGGAGTGAACGTTTCGAATAACCTCAAAATAATGCGACAGTAATGTAGTAAAAGTTGCTTCGAACCTCAAAATATTGCAACAGTGATGTCGGAAGAATTCCTAATGAACTCAAAATGATGCTAACAGTAATGTAGTGATAGTTGCTAATCAACTCAGTGATGCTTACAGTAATGTAGTAAGTGTTTCGAATAACCTCAAAGTGATGCTGACAGTCATGTACTAAGAGTTGCAACGAACCTCAAAATAATGCGACAGTAATGTAGAAAAATTTGCTACGAACCTCAAAATAATGCGACAGTGATGTCGGAAGAATTGCTAATGAACTCAAAATGATGCTCACAGTAATGTAGTGATAGTTGCTAATCAACTCAGTGAGGCTGAAAGTAATGTAGTAAGTGTTTCAAATAACCTCAAAGTGATGGTGACAGTCATGTTGTAAGAGTTGCTACGAACCTCAAAATAATGCGACAGTGATGTCAGAAGAATTGCTAAAGATCTCAAAATGATGCGACAGTGATTTAGTAAGAATTGCTAATGAACTCAAAATGATGCTAACAGTAATGGAGTGAACGTTTCGAATAACCTCAAAGTGATGCTGACAGTCATGTACTAAGAGTTGCTACGAACCTCAAAATAATGCGACAGTGATGTCGGAAGAATTGCTAATGATCTCAAAATGATGCTAACAGTAATGTAGTGATAGTTGCTAATCAAGTCAGTGATGCTGACAGTAATGTAGTAAGAGTTTCGAACAACCTCAAAGTGATGCTGACAGTCATTTAGTAAGAGTTGCTAATGAACTCAATTTAATGCTGCAGTGATGTCGTGAGAATTGCTCATGAACTAAAAATGATGCTAACTGTAATGTAGTGATAGTTGCTAATAAACTCAAAGTGATGCTGACAGTAAAGTAGTAAGAGTTGCTACGAACCTTAAAATAATGCAACAATAATGTAGTAAGAGTTGCTACGAACCTCAAAATAATGTGACAGTGATGTCAGAAGAATTTCTAATGATCTCAAAATGATGCGACAGTGATGTAGTAAGAATTGCGAATGAACTAAAAATGATGCTAACAGTAATGTAGTGATAGTTGCTAATCAACTCAGTGATGCTTACAGTAATGTAGTAAGTGTTTCGAATAACCTCAAAGTGATGCTGACAGTCATGTACTAAGAGTTGCTACGAACCTCAAAATAATGCGACAGTAATGTAGTAAAAGTTGCTACGAACCTCAAAATAATGCGACAGTAATGTCGGAAGAATTGCTAATGAACTCAAAATGATGCTAACAGTAATGTAGTAATAGTTGCTAATCAACTCAGTGATGCTTACAGTAATGTAGTAAGTGTTTCGAATAACCTCAAAGGGATGCTGACAGTCATGTAGAAAGAGTTGCTACTAACCTCAAAATAATGCGACAGTGATGTCGGAAGAATTGCGAATGAACTCAAGATGATGCTCACAGTAATGTAGTGATAGTTGCGAATCAATTCAGTGATGCTTACAGTAATGTAGTAAGACTTTCGAACAACCTCAAAGTGATGCTGACAGTCATTTAGTAAGAGTTGCTAATGAACTCAATTTAATGCTACAGTGAAGTTGTGAGAATTGTTCAACAACTCAAAATGATGCTTACAGTAATGTAGTGATAGTTGCTAATAAACTCAAAGTGATGCTGACAGTAATGTAGTAAGAGTTGCTACGAACCTTAAAATAAGGCAACAATAATGTAGTAAGAGTTCCTGCGAACCTTTAAATATTGCGACAGTGATGTCGGAAGAATTGCTCATGAACTCAAGATGATGCTAACAGTAATGGAGTGAAACTTTCGAATAACCTCAAAGTGATGCTGACAGTCATGTAGTAAGTGTTGCTACGAACCTCAAAATAATGCGACAGTAATGTAGTAAAAGTTGCTTCGAACCTCAAAACATTTCGACAGTGATGTCGGAAGAATTGCTAATGAACACAAAATGATGCTAAAAGTAATGTAGTGATAGTTGCTAATCAACTAAGTGATGCTTGCAGTAATGTAGTAAGTGTTTCGAACAACCTCAAAGTGATGCTGACAGTCATGTAGCAAGAGTTGCTACGAACCCCAAAGTAATGTGACAGTAATGTAGTAAATTTTGCTACGAACCTCAAAATATTGCGACAGTGATGTCGGAAGAATTGCTAATGAACTCAAAATGATGCGACAGTTATGTAGTGATAGTTGCTAATGAACTCAAAATGATGCTAACAGTAATGGAGTGAACGTTTGGAACAACCTCAAAGGGATGCTGACAGTCATGCAGTAAGAGTTGCTACGAACCTCAAAATAATGCGACAGTGATGTCGGAAGAATTGCTAATGAACTCAAAATGATGCTAACAGTAATGTAGTGATAGTTGCTAATCAACTCAGTGATGCTTACAGTAATGTACTAAGTGTTTCGAACAACCTCAAAGTGATGGTGTCAGTCATGTAGTAAGAGTTGCTACGAACCTTTAAATAATGCAACAGTAATGTAGTAAAAGTTGCTACGAACCTCAATATAATGCGACAGTGATGTCAGAAGAATTGCTCAAGATCTGAAAATGATGCGACAGTGATTTCGTAAGAATTGCTAAGGAACTAAAAATGATGCTAACAGTAATGGAGTGAATGTTTCGAATAACCTCAAAGTGATGCTGACAGTCATGTAGTAAGAGTTTCTATGAACCTCAATATAATGCGAAAGTGATGTCAGAAGAATTGCTAAAGATCTGAAAATGATGCGACAGTGATGTAGTAAGAATTGCTCATGAACTCAAAATGATGCTAACAGTAATGGAGTAATAGCTGCTAATCAACTCAGTGATGCTTACAGTAATGTAGTAAGTGTTTCGAATAACCTCAAAGTGATGCTGAAAGTCATGTAGTAAGTGTTGCTACGAACCTCAAAATAATGCGACAGTAATGTTGTAAGTTGCTACGAACCTCAAAATATTGCGACAGTGATGTCGGAAGAATTGCTAATGAACTCAAGATGATGCTAACAGTAATGTAGTGATAGTTGCGAACAACCTCAAAGTGATGCTGACAGTCATTTAGTAAGAGTTGCTAATGAACTCAATTTAATGCTGCAGTGATGTCGTGAGAATTGCTCATGAACTAAAAATGATGCTAACTGTAATGTAGTGATAGTTGCTAATAAACTCAAAGTGATGCTGACAGTAAAGTAGTAAGAGTTGCTACGAACCTTAAAATAATGCAACAATAATGTAGTAAGAGTTGCTACGAACCTCAAAATAATGTGACAGTGATGTCAGAAGAATTTCTAATGATCTCAAAATGATGCGACAGTGATGTAGTAAGAATTGCGAATGAACTAAAAATGATGCTAACAGTAATGTAGTGATAGTTGCTAATCAACTCAGTGATGCTTACAGTAATGTAGTAAGTGTTTCGAATAACCTCAAAGTGATGCTGACAGTCATGTACTAAGAGTTGCTACGAACCTCAAAATAATGCGACAGTAATGTAGTAAAAGTTGCTACGAACCTCAAAATAATGCGACAGTAATGTCGGAAGAATTGCTAATGAACTCAAAATGATGCTAACAGTAATGTAGTAATAGTTGCTAATCAACTCAGTGATGCTTACAGTAATGTAGTAAGTGTTTCGAATAACCTCAAAGGGATGCTGACAGTCATGTAGAAAGAGTTGCTACTAACCTCAAAATAATGCGACAGTGATGTCGGAAGAATTGCGAATGAACTCAAGATGATGCTCACAGTAATGTAGTGATAGTTGCGAATCAATTCAGTGATGCTTACAGTAATGTAGTAAGACTTTCGAACAACCTCAAAGTGATGCTGACAGTCATTTAGTAAGAGTTGCTAATGAACTCAATTTAATGCTACAGTGAAGTTGTGAGAATTGTTCAACAACTCAAAATGATGCTTACAGTAATGTAGTGATAGTTGCTAATAAACTCAAAGTGATGCTGACAGTAATGTAGTAAGAGTTGCTACGAACCTAAAAATAAGGCAACAATAATGTAGTAAGAGTTCCTGCGAACCTTTAAATATTGCGACAGTGATGTCGGAAGAATTGCTCATGAACTCAAGATGATGCTAACAGTAATGGAGTGAAACTTTCGAATAACCTCAAAGTGATGCTGACAGTCATGTAGTAAGTGTTGCTACGAACCTCAAAATAATGCGACAGTAATGTAGTAAAAGTTGCTTCGAACCTCAAAACATTTCGACAGTGATGTCGGAAGAATTGCTAATGAACACAAAATGATGCTAAAAGTAATGTAGTGATAGTTGCTAATCAACTAAGTGATGCTTGCAGTAATGTAGTAAGTGTTTCGAACAACCTCAAAGTGATGCTGACAGTCATGTAGCAAGAGTTGCTACGAACCTCAAAATAATGTGACAGTAATGTAGTAAATTTTGCTACGAACCTCAAAATATTGCGACAGTGATGTCGGAAGAATTGCTAATGAACTCAAAATGATGCGACAGTTATGTAGTGACAGTTGCTAATGAACTCAAAATGATGCTAACAGTAATGGAGTGAACGTTTGGAACAACCTCAAAGGGATGCTGACAGTCATGCAGTAAGAGTTGCTACGAACCTCAAAATAATGCGACAGTGATGTCGGAAGAATTGCTAATGAATTCAAAATGATGCTAACAGTAATGTAGTGATAGTTGCTAATCAACTCAGTGATGCTTACAGTAATGTACTAAGTGTTTCGAACAACCTCAAAGTGATGGTGTCAGTCATGTAGTAAGAGTTGCTACGAACCTTTAAATAATGCAACAGTAATGTAGTAAAAGTTGCTACGAACCTCAATATAATGCGACAGTGATGTCAGAAGAATTGCTCAAGATCTGAAAATGATGCGACAGTGATTTCGTAAGAATTGCTAAGGAACTAAAAATGATGCTAACAGTAATGGAGTGAATGTTTCGAATAACCTCAAAGTGATGCTGACAGTCATGTAGTAAGAGTTTCTATGAACCTCAATATAATGCGAAAGTGATGTCAGAAGAATTGCTAAAGATCTGAAAATGATGCGACAGTGATGTAGTAAGAATTGCTCATGAACTCAAAATGATGCTAACAGTAATGGAGTAATAGCTGCTAATCAACTCAGTGATGCTTACAGTAATGTAGTAAGTGTTTCGAATAACCTCAAAGGGATGCTGACAGTCATGTAGAAAGAGTTGCTACGAACCTCAAAATAATGCGACAGTGATGTCGGAAGAATTGCTAATGATCTCAAAATGATGCGACAATGATGTAGTAAGAATTGCTAATGAACTCAAAATGATGCTAACAGTAATGGAGTGAACGTTTCGAATAACCTCAAAGTGATGCTGACAGTCATGTAGTAAGTGTTGCAACAAACCTCAAAATAATGCGACAGTGATGTCGGAAGAATTGCTAATGAACTCAAAATGATGCTAACAGTAATGTAGTGATAGTTGCTAATAAACTCAAAATGATGCTAAAAGTAATGTTGTGATAGTTGCTAATCAACTCACTGAGGCTTACAGTAATGTAGTGTTTCGAACAACCTCAAAGTGACGCTGACAGTCATGTAGTAAGAGTTGCTTCTAACCTCAAAATGATGCTAAAAGTAATGTAGTGATAGTTGCCAATGAACTCAAAGTGATGCTGAAAGTAATGTAGTAAGAGTTGCTTCGAACCTCAAAGTAATGCGACAGTGATGTCAAAAGAATTGTTAATGATCTCAAACTGATGCGTCAGTGATGTAGTAAGAATTGTGAATGAACTCAAAATGATGCTAACAGTAATGGAGTGAAACTTTCGAAATAACCTCAAAGTGATGCTGACAGTCATGTAGTAAGTGTTGCTACGAACCTCAAAATAATGCGACAGTAATGTAGTAAAATTTGCTACGAACCTCAAAATATTGCGACAGTGATGTCGGAAGAATTGCTAATGAACTCAAGATGATGCTAACAGTAATGGAGTGATAGTTGCTAAGAAACTCAGTGATGCTTACAGTAATATAGTAAGAGTTTCGAACAACCTCAAAGTGATGCTGACGGTCATTTAGTAAGAGTTGCAAATGAACTCAATTCAATGCTACAGTGATGTCGTGAGAATTGCTCATGAACTCAAAATGATGCTAACAGTAATGTAGTGATAGTTGCTAATAAACTCAGTGATGCTTACAGTAATGTAGTAAGAGTTTCTAACAACCTCAAAGTGATGCTGATAGTCATTCAGTAAGAGTTGCTAATGAACTCCATTTAATGCTACAGTGATGTCGTGAGAATTGCTCATGAACTCAAAATGATGCTAACAGTAATGTAGTGATAGTTGCTAATAAACTCAAAGTGATGCTGTGAGTAATGTAGTAAGAGTTGCTACGAACCTTAAAATAATGCAACAGAAATGTAGTAAGAGTTGCTACGAACCTCAAAATTCTGCAACAGTGATGTCGGAAGAATTGTTCATGAACTCAAAATGATGTTAACAGTAATGTCGTGATACTTCCTAATCAAGTCAGTAATGCTTACAGTAATGTAGTAAGAGTTTCGAACAACGTCAAAGTGATGCTGACAGTCATTTAGTAAGAGTTGCTAATGAACTCAATTCAATGCTACAGTGATGTCGTGAGAATTGCTCATGAACTCAAAATGATGCTAACAGTAATGTAGTGATAGTTGCTAATCAACTCAGTGATGCTTACAGTAATGTAGTAAGTGTTTCGAATAACCTCAAAGGGATGCTGACAGTCATGTAGAAAGAGTTGCTTCGAACCTCAAAATAATGCGACAGTGATGTCGGAAGAATTGCGAATGAACTCAAGATGATGCTCACAGTAATGTAGTGATAGTTGCTAATCAACTCAGTGATGCTTACAGTAATGTAGTAAGACTTTCGAACAACCTCAAAGTGATGCTGACAGTCATTTAGTAAGAGTTGCTAATGAACTCAATTTAATGCTACAGTGAAGTCGTGAGAATTGCTCAACAACTCAAAATGATGCTTACAGTAATGTAGTGATAGTTGCTAATAAACTCAAAGTGATGCTGAAAGTAATGTAGTAAGAGTTGCTACGAACCTTAAAATAATGCAACAATAATGTAGTAAGAGTTCCTGCGAACCTTTAAATATTGCGACAGTGATGTCGGAAGAATTGCTCATGAACTCAAGATGATGCTAACAGTAATGGAGTGAAAGTTTCGAATAACCTCAAAGTGATGCTGACAGTCATGTAGTAAGTGTTGCTACGAACCTCAAAATAATGCGACAGTAATGTAGTAAAAGTTGCTACGAACCTCAAAATATTGCGAAAGTGATGTCGGAAGAATTGCTAATGAACTCAAAATGATGCTAACAGTAATGGAGTGAAACTTTCGAATAACCTCAAAGTGATGCTGACAGTCATGTAGTAAGTGTTGCTACGAACCTCAAAATAATGCGACAGTAATGTAGTAAAAGTTGCTTCGAACCTCAAAACATTTCGACAGTGATGTCGGAAGAATTGCTAATGAACACAAAATGATGCTAACAGTAATGTAGTGATAGTTGCTAATCAACTCAGTGATGCTTGCAGTAATGTAGTAAGTGTTTCGAACAACCTCAAAGTGATGCTGACAGTCATGTAGCAAGAGTTGCTACGAACCTCAAAATAATACGACAGTGATGTCGGAAAAATTGCTAATGATCTCAAAATGATGCGACAGTGATGTAATCAGAATTGCTAATGAATTCAAAATGATGCTAACAGTAATGGAGTGAATGTTTTGAATAACCTCAAAGTGATGCTGACAGTCATGTACTATGAGTTGCTACGAACCTCAATATAATGCGACAGTAATGTAGTAAAAGTTGCTACAAACCTCAAAATATTGCGACAGTGATGTCGGAAGAATTGCTAATGAACTAAAGATGATGCTAACAGTAATGGAGTGAAACTTTCGAATAACCTCAAAGTGATGCTGACAGTCATGTAGTAAGTGTTGCTACGAACCTCAAAATAATGCGACAGTAATGTAGTAAATTTTGCTACGAACCTCAAAATATTGCGACAGTGATGTCGGAAGAATTGCTCATGAACTCAAGATGATGCTAACAGTAATGTAGTGATAGTTGCTAAGAAACTCAGTGATGCTTACAGTAATGTAGTAAGAGTTTCCAACAACCTCAAAGTGATGCTGACAGTAATGTAGTAAGAGTTGCTACGAACCTTAAAATAATGCAACAATAATGTAGTAAGAGTTGCTACGAACCTCAATATAATGCGACAGTAATGTAGTAAAAGTTGCTACAAACCTCAAAATAATGCGACAGTGATGTCGGAAGAATTGCTAATGATCTCAAAATGATGCGTCAGTGATGTAGTAAGAATTGCTAATGAACTCAAAATGATGCTAACAGTAATGGAGTGATAGTTGGTAAGTAACTCAGTGATGCTTACAGTAATGTAGTAAGAGTTTCGAACAACCTCAAAGTGATGCTGACAGTCATGTAGTAAGAGTTGCTAATGAACTCAATTTAATGCTACAGTGATGTCGTGAGAATTGCTCATGAACTCAAAATGATGCTAACAGTAATGTAGTGATAGTTGCTTATAAACTCAAAGTGATGCTGACAGTAATGTAGGAAGAGTTGCTACGAACCTTAAAATAATGCAACAATAATATAATAAGAGTTGCTACGAACCTCAAAATATTGCGATAGTGATGTCGGAAGAAGTGCTAATGATCTCAAAAAGATGTGAAAGTGATGTAGTAAGAATTGCTAATGAACTCAAAATGATGCTAACAGTAATGGAGTGAAAGTTTCGAATAACCTCAAAGTGATGCTGACAGTCATGTAGTAAGTGTTGCTACGAACCTCAAAATAATGCGACAGTAATGTAGTAAAAGTTGCTACGAACCTCAAAATATTGCGAAAGTGATGTCGGAAGAATTGCTAATGAACTCAAAATGATGCTAACAGTAATGGAGTGAAACTTTCGAATAACCTCAAAGTGATGCTGACAGTCATGTAGTAAGTGTTGCTACGAACCTCAAAATAATGCGACAGTAATGTAGTAAAAGTTGCTTCGAACCTCAAAACATTTCGACAGTGATGTCGGAAGAATTGCTAATGAACACAAAATGATGCTAACAGTAATGTAGTGATAGTTGCTAATCAACTCAGTGATGCTTGCAGTAATGTAGTAAGTGTTTCGAACAACCTCAAAGTGATGCTGACAGTCATGTAGCAAGAGTTGCTACGAACCTCAAAATAATACGACAGTGATGTCGGAAAAATTGCTAATGATCTCAAAATGATGCGACAGTGATGTAATCAGAATTGCTAATGAATTCAAAATGATGCTAACAGTAATGGAGTGAATGTTTTGAATAACCTCAAAGTGATGCTGACAGTCATGTACTATGAGTTGCTACGAACCTCAATATAATGCGACAGTAATGTAGTAAAAGTTGCTACAAACCTCAAAATATTGCGACAGTGATGTCGGAAGAATTGCTAATGAACTAAAGATGATGCTAACAGTAATGGAGTGAAACTTTCGAATAACCTCAAAGTGATGCTGACAGTCATGTAGTAAGTGTTGCTACGAACCTCAAAATAATGCGACAGTAATGTAGTAAATTTTGCTACGAACCTCAAAATATTGCGACAGTGATGTCGGAAGAATTGCTCATGAACTCAAGATGATGCTAACAGTAATGTAGTGATAGTTGCTAAGAAACTCAGTGATGCTTACAGTAATGTAGTAAGAGTTTCCAACAACCTCAAAGTGATGCTGACAGTAATGTAGTAAGAGTTGCTACGAACCTTAAAATAATGCAACAATAATGTAGTAAGAGTTGCTACGAACCTCAATATAATGCGACAGTAATGTAGTAAAAGTTGCTACAAACCTCAAAATAATGCGACAGTGATGTCGGAAGAATTGCTAATGATCTCAAAATGATGCGTCAGTGATGTAGTAAGAATTGCTAATGAACTCAAAATGATGCTAACAGTAATGGAGTGATAGTTGGTAAGTAACTCAGTGATGCTTACAGTAATGTAGTAAGAGTTTCGAACAACCTCAAAGTGATGCTGACAGTCATGTAGTAAGAGTTGCTAATGAACTCAATTTAATGCTACAGTGATGTCGTGAGAATTGCTCATGAACTCAAAATGATGCTAACAGTAATGTAGTGATAGTTGCTTATAAACTCAAAGTGATGCTGACAGTAATGTAGGAAGAGTTGCTACGAACCTTAAAATAATGCAACAATAATATAATAAGAGTTGCTACGAACCTCAAAATATTGCGATAGTGATGTCGGAAGAAGTGCTAATGATCTCAAAAAGATGTGAAAGTGATGTAGTAAGAATTGCTAATGAACTCAAAATGATGCTAACAGTAATGGAGTGAAAGTTTCGAATAACCTCAAAGTGATGCTGACAGTCATGTAGTAAGTGTTGCTACGAACCTCAAAATAATGCGACAGTAATGTAGTAAAAGTTGCTACGAACCTCAAAATATTGCGAAAGTGATGTCGGAAGAATTGCTAATGAACTCAAAATGATGCTAACAGTAATGGAGTGAAACTTTCGAATAACCTCAAAGTGATGCTGACAGTCATGTAGTAAGTGTTGCTACGAACCTCAAAATAATGCGACAGTAATGTAGTAAAAGTTGCTTCGAACCTCAAAACATTTCGACAGTGATGTCGGAAGAATTGCTAATGAACACAAAATGATGCTAACAGTAATGTAGTGATAGTTGCTAATCAACTCAGTGATGCTTGCAGTAATGTAGTAAGTGTTTCGAACAACCTCAAAGTGATGCTGACAGTCATGTAGCAAGAGTTGCTACGAACCTCAAAATAATACGACAGTGATGTCGGAAAAATTGCTAATGATCTCAAAATGATGCGACAGTGATGTAATCAGAATTGCTAATGAATTCAAAATGATGCTAACAGTAATGGAGTGAATGTTTTGAATAACCTCAAAGTGATGCTGACAGTCATGTACTATGAGTTGCTACGAACCTCAATATAATGCGACAGTAATGTAGTAAAAGTTGCTACAAACCTCAAAATATTGCGACAGTGATGTCGGAAGAATTGCTAATGAACTAAAGATGATGCTAACAGTAATGGAGTGAAACTTTCGAATAACCTCAAAGTGATGCTGACAGTCATGTAGTAAGTGTTGCTACGAACCTCAAAATAATGCGACAGTAATGTAGTAAATTTTGCTACGAACCTCAAAATATTGCGACAGTGATGTCGGAAGAATTGCTCATGAACTCAAGATGATGCTAACAGTAATGTAGTGATAGTTGCTAAGAAACTCAGTGATGCTTACAGTAATGTAGTAAGAGTTTCCAACAACCTCAAAGTGATGCTGACAGTAATGTAGTAAGAGTTGCTACGAACCTTAAAATAATGCAACAATAATGTAGTAAGAGTTGCTACGAACCTCAATATAATGCGACAGTAATGTAGTAAAAGTTGCTACAAACCTCAAAATAATGCGACAGTGATGTCGGAAGAATTGCTAATGATCTCAAAATGATGCGTCAGTGATGTAGTAAGAATTGCTAATGAACTCAAAATGATGCTAACAGTAATGGAGTGATAGTTGGTAAGTAACTCAGTGATGCTTACAGTAATGTAGTAAGAGTTTCGAACAACCTCAAAGTGATGCTGACAGTCATGTAGTAAGAGTTGCTAATGAACTCAATTTAATGCTACAGTGATGTCGTGAGAATTGCTCATGAACTCAAAATGATGCTAACAGTAATGTAGTGATAGTTGCTTATAAACTCAAAGTGATGCTGACAGTAATGTAGGAAGAGTTGCTACGAACCTTAAAATAATGCAACAATAATATAATAAGAGTTGCTACGAACCTCAAAATATTGCGATAGTGATGTCGGAAGAAGTGCTAATGATCTCAAAAAGATGTGAAAGTGATGTAGTAAGAATTGCTAATGAACTCAAAATGATGCTAACAGTAATGGAGTGAAAGTTTCGAATAACCTCAAAGTGATGCTGACAGTCATGTAGTAAGTGTTGCTACGAACCTCAAAATAATGCGACAGTAATGTAGTAAAAGTTGCTACGAACCTCAAAATATTGCGAAAGTGATGTCGGAAGAATTGCTAATGAACTCAAAATGATGCTAACAGTAATGGAGTGAAACTTTCGAATAACCTCAAAGTGATGCTGACAGTCATGTAGTAAGTGTTGCTACGAACCTCAAAATAATGCGACAGTAATGTAGTAAAAGTTGCTTCGAACCTCAAAACATTTCGACAGTGATGTCGGAAGAATTGCTAATGAACACAAAATGATGCTAACAGTAATGTAGTGATAGTTGCTAATCAACTCAGTGATGCTTGCAGTAATGTAGTAAGTGTTTCGAACAACCTCAAAGTGATGCTGACAGTCATGTAGCAAGAGTTGCTACGAACCTCAAAATAATACGACAGTGATGTCGGAAAAATTGCTAATGATCTCAAAATGATGCGACAGTGATGTAATCAGAATTGCTAATGAATTCAAAATGATGCTAACAGTAATGGAGTGAATGTTTTGAATAACCTCAAAGTGATGCTGACAGTCATGTACTATGAGTTGCTACGAACCTCAATATAATGCGACAGTAATGTAGTAAAAGTTGCTACAAACCTCAAAATATTGCGACAGTGATGTCGGAAGAATTGCTAATGAACTAAAGATGATGCTAACAATAATGGAGTGAAACTTTCGAATAACCTCAAAGTGATGCTGACAGTCATGTAGTAAGTGTTGCTACGAACCTCAAAATAATGCGACAGTAATGTAGTAAATTTTGCTACGAACCTCAAAATATTGCGACAGTGATGTCGGAAGAATTGCTCATGAACTCAAGATGATGCTAACAGTAATGTAGTGATAGTTGCTAAGAAACTCAGTGATGCTTACAGTAATGTAGTAAGAGTTTCCAACAACCTCAAAGTGATGCTGACAGTAATGTAGTAAGAGTTGCTACGAACCTTAAAATAATGCAACAATAATGTAGTAAGAGTTGCTACGAACCTCAAAATAATGCGACAGTAATGTAGTAAAATTTGCTACGAACCTCAAAATATTGCGACAGTGATGTCGGAAGAATTGCTAATGAACTCAAGATGATGCTAACAGTAATGGAGTGATAGTTGCTAAGAAACTCAGTGATGCTTACAGTAATATAGTAAGAGTTTCGAACAACCTCAAAGTGATGCTGACGGTCATTTAGTAAGAGTTGCAAATGAACTCAATTCAATGCTACAGTGATGTCGTGAGAATTGCTCATGAACTCAAAATGATGCTAACAGTAATGTAGTGATAGTTGCTAATAAACTCAGTGATGCTTACAGTAATGTAGTAAGAGTTTCTAACAACCTCAAAGTGATGCTGATAGTCATTCAGTAAGAGTTGCTAATGAACTCCATTTAATGCTACAGTGATGTCGTGAGAATTGCTCATGAACTCAAAATGATGCTAACAGTAATGTAGTGATAGTTGCTAATCAACTCAGTGATGCTTACAGTAATGTAGTAAGTGTTTCGAATAACCTCAAAGGGATGCTGACAGTCATGTAGAAAGAGTTGCTTCGAACCTCAAAATAATGCGACAGTGATGTCGGAAGAATTGCGAATGAACTCAAGATGATGCTCACAGTAATGTAGTGATAGTTGCTAATCAACTCAGTGATGCTTACAGTAATGTAGTAAGACTTTCGAACAACCTCAAAGTGATGCTGACAGTCATTTAGTAAGAGTTGCTAATGAACTCAATTTAATGCTACAGTGAAGTCGTGAGAATTGCTCAACAACTCAAAATGATGCTTACAGTAATGTAGTGATAGTTGCTAATAAACTCAAAGTGATGCTGAAAGTAATGTAGTAAGAGTTGCTACGAACCTTAAAATAATGCAACAATAATGTAGTAAGAGTTCCTGCGAACCTTTAAATATTGCGACAGTGATGTCGGAAGAATTGCTCATGAACTCAAGATGATGCTAACAGTAATGGAGTGAAACTTTCGAATAACCTCAAAGTGATGCTGACAGTCATGTAGTAAGTGTTGCTACGAACGTCAAAATAATGCGACAGTAATGTAGTAAAAGTTGCTACGAACCTCAAAAAGATGTGAAAGTGATGTAGTAAGAATTGCTAATGAACTCAAAATGATGCTAACAGTAATGGAGTGAAAGTTTCGAATAACCTCAAAGTGATGCTGACAGTCATTTAGTAAGAGTTGCTAATGAACTCAATTTAATGCTACAGTGATGTCATGAGAATTGCTAATAAACTCAAAATGATGCTAACAGTAATGGAGTGAACGTTTCGAATAACCTCAAAGTGATGCTGACAGTCATGTTCTAAGAGTTGCTACGAACCTCAAAATAATGCGACAGTAATGGAATAAAAGTTGCTACGAACCTCAAAATATTGCGACAGTGATGTCGGAAGAATTGCTAATGAACTTAAAATGATGCGACAGTAATGTAGTGATAGTTGCTAATCAACTAAGTGATGCTTGCAGTAATGTAGTAAGTGTTTCGAATAGCCTCAAAGTGATGTTGACAGTCATGTAGCAAGAGTTGCTACGAACCTCAAAATAATGCGACAGTGATGTCAGAAGAATTGTTAAAGATCTCAAAATGATGCTAACAGTAATGGAGTGAACGTTTCGAATAACCTCAAAGTGATGATGACAGTCATGTAATAAGAGTTGCTAAGAACCTCAAAAAATGCGACAGTAATATAGTAAAAGTTGCTACGAACCTCAAAATATTGCGACAGTGATGTCGGAAGAATCGCTAATGAACTCAAGATGATGCTAACAGCAATGTAGTCATAGTTGCTAATCAACTCAAAGTGATGCTGACAGTAATGTAGTAAGAGTTGCTACGAACCTTAAAATAATGTAACAATAATGTAGTAAGAGTTGCTTCGAACCTCAAAATGATGTGACAGTGATGTCAGAAGAATTGCTAATGAACTCAAAATGATGCTAACTGTAATGTAGTGATAGTTGCTAATAAAGTCAGTGATGCTAACAGTAATGTAGTAAGTGTTTTGAATAACCTCAAAGTGATGGTGACAGTCATGCAGTAAGAGTTGCTACGAACCTCAAAATAATGCGACAGTTATGTTGGAAGAATTGCTCATGAACTCAAATTGATGCTAACAGTAATGGAGTGAAAGTTGCTAATAACCTCAAAGTGATGCTGACAGTAATGTAGTAAGAGTTGCTACGAACCTCAATATAATGCGACAGTAATGTAGTAAAATTTGCTACGAACCTCAAAATATTGCGACAGTGATGTCGGAAGAATTGCTAATGAACTTTAAATGATGCTAACAGTAATGTAGTGATAGTTGCTATTCAACTCAGTGATGCTTACAGTAATGTAGTAAGTGTTTCGAATAACCTCAAAGTGATGGTGACAGTCATGTAATAAGAGTTGCTACGAACCTCAAAATAATGCGACAGTGATGTCGGAAGAATTGCTCATACACTCAAAATGATGCCAACAGTAATGGAGTGAACGTTTCGAACAACCTCAAAGTGATGCTGACAGTCATTTTGTAAGAGTTGCTAATGAACTCAATTCAATGCTACAGTGATGTCGTGAGAATTGCTCATAAACTCAAAATGATGCTAACAGTAATGGAGTGAAAGTTGCTAATAAACTCAAAGTGATGCTGACAGTAATGTAGTAAGAGTTGCTGAAAACCTTAAAATAATGCAACAGTAAAGTAGGAAGAGTTGCTTTGAACCTCAAAATAATGCGACAGTGATGTCATAAGAATTGCTAGTGAACTCAAAATGATGCGAACAGTAATGTAGTGATAGTTGCTAATAAACTCAGTGATGCTTCCAGTAATGTAGTCAGAGTTTCGAACAATCTCAAAGTGATGCTTACCGTAATGTAGTCAGAGTTTCGAAGAACCTCAAAGTGATGCTGACAGTCATGTAGTAAGAGTTGCTACTAACCTCAATTTAATGCTACAGTGATGTCTTAAGAATTGCTAATTAACTCAAAATGATGCTAACAGTAATGTAGTAAGAGTTGCTATGAACCTTTAAATAATGCACTGGTAATGTAGTAAGTGATGTAGTGAGAGTTGCTACGAACCGCAAAATGATGCTACAGTGATGTAATGAGGGTTGCTATTTACCTAAGAAATGATGCTACAGTGATGTAGTGAGAGTTGCTACTAACCTAAGAAATGATGCGACAGTGATGTAGTGAGAGTTGCGACTAATCTCAAAATGATGGTACAGTGATGTAGTGAGAGTTGCTACGATGCTCAAAATGATGCTAACAGTAATGTTGTGAGAGTTGCTTCAAACCTCAAAATAATGCTACAGTCATGTCGTGAGAGTTGCGACTATCCTCAAAATGATGTTAAGTGATGTAATGAGAGTTGCGACAAACCTAAGAAGTGATGCTACAGTGATGTGGTGAGAGTTGATACTAATCTCAAAATGATGCTACAGTGATGTGGTGAGAGTTGCTACGAACCTCAAAATGATGGTACAGTGATGTAATGACAGTTGCTAGGAATCTCAAAATGATGCTCCAGTAATGTCGTGAGAGTTGTGACTATCCTCAAAATGATGCGACAGTGATGTAATGAGAGTTGCTACAAATGTCCAAATGATGCTTTAGTGATGTAATGAGAGTGGCTACAAACCTAAGAAATGATGCTACAGTGATGTAATGAGAGTTGCTACAAATGATCAAATGATGCTAGAGTGATGTAATGAGAGTTGCTACAAACCTAAGAAATTATGCTACAGACATGTGCTGAGAGTTGATAGTAATTTCAAAATCACGCTGAAGTGATGTAATGAGAGTTGCTACTTACCTAAGAAATGATGCTACAGTGATGTGGTGAGAGTTGCTACTAATCTCAAAATGATGCTACAGTAATGTCGTGAGAGTTGCGACTATCCTCAAAATGATGCGACAATGATGTAGTGAGAGTTGCTACGATCCTCAAAATGATTCTACAGTGATGTGATGACAGTTGCTACTAACCTAAGAAATTATGCTGACAGTGTTGTGGTGAGAGTTGATAGTAATTTCAAAATCATGCTAAAGCGATGTCATAAGAGTTGCTTCTAACCAAACAAATGATGCTACAGTGATGTGGTGAAAGTTGCTACGAACCTAAAACTGATGCTACAGTGATGTCATGGGAGTTGCTACTAACCTAAGAAATGATGCTACAGTTATATAACAAGAGTTGCTACAAATGTCAAAATGATGCTACAGTAATGTCGTGAGAGTTGCTACTATCCTAAAAATGATGCGACAGTGATGCGATAATTGCGATGAAGCTCATAATGAAACTACAGTGATGTGTTAAGAGTTGCTACAAACCTCAAAATGATGCTCCAGTGATGTAATGAGAGTTGCTACTAACCTAAGAAATGATGCGACAGTGATGTAGTGAGAGTTGCTAGGAATCTCAAAATGATGCAGGGTGACTTTGTGGAAAGTCTTGCACTCCCAACACATTCATTCTCATGAATGCAGTGACAGGTCAGAGCCAAGGGAGCCTCCATGTCCACAGATGTCCACATGGCAGCTGGACTTCCTTTTTCACTCCTTCCCGTTCCTCCTGGTACTTTTTGGCCACCGTTTGTTTGATGGTCTAAAAATGACACCCAGAGTAAATCAATACATTGAAATTAGAGATGAAATAAACTGGAGATATCAAGGACTGCTTTAGATCATTTCCACACAAACCTTTCTGGTTGGCAAACATATGAGGCTCAAGGACCTGAACCAGTTCCCTGAACCCTTCCCTCTCAACAGTGCTGAGGGGCTGGCAGTCCTTCAGGATGAAATTCAGCAGAGCCTCATCCAGCATCTGCTTCCTGGAAGCTGGATGGTTAAAGATGAAGGAGAGAAGAAATGAATAGGAATTAATGATCAATGAAGCAACTGTGAGTCAGTTGGAGAGTGGCTGTATACCTGAGTTCATCCTGGTGGATCTGGGACTTCATTCTCATGCCTGGTCCCATCATGCCTCAGCACTGAAGAGGTGCTTTTGTTGAGATGAGACGCTTCTGTCCAACAAATGCGACATTCAACCTGCAGAAAAGAACAGGAGTGCTCAGCTAAAAGTTCCTTTCTTCATGGTGACTGGTGTTTCTTAGTCTTAGACCACCAGGTTTCCAATGAGGTGTATCGGATACGTTGTTGTGTGCCGCTGAAATCCGTCCAATTCCGGCGTTGTTTCCTCATGAAATATGTTTGCCTTAAAGCTCATTAAAGTGTTGAACCACAATATCGTTCACCATAACTTAGTCAACTTCAAGATAACCTACTTCTACATTCCAGTCCCGGCTGCTCCTGTTCTGCTGCAGTCCAGAAAACAACAACCCGATACAATTGGCGCTCCTTCCCACAGCTCCGGCCCGGATCCGCACGGTTCCGCTGACTGACTGTGAGACGCGCTCCCTCCAGAGTGGCACAGCCCGATGGGGGTCCTTATCTGGCACGGGGGCGTAAAACAGGTGCGACTGCAAAGCCTGGTTTATTCTGCGTCGAGGGAACGCGTTGCTCTGCAATTCACCGCCAAGCCGCTAGGGGGTGTGGCTTTGTCTTTGTATTGTTTACGGGGCTCTTGTCGGATTCCTTGGTTTTCTTCCGGTCACAGACAACAATTGTTGGCCATTTGTCAGTCTTTGTAGTGCCGCGAAGAGGCGTTGTAGAGGTGGTCGTACTTGAGCACCTCCTCGATAATCCTTTCTTCAGCTTGGTCCATTTTTTCTTGGAGCCTTCACCACAGAAACTTTGAAAATGGCGGTGTCGCTGTGCCGCGACTGAAACGGAAATAACGTTCTGAGCGGACCAATCACAGTACTCGACGATGACGTCACCACGCGTCGACGCTATGCGTAAGCAGGATTTTTTGGAGGCGCGTTTCAGGCTACGGCGGAGGTACTATTAAGTTAGCATGTCAGGGATGAGACACGCTTATCGTCCAACAGGAAGTTAACATGTCAGGGATGAGACATGCTTATCGTCCAACAGGAAGTTAGCATGTCAGGGATGAGACACGCTTATCGTCCAACAGGAAGTTAGCATGTCAGGGATGAGACACGCTTATCGTCCAACAGGAAGTTAGCATTTCAGGGATGAGACACCCTGATAGTCCAACAGGAAGTTAGCATCTCCATGGTTCCTTTGACCAGAAGCCAGTGGGATCGTTCCATTCTGACATCTTGATTGACATTTGTCCTTCTCTGAGCTAAATAGCTGGCAATCATTTGAAAAAAACCTTGATTTACTTTTTGTATTTTGATCTTCAGCTCATTTGCATACTTTTGTTAAAATTCTCCCCTTTTTGTCTTTTTTTTCTGCTGTTTTGAGCACAAAGTCCACCTGGTGCCTAAAGACCAGTTCAGCATGGACTACGTTGAACCTTCAGTCCGCTGCATCAGCACCCATGGATGGTTCCCCCCTGACAGGAGGATTCTGGTGAGGAACATTAGTGGGACAGCACTCTTGTTAGAACGGTTCTGATCCACCTTCCCTCCCCCCGTAGCTCCTCCTGTGTCCCCTCAGCGCTCTTGTTAGAACGGTTCTGATCCACCTTCCCTCCCCCTGTAGCTCCTCCTGTGTCCCCTCAGCGCTCTTGTTAGAATGGTTCTGATCCACTTTCCTCCCTCTGTAGCTCCTCCTGTGTCCCCTCAGCGCTCTTGTTAGAACGGTTCTGATCCACCTTCCCTCCCCCTGTAGCTCCTCCTGTGTCCCCTCAGCGCTCTCGTTAGAACGGTTCTGATCCACCTTCCCTCCCCCTGTAGCTCCTCCTGTGTCCCCTCAGCGCTCTTGTTAGAAGGGTTCTGATCCACCTTCCCTCCCCCTGTAGCTCCACCTGTGTCCCCTCAGCGCTCTTGTTAGAACGGTTCTGATCCACCTTCCCTCCCCCTGTAGCTCCTCCTGTGTCCCCTCAGCGCTCTTGTTAGAACGGTTCTGATCCACCTTCCCTCCCCCTGTCGCTCCTCCTGTGTCCCCTCAGCGCTCTTGTTAGAACGGTTCTGATCCACCTTCCCTCCCCCTGTAGCTCCTCCTGTGTCCCCTCACGTTTCCAAACTCCCTCCCACTGGCTGGTGCTGAAGGAGGGCCAGAGCTCCTCCTACAGGAGCCCATCCTGGCCTCCCCCGCTGCAGCTCCTCCACTGACCTCCCACCAGAGAGATGAGCCCCCTGGTTCAGAGGTGACAGACCACCTCTGGGAGCAGACAACAGAGACCACATCAGGCTGGACTCCGTGCAGGTACGGAGGCTGACGGCTGCTGAGTGAGTGAGTTTACGACGCTCCCACCACTGCTGCTGGATTGATTTAACACATCTGGAATATTTAGATTTATTCTGGGTCAACATCTGCATCTGTTGAAGTCCTCAGTCTCCATGCAGGTGGTTTTGTTCCAGATAAAAGGTCTCAATAACAGCATCACTCCAGGTGAAACCATTCCAAAGAAGGCTAAGTGGAGCTGGCATATCAGCCCCCAATGGAAGCCTGCTGCTGCTGCCAAGCTCTCCATGTCATCATGGAAAAGTTGATTGTTCAACTCAATGTTTTTCCCATTGGGAGGAGATTTGTTGTTCCACCATGAAGTCTTTTCTGGTGATGAGTTTGTGTGTTGTAGTAGCATGAAGATATCTTGTTATCATGATCAACTCATCTGGCCTGGTGGAAGAACGCTGCTGTGTTTGGATTCAGACGAGTCAAATCTGAACCAGGGACTTGTAGTTTTATCCTCGGTCTCCGGACTCATAAAATGGAGACCGGCCCAGTTTGACACTTTTGAACTCCTCCATGATGTTCAAATCTCATGACTGAGATTCGTGATTGGAAACATCGGCAGTTCAGGAAAGAAAACATGTACCATTGAACATCGCTCTCATCCTTCTACTCAGAACGCTGCGGTGGACTCCACCGTGTCCAGGCTTTGGGCAGATACGTCTTCATCCTCCACCACCACCAGCCGCTCCACCCCACCCACCCTGTGCAGGTCTACATTACCAGGGTCGGATCTGGCAGGGTGGAGGATCTTTGATTCATCTTAGCTTTCCTGCTCCGGCTGTTTGAGAAACATTCAAATGGAGATGGTTGTTTGTGTCTTCCAGGCCACGCCAACGCCTCCTTCTGTCCCCACGCTTACGGCTGCCGAAACGTGCCGGTGTCTGAAAACCAGATCATTCTGGATGTGCCGGACCACCAGGTCCTCCTCACCTGCAGGTTCCTGCAGGCAGAGCCCTGTGGTGGTAGGTTTCCTGCTCCTCTGCTGGACTGATACCCTCTCCCTTTCCCGACACGTATCTGCTGTTTCTACTCTGTGCCTCCTTCTCCTCTGTCAGGCCTGGACTTCTTCCTTCTGTCTCTCCAGGATTACGTCCTGGTGGTGCCTGAGAGCAGCTCCAGCTCCCTGAACCAAGAACCACTGGAGAAATCTGACCACTTCATCAGCAACTGTGGCCTCAACAGCTTTCATGTCAAGTCGGTGTCTCTCAGCCTGAGTTGGTCCCTGTTCTGTATCCCTGAATGTTCTAGAGGAACTAAACTGGGCCTGACTGGGACGCTTCTGTCTGCTCAGATTTGGGTTGTGAATGCATTCAGATGTCATTTACAAGCATTGGAACTAAAGACCTGAGCCTCAAGAATATTTAGTTCTTGATTTACTTTCTCTTGCAGGGTTTCACTTTGTGCTAATTTTCTTTTGAAGATCTTTGTTTTTTTGTTGTCCTTCCATTTAGCAAGTTTAGCTAAGAACCGTTTCCCCACTAAACTAATTTTCCTAAAATGTCTCGCTAACGTTTCCTTTTTCTCTGTCGTCCCTCCTGTCCTTGGTCTCCATTCTGTCTCAGCTCAGCTGTGTCTCTTGGGCTCTCTTCAACAACGGCGCCCTGCCTTGTGCCTGCCATGAGGTTGGAGCTGAGAGTGACACCTGCGAGCCATTTGGTGGTCGGTGCCGCTGCAGGCCCCATGAGATTGGCCGAGACTGCTCCATGTGGGCCGCGGGTTGCTGGGGATTCCCCACTGCAGACGTGAGTGTCAGATTGGATGAATGATGAGTAATAAGGGCTTTTAATGATGAGTGAGAGGACGGACCAAAGCAACCTGTCCGACCATGAGAGGACAGTTTGTTGTTCTAGTTTCAGCTCTTACTACATTACTGTCAGCATCACTTTGAGATTATTAGCAACTATCACTACATTACTATTAGCATCATTTTGGGATCATTAGCAAGTCTTACGAAATAACTATCGCATTATTTTTAGGTTCGTAGCAACTTTTACTGACATCACTGTCACATCATTTTGAGATCAATAGCAATTCTTCCAACATCACTGTTGCATTATTTTGAGGTTATTAGCAACTCTTACTACATGACTCTCAGCATCATTTTTAGGTTACTCGCAACTTTCACTACATTACTGTAAGCATCATTTTGAGTTCATTAGCAATTATTACTACATCACTGTCGCAATATTTTGAGGTACGTAGCAACTTTTACTACATCACTGTCACATTATTTTTAGGTTCGTAGCAACTCTTACTACATGACTGTCAGCATCACTTTGAGGTTGTTCGAAACTCTTACTACATTACTGTAAGCATCACTGAGTTGATTAGCAACTATCACTACATTATTGTTAGCATCATCTTGAGATCATTACCAATTCTTCTGACATCACTGTCGCATTATTTTGAGGTTCGAAGCAACTCTTACTGCTTTACTGTTGCATTTTTTAAGGTTCGTAGCAACCCTTACTACATGACTGTCAGAATCACTTTGAGGTTGTTCGAAACACTTACTATATTACTATCAGCATCACTTTGAGTTAATTAGCAACTATCACTACATTACTGTTAGCATCATTTTGAGGTTAGAAGCAACTCTTACTACATGACTGTAAGCATCACTGAGTTGATTAGCAACTATCACCACATTACTATTAGCATCATTTTGAGTTCATTAGCAATTCTTCCGACATCACTGTCGCAATATTTTAAGGTTCGTAGCAACTTTTATTACATTAATGTCGCATTATTTTTAGGTTCGTAGCAACTCATCCTACATGACTGTCAGCATCACTTTGAGGTTATTCGAAACACTTAGTACATTACTGTAAGCATCACTGAGTTGATTAGCAACTATCACCTGATTACTGTTAGCATCATTTTGAGTTCATTAGCAATTCTTACTACATCACTGTCGCATCATTTTGAGATCATTAGCAATTCTTCCGACATCACTGTCGCATTATTTTGAGGTTCGTAGCAACTGTTACTGCATGACTGTCAGCATCACTTTGAGGTTATTCGAAACACTTAGTACATTACTGTAAGCATCACTGAGTTGATTAGCAACTATCACTACATTACTGTTAGCATCATTTTAAGTTCATTCGCAATTCTTCCGACATCACTGTCGCAATATTTTGAGGTACGTAGCAACTTTTACTACATTACTGTCGCATTATTATGAGGTTCGTAGCAACTCTTAGGACATGACTGTCAGCATCACTTTGAGGTTATTCGAAACGTTCACTCCATTACTGTTAGCATCATCTTGAGTTCATTAGCAATTCTTCTGACATCACTGTCGCAATATTTTGAGGTTTGTAGCAACTTTTACTAAATTACTGTCGCATTATTTTGAGGTTAGAAGCAACTCTTACTACATGACTGTAAGCATCACTGAGTTGATTAGCAACTATCACTACATTACTGTTAGCATCATTTTGAGTTAATGAGCAATTCTCACGACATCACTGTAGCATTGAATTGAGTTCATTAGCAACTCTTACTAAATGACTGTCAGCATCACTTTGAGGTTGTTCGAAACTCTTACTACATTACTTTAAGCATCACTGAGTTTCTTAGCAACTATCGCTACATTACTATTAGCATCATCTTGAGTTCATTAACAATTCTTCCGACATCACTGTCGCAATATTTTGAGGTTCGGAGCAACTTTTACTACATGACGGTCGCATTATCTTGAGGTTTGTAGCAACTCTTACTACATGACTGTCAGCATCACTTTGAGGTTATTCTAAACCTTCACTCCATTACTGTTAGCATCATTTTGAGTTCATTAGCGATTCTTACTACGTCACTGTCGCATCATTTTGAGATCATTAGCAATTCTTCCGACATCACTGTCGCATTATTTTGAGGTTCGTAGCAACTTTTACTACATGACTGTCGCATTATTTTGAGGTTGGTAGCAACTCTTAGTACATCACTGTCAGCATCAGTTTGAGGTTATTTGAAACGTTCACTCCATTACTGTTAGCATCATTTTGAGATCATTACCAATTCTTCTGACATCACTATCGCATCATTTTGAGATCTTTAGCAATTCTTCTGACATCACTGTTGCATTATTTTGAGGTTCGTAGCAACTCTTACTACATGACTGTCAGCATCACTTTGAGGTTATTCGAAATGTTCACTCAATTACTGCTAGCATCATTTTGAGTTCATTAGCAATTCTTACTATATCACTGTCGCATCATTTTGAGATCATCAGCAATTCTTCTGACATCACTGTAGCATTATTTTGATGTTCGTAGCAACTCTTACAACATTACTGTTGCATTATTTGATGGTTCGTAGCAACTCCTACTACATTACTGTCAGCATCACTTTGAGTTTATTCGCAATTATCACTACATTACTGTTAGCTTCATTTTGAGGTTAGAAGCAACTGTTACAACATGACTGAGAGCATCACTTTTAGGTTGTTCGAAACACTTACTACATTACTGTAAGCATCACTGAGTTAATTAGCAACTATCACTACATTACTGTTAGCATCATTTTGAGTTCATTAGCAATTCTTCCGACATCACTGTCGCAATATTTTGAGGTTCGTAGCAACACTTACTACATGACTGTCAGCATCACTTTGAGGTTATTCGAAACTTTCACTCCATTACTCTTAGCATCATTTTGAGTTCATTAGCAATTCTTACTACATCACTGTCGCATCATTTTGAGATCATTAGCAATTCTTCCGACATCACTGTCGCATTATTTTGAGGTTCATGGCAACTCTTACTACATCACTGTCACATCATTTTTAGATCATTAGCAATTCTTCTGACATCACTGTCGCATTATTTTGAGGTTCGTAGCAACTGTTACTACATGACTGTCAGCATCACTTTGAGGTTATTCGAAACACTTACCACATTATTGTCAGCATCACTGAGTTGATTAGCAACTATCACTACATTACTTTTAGCATCATTTTAAGTTCATTAGCAATTCTTCCGACATCACTGTCGCAATATTTTGAGGTTCGTAGCAACTTTTACTACATTACTATCGCATTATTATGAGGTTCGTAGCAACTCTTAGTACATGACTGTCAGCATCACTTTGAGGTTATTCGAAACTTTCTCTCCATTACTGTTAGCATCATCTTGAGTTCATTAGCAATTCTTCTGACATCACTGTCGCAATATTTTGAGGTTTGTAGCAACTTTTACTACATTACTGTCGCATTATTTTGAGGTTCGTAGCAACTCTTACTACATTACTGTCAGCATCACTTTGAGTTTTTTAGCAACTATCACTACATTACTGTTAGCATCATTTTGAGTTAATGAGCAATTCTCACGACATCACTGTAGCATTGAATTGAGTTCATTAGCAACTCTTACTAAATGACTGTCAGCATCACTTTGAGGTTGTTCGAAACTCTTACTACATTACTTTAAGCATCACTGAGTTTCTTAGCAACTATCGCTACATTACTGTTGGCATCATCTTGAGTTCATTAACAATTCTTCCGACATCACTGTCGCAATATTTTGAGGTTCGGAGCAACTTTTACTACATGACTGTCGCATTATCTTGAGGTTTGTAGCAACACTTACTACATGACTTTCAGCATCACTTTGAGGTTATTCGAAACGTTCACTCCATTACTGTTAGCATCATTTTGAGTTCATTAGCAATTCTTCTGACATCACTGTCGCATCATTTTGAGATCTTTAGCAATTCTTCTGACATCACTGTCGCATTTTTTTTTAGGTTCACAGCAACTCTTACTACATGACTGTCAGCATCACTTTGAGGTTATTCGAAACGTTCACTCCATTACTGTTACCATCATTTTGAGATCATGACCAATTCTTCTGACATCACTGTCGCATCATTTTGAGATCTTTAGCAATTCTTCTGACATCACTGTCGCATTATTTTGAGGTTCGTAGCAACTCTTGCTACATGACTGTCAGCATCACTTTGAGGTTATTCGAAACACTTACTACATTACTGCAAGCATCACTGAGTTGATTAGCAACAATCACTACATTACTGTTAGCATCATTTTAAGTTCATTAGCAATTCTTCCGACATCACTGTCGCAATATTTTGAGGTTCGTAGCAACTCTTACTCCATGACTGTCAGCATCACTTTGAGGTTCTTCGAAACACTTACTACATTACTGTAAGCATTACTGACTTGATTAGCAACTATGACTAAATTACTGTTAGCATCATTTTGAGTTCATTAGCAATTCTTCCGACATCACCGTTGCAATATTTTGAGGTTTGTAGCAACTTTTACGACATTACTGTCGCATTATTTTGAGGTTCGTAGCAACTCTTACAACATGACTGTCAGCATCACTTTGAAGTTCTTCGAAACACTTACTACATTACTGTAAGCATCACTGAGTTGATTAGCAACTATCACTACATTACTGTTAGCATCATTTTGAGTTCATTAGCAATTCTTCCGACATCACTGTCGCAATATTTTGAGGTTTGTAGCAACTCTTACTACATGACTGTCAGCATCACTTTGAGGTTGTTCGAAACACTTACTCTATTACTGTTAGCATCGTTTTGAGTTCATTAGCAATTCTTACTACATCACTGTCGCATCATTTTGAGATCATTAGCAATTCTTCTGACATCACTGTCACATTATTTTGAGGTTCGTAGCAACTCTTACTACATTATTGTTGCATTATTTTAAGGTTTGTAGCAACTCTTACTACATTACTGTCAGCATCACTTTGAGTTTATTTGCAACTTTCACTACATTACTGTTAGCATCATTTTGAGTTTATTAGCAACTATCACTACATTACTGTTAGCATCATTTTGAGTTGTTGAGCAATTCTCACGACATCACTTTAGCATTAAATTGAGTTCATTAGCAACTCTTACTAAATGACTGTTAGCATCACTTTGAGGTTGTTCGAAACTCTTTCTACATTACTGTAATCATCACTGAGTTTCTTAGCAACTATCACTACATGACTGTTAGCATCATCTTGAGTTCATTAGCAATTCTTCCGACATCGCTGTCGCAATATTTTGAGGTTCGTAGCAACTTCTACTACATTACTGTCACATTATTTTGAGGTTCTTAGCAACTCTTAGTACATGACTGTCAGCATATCTTTGAGGTTATTCGAAACTTTCACTCCATTGCTGTTAGCATCATTTTGAGTTCATTAGCAATTCTTACGACATCACCGTCGCAATATTTTGAGGTTTGTAGCAACTTTTACGACATTACTGTCGCATTATTTTGAGGTTCGTAGCAACTCTTCCTACATGACTGTCAGCATCACTTTGAGGTTATTCGAAACTTTCACTCCATTGCTGTTAGCATCATTTTGAGTTCATTAGCGATTCTTCCGACATCACTGTCGCATTATTTTGAGGTTCGTAGCAACTCTTACTACATCACTGTCGCATCATTTTGAGATCATTAGCAATTCTTCCGACATCACTGTCGCATTATTTTGAGGTTCGTAGCAACTCTTACTACATTACTGTTGCATTATTTAAAGGTTCGTAGCAACTCTTACTACATGACTTTCAGCATCACTTTTAGGTTGTTCGAAACAGTTACTACATTACTGTAAGCGTCACTGAGTTGATTAGCAACTATCACTACATTACTTTTAACATCATTTTGAGTTCATTAGCAATTCTTACTACATGACTGTCGCATCATTTTGACATCATTAGCAATTCTTGTGACATCACTGTCACATTATTTTGAGGTTCGTAGCAACTCTTACTACATTACTGTCAGCATCACTTTGAGTTTATTAGCAACTATCACTACATAACTGTTAGCATCATTTTGAGTTGTTGAGCAATTCTCACGACATCACTGTAGCATTAAAATCAGTTCATTAGCAACTCTTACTAAATGACTTTCAGCATCACTTTGAGGTTGGTCGAAACTCTTACTACATTACTGTAAGCATTACTGACTTGATTAGCAACTATCACTACATTACTTTTAGCATCATTTTGAGTTTATTAGCAACTATCACTACATTACTTTTAGCATCATTTTGAGTTTATTAGTAACTATCACTACAATACTGTTAGCTTCATTTTGAGTTTATTAGCAATTCATAGACATCACTGTCGCATCTAATTGAGGTTAGTAGCAACTCTTACTACATGACTGTCAGCATCACTTTGAGGTTGTTTGAAAAACTTACTACATTACTGTAAGCATCACTGAGTTTATTAGCAACTATCACTACATTACTGTTAGCATCATTTTGAGGTTAGAAGCAACTGTTACCACATGACTGACAGCATCACTTTTAGGTTGTTCGAAACACTTACTACATTACTGTAAGCATCACTGAGTTAATTAGCAACTATCACTACATTACTTTTAGCATCATTTTGAGTTCATTCGCAATTCTTCCGACATCACTGTCGCAATATTTTGAGGTTCGTTGCACCTTTTACTACATTACTTTTGCATTATTTTGAGGTTCGTAGCAACTCTTCGAACATGACTGTCGCATTATTTTGAGGTTCGTAGCAACTCTTCGTACATGACTGTCAGCATCACTTTGAGGTTATTCGAAACACTTACTACATTACTGTAAGCATCACTGAGTTGATTAGCAACTATCACTACATTACTGTTAACATCATTTTGAGTTCATTAGCAATTCTTCCGACATCACTGTCGCAGTATTTTGAGGTTCGTAGCAACTTTTACTACATTACTGTCGCATTATTTTGAGGTTCGTAGCAACTCTTAGTGCATGACTGTCAGCATCACTTTGAGGTTATTCGAAAGTTTCACTCCATTACTGTTAGCATCATTTTGAGTTCATTAGCAATTCTTCCGACATCACTGTCGCAATATTTTGAGGTTCATAGCAACACTTACAACATGACTGTCAGCATCACTTTGAGGTTTTTTCGAAACTTTCACTCCATTACTGTTAGCATCATTTTGAGTTCATTAGCAATTCTTTCTACATCACTGTCGCATCATTTTGAGATCATTAGCAATTCTTCCGACATCACTGTCGCATTATTTTGAGGTTCATAGCAACTGTTACTACATGACTGTCAGCATCACTTTGAGTTTATTCGAAACACTTACTACATTACTGTAAGCATCACTGACTTGATTAGCAACTATCACTACATTACTGTTAGCATCATTTTGAGTTCATTAGCAATTCTTCCGACATCACTGTCGCAATATTTTAGGTTTGTAGCAACTCTTACTACATTATTATTGCATTATTTTAAGGTTCGCAGCAACTCTTACTACATTACTGTCAGCATCACTTTGAGTTTTTTCGCAACTATCACTACATAACTGTTAGCATCATTTTGAGTTGTTGAGCAATTATCACGACATCACTGTAGCATTAAATTCAGTTCATTAGCAACTCTTACTAAATGACTTTCAGCATCACTTTGAGGTTGTTCGAAACTCTTACTACATTACTGTAAGCATCACTGAGTTTCTTAGCAACTATCACTACATTACTGTTAGCATCATCTTGAGTTCATTAGCAATTCTTCCGACATCACTGTTGCATCATTTTGAGATCTTTAGCAATTCTTCTGACATCACTGTCGCATTATTTTGAGGTTCGTAGCAACTCTTACTACATGACTGTCAGCATCACTTTGAGGTTATTCGAAACACTTACTACATTACTGTAAGCATCACTGACTTGATTAGCAACTATCACTACATTACTGTTCGCATCATTTTGAGTTCATTAGCAATTCTTCCGACATCACTGTCGCAATATTTTGAGGTTCGTAGCAACTCTTACTACATCATTGTTGCATTATTTTAAGCTTCATAGCAACTGTTACTACATGACTGTCAGCATCACTTTGAGGTTATTCGAAACACTTTCTACATTACTGCAAGCATCACTGAGTTGATTAGCAACTATCACTACATTACTGTTAGCATCATTTTAAGTTCATTAGCAATTCTTCCGACATCACTGTCGCAATATTTTGAGGTTCGTAGCAACTTTTACTACATTACTGTCGCATTATTTTGAGGTTTGTAGCAACTATTAGTACATGACTGTCAGCATCACTTTGAGGTTATTCGAAACGTTCACTCCATTACTGTTAGCATCATTTTGAGATCATTAGCAATTCTTCTAACATCACTGTCGCATCATTTTGAGGTTCGTAGCAACTCTTACTACATGACTGTCAGCATCACTTTGAGGTTGTTCGAAACACTTACTACATTACTGTATGCATCACTGACTTGATTAGCAACTATCACTACATTACTTTTAGCATCATTTTGAGTTCATTAGCAATTCTTCCGACATCACTGTCGCAATATTTTGAGGTTCGTGGCAACCTTTACTACATTACTGTCGCATTATTTTGAGGTTCGTCGCAAAACTTACTACATGACTGTCAGCATCACTTTGAGGTTATTCGAAAGTTTCACTCCATTACTGTTAGCATCATTTTGAGTTCATTAGCAATTCTTCCGACATCACTGTCGCAATATTTTGAGGTTCGTAGCAACTCTTACTACATTATTATTGCATTATTTTAAGGTTCGCAGCAACTCTTACTGCAGTACTGTCAGCATCACTTTGAGTTTTTTAGCAACTATCACTACATAACTGTTAGCATCATTTTGAGTTGTTGAGCAATTCTCACAACATCACTGTAGCATTAAAGTGAGTTCATTAGCAACTCTTACTAAATGACTTTCAGCATCACTTTGAGGTTGTTCGAAACTCTTACTACATTACTGTAAGCATCACTGAGTTTCTTAGCAACTATCACTACATTACTGTTAGCATCATCTTGAGTTCATTAGCAATTCTTTCGACATCACTGTCGCAATATTTTGAGGTTCGTAGCAACACTTACTACATTACTGTCGCATTATTTTGAGGTCCGTAGCAACACTTACTACATGACTGTCAGCATCACATTGAGGTTATTCGAAAGTTTCACTCCATTACTGTTAGCATCATTTCAAGTTCATGAGCAATTCTTCCGACATCACTGTCGCAATATTTTGAGGTTTCGTAGCAACTTTTACTACATTACTGTCGCATTATTTTGAGGTTCGTAGCAACTCTTCGTACATGACTGTCAGCATCACTTTGAGGTTATTCGAAACACTTACTACATTACTGTAAGCATCACTGAGTTGATTCGCAACTATCACTACATTACTGTTAGCATCATTTTGAGTTCATTAGCAATTCTTCCGACATCACGATCGCAATATTTTGAGGTTCGTAGCAACTTTTACTGCATGACTGTCGCATTATTTTGAGATTTGTAGCAACACTTACGACATGACTGTCAGCATCACTTTGAAGTTATTCGAAAGTTTCACTCCATTACTGTTAGCATCATTTTGAGTTCATTAGCGATTCTTACTACATCACTGTCGCATCATTTTGAGATCATTAGCAATTCTTCTGACATCACTGTCGCATTAATTGCAGGTTCGTAGCAACTGTTACTACATGACTGTCAGCATCACTTTGAGGTTATTCCAAACACTTACTACATTACTGCAAGCATCACTGAGTTAATTAGCAACTATCACTACATTACTTTTAGCATCTTTTTGAGTTCATTAGCAATTCTTCAGACATCACTGTCGCAATATTTTGAGGTTCGTAGCAACTTTTACTACATTACTGTCGCATTATTTTGAGGTTCGTAGCAACTAATAGTACATGACTGTCAGCATCACTTTGAGGTTATTCGAAACGTTCACTCCATTACTGTTAGCATCATTTTGAGATCATTAGCAATTCTTACTACATCACTGTCGCATCATTTTGAGATCTTTAGCAATTCTTCTGACATCACTGTCGCATTATTTTGAGGTTCGTAGCAACTCTGACTACATGACTGTCAGCATCACTTTGAGGTTGTTCGAAACACTTACTACATTACTGTAAGCATCACTGACTTGATTAGCAACTATCACTACATTACTGTTAGCATCATTTTAAGTTCATTAGCAATTCTTACTACATCACTGTCGCAATATTTTGAGGTTCGTAGCAACTTTTACTAAATTACTGTCGCATTATTTTGAGGTTCGTAGCAACTCTTACTACATTATTGTTGCATTATTTTAAGCTTCATAGCAACTCTTACTACATTACTGTTAGCATCACTTTGAGTTCATTAGCAATTCTTCCTACAACACTGTCGCATCATTTTGAGTTCATTAGCAATTCTTCCGACATCACTGTCGCAATATTTTGAGGTTCGTAGCAACTCTTACTACATTATTATTGCATTATTTTAAGGTTCGCAGCAACTCTTACTACATTACTGTCAGCATCACTTTTAGTTTTTTAGCAACTATCACTACATAACTGTTAGCATCATTTTGAGTTGTTGAGCAATTCTCACGACATCACTGTAGCATTAAATTGAGTTCATTAGCAACTCTTACTAAATGACTTTCAGCATCACTTTAAGGTTGTTCGAAACTCTTACTACATTACTGTAAGCATCACTGAGTTGATTAGCAACTATCACTACATTACTGTTAGCATCATTTTGACTTCATTAGCAATTCTTCCGACATCACGATCGCATTATTTTGAGGTTCGTAGCAACACTTACTACATGACTGTCAGCATCACTTTGAGGTTATTCGAAAGTTTCACTCCATTACTGTTAGCATCATCTTGAGTTCATTAGCAATTCTTCCGACATCACTGTTGCATCATTTTGAGATCTTTAGCAATTCTTCTGACATCACTGTCGCATTATTTTGAGGTTCGTAGCAACTCTTACTACATGACTGTCAGCATCACTTTGAGGTTTTTCGAAACACTTACTACATTACTGCAAGCATCACTGAGTTAATTAGCAACTATCACTACATTACTTTTAGCATCATTTTGAGTTCATTCGCAATTCTTCCGACATCACTGTCGCAATATTTTGAGGTTCGTAGCAACTTTTACTACATTACTGTCGCATTATTTTGAGTTTCGTAGCAACTATTAGTACATGACTGTCAGCATCACTTTGAGGTTATTCGAAACGTTCACTCCATTACTGTTAGCATCATTTTGAGATCATTAGCAATTCTTACTACATCACTGTCGCATCATTTTGAGATCTTTAGCAATTCTTCTGACATCACTGTCGCATTATTTTGAGGTTCGTAGCAACTCTGACTACATGACTGTCAGCATCACTTTGAGGTTGTTCGAAACACTTACTACATTACTGTAAGCATCACTGACTTGATTAGCAACTATCACTACATTACTGTTAGCATCATTTCAAGTTCATGAGCAATTCTTCCGACATCACTGTCGCAATATTTTGAGGTTCGTAGCAACTTTTACTACATTACTGTCGCATTATTTTGAGGTTCGTAGCAACTCTTAGTACATGACTGTCAGCATCACTTTGAGGTTATTCGAAACACTTACCACATTACTGTAAGCATCACTGAGTTGATTAGCAACTATCACTACATTACTGTTAGCATCATTTTGACTTCATTAGCAATTCTTCCGACATCACTATCGCAATATTTTGAGGTTCGTAGCAACTTTTACGACATTACTGTCGCATTATTTTGAGGTTCGTAGCAACACTTACTACATGACTGTCAGCATCACTTTTAGGTTATTCGAAAGTTTCACTCCATTACTGTTAGCATCATTTTGAGTTCATTAGCAATTCTTCCAACATCACTGTCGCAATATTTTGAGGTTCGTAGCAACTCTTACTACATTATTGTTGCATTATTTGAAGCTTCATAGCAACTCTTACTACATTACTGTTAGCATCACTTTGAGTTTATTAGCAACTATCACTACATAACTGTTAGCATCATTTTGAGTTGTTGAGCAATTCTCACGACATCACTGTAGCATTAAATTGAGTTCATTAGCAACTCTTACTAAATGACTTTCAGCATCACTTTGAGGTTGTTCGAAACTCTTACTACATTACTGTAAGCATCACTGAGTTTTTTCGCAACTATCGCTACATTACTGTTAGCATCATCTTGAGTTCTTTATCAATTCTTCCGACATCACTGTCGCAATATTTTGAGGTTCGTAGCAACTTTTACTACATGACTGTCGCATTATTTTGAGGTTCGTAGCAACACTTACTACATGACTGTCAGCATCACTTTGAGGTTATTCGAAAGTTTCACTCCATTACTGTTAGCATCATTTTGAGTTCATTAGCAATTCTTCCGACATCACTGTCGCAATATTTTGAGGTTCGTAGCAACTCTTACTACATTATTGTTGCATTATTTTAAGCTTCATAGCAACTCTTACTACATTACTGTTAGCATCACTTTGAGTTCATTAGCAATTCTTCCTACAACACTGTCGCATCATTTTAAGTTCATTAGCAATTCTTCCGACATCACTGTCGCAATATTTTGAGGTTCGTAGCAACTCTTACTACATTATTATTGCATTATTTTAAGGTCCGCAGCAACTCTTACTATATGACTGTCAGCATCACTTTGAGTTTATTAGCAACTATCACTACATCACTGTTGCATCATTTTGAGATCTTTAGCAATTCTTCTGACATCACTGTCGCAATATTTTGAGGTTCGTAGCAACTTTTACTACATTACTGTCGCATTATTTTGATGTTCGTAGCAACTCTTAGTACATGACTGTCAGCGTCACTTTGAGGTTAATCGAAACGTTCACTCCATTACTGTTAGCATCATTTTGAGATCATTACCAATTCTTCTGACATCACTGTTGCATCATTTTGAGATCTTTAGCAATTCTTCCGACATCACTGTCGCATTATTTTGAGGTTCGCAGCAACATTTACTCCATGACTGCTAGCATCAGTTTGAGTTCGTTCGAAACACTGACTACATTACTGTAAGCATCACTTTGAGGTTATTCGAAAGTTTCACTCCATTACCGTTAGCATCATCTTGAGTTCATTAGCAATTCTTCCGACATCACTGTCGCAATATTTTGAGGTTCGTCGCAACTTTTACTACATGACTGTCGCATTATTTTGAGGTTCGTAGCAACTCTTACTACATTATTGTCAGCATCACTTTGTAGTTGTTCGAAACACTTACTACATCACTGTCGCATTATTTTGAGGTTCGTAGCCACTCTTAGTACATGACTGTCAGCATCACTTTGAGGTTATTCGAAACACTTACTACATTACTGTAAGCATCACTGAGTTGATTAGCAACTATCACTACATTACTTTTAGCATCATTTTGAGTTCATTAGCAATTCTTCCGACATCACTGTCGCAATATTTTGAGGTTCGTAGCAACTTTTACTACATTACTGTCGCATTATTTTGAGGTTCGTAGCAACTATTAGTACATGACTGTCAGCATCACTTTGAGGTTATTCGAAATGTTCACTCCATTACTGTTAGCATCATTTTGAGATCATTAGCAATTCTTACTACATCACTGTCGCATCATTTTGAGATCTTTAGCAATTCTTCTGACATCACTGTCGCATTATTTTGAGGTTCGTAGCAACTCTGACTACATGACTGTCAGCATCACTTTGAGGTTGTTCGAAACACTTACTACATTACTGTAAGCATCACTGAGTTGATTAGCAACTATCACTACATTACTTTTAGCATCATTTTAAGTTCATTAGCAATTCTTCCGACATCACTGTTGCAATATTTTTAGGTTCGTAGCAACTCTTAATACATTATTGTTGCATTACTTTAAGGTTCGTTGCAACTCTTACTACATTACTGTCAGCATCACTTTGAGTTTATTAGCAACTATCACTACATTACTGTTAGCATCATTTTGAGTTGTTGAGCAATTCTCACGACATCACTGTAGCATTAAATTGAGTTCATTAGCAACTCTTCCTAAATGACCTTCAGCATCATTTGAGGTTTTTGGAAACTCTTACTACATTACTGTAAGCATCACTGAGTTTCTTAGCAACTATCACTACATTACTGTTAGCATCATCTTGAGTTCATTAGCAATACTTCCGACATCACTGTCGCAATATTTTGAGGTTCGTAGCAACGTTTACTACATTACTGTCGCATTATTTCGAGGTTCTTAGCAACTCTTAGTACATGACTGTCAGCATCACTTTGAGGTTATTCGAAACGTTCACTCCATTACTGTTAGCATCATTTTGAGTTCATTAGCAATTCTTACAAAATCACTGTCGCATCATTTTGAGATCATTAGCAATTCTTCCGACATCACTGTCGCAATATTTTGAGGTTCGTAGCAACTCTTACTACATGACTGTCAGCATCACTTTGAGGTTATTTGAAACGTTCACTCCATTACTGTTAGCATCATTTTGAGATCATTAGCAATTCTTCTAACATCACTGTCGCATCATTTTGAGATCTTTAGCAATTCTTCTGACATCACTGTCGCATTATTTTGAGGTTCGTAGCAACTCTTACTACATGACTGTCAGCATCACTTTGAGGTTGTTCGAAACACTTACTACATTACTATAAGCATCACTGACTTGATTAGCAACTATCACTCCATTACTGTTAGCATCATTTTGAGTTCATTAGCAATTCTTACTACATCATTGTCACATCATTTTGAGATCATTAGCAATTCTTCCGACATCACTGTCGCAATATTTTGAGGTTCGTAGCAACTCTTACTACATGACCGTCAGCATCACTTTGAGGTTATTTGAAACGTTCACTCCATTACTGTTAGCATCATTTTGAGATCATTAGCAATTCTTCTAACATCACTGTCGCATCATTTTGAGATCTTTAGCAATTCTTCTGACATCACTGTCGCATTATTTTGAGGTTTGTAGCAACTCTTACTACATGACTGTCAGCATCACTTTGAGGTTGTTCGAAACACTTACTACATTACTATAAGCATCACTGACTTGATTAGCAACTATCACTACATTACTATTAGCATCATTTTGAGTTCATTACCAATTCTTCCTACAACACTGTTGCATCATTTTGAGTTCATTAGCAATTCTTCCGACATCACTGTCGCAATATTTTGAGGTTCGTAGCAACTCTTACTACATTATTGTTGCATTATTTTAAGGTTCGTAGTAACTCTTACTACATTACTGTCAGCATCACTTTGAGTTTTTTAGCAACTATCACTACATAACTGTTAGCATCATTTTGAGTTGTTGAGCAATTCTCACGACATCACTGTAGCATTAAATTGAGTTCATTAGCAACTCTTACTAAATGACTGTCAGCGTCACTTTGAGGTTGTTCGAAACTCTTACTACATTACTGAAAGCATCACTGAGTTTCTTAGCAACTATCACTACATTACTGTTAGCATCATTTTGAGTTCATTAGCAATTCTTCCGACATCACTGTCGCAATATTTTGAGGTTCGTAGCAACTTTTACTACATTACTGTCGCATTATTTTGAGGTTCGTAGCAACACTTACTACATGACTGTCAGCATCACTTTGAGGTTATTCGAAAGTTTCACTCCATTACTGTTAGCATCATCTTGAGTTCATTAGCAATTCTTCCGACATCACTGTCGCAATATTTTGAGGTTCGTAGCAACTTTTACTACATTTCTGTCGCATTTTTTTGAGGTTCGTAGCAACTCTTTGTACATGACTGTCAGCATCACTTTGAGGTTATTCGAAACGTTCACTCCATTACTGTTAGCATCATTTTGAGATCATTACCAAATCTTCTGACATCACATTTGCATCATTTTGAGATCTTTATCAATTTTTCCAACATCACTGTCGCATTATTTTGAGGTTCATAGCAACTCTTACTACATGACTGCTTGCATCACTTTGAGGTTGTTCGAAACACTTACTACATTGCTGTAAGCATCACTGACTTGATTAGCAACTATCACTACATTACTGTTAGCATCATTTTAAGTTCATTAGCAATTCTTACTACATTACTGTCGCATTATTTTGAGGTTCGTAGCAACATTTACTACATTACTGTCACATCATTTTGAGGTTCGTAGCAACACTTAGTACATGACTGTCAGCATCACTTTGAGGTTATTCGAAAGTTTCACTCCATTACTTTTAGCATCATTTTGTGTTCATTCGTAATTCTTACGACATCACTCTCACATCATTTTGAGATTATGAGCAATTCTTCCGACATCACTGTCACATTATTTTGTGGTTCGTAGCAACTCTTGCTACACGACTGTCAGCATCACTTTGAGTTTATTAGCAACTATCACTACATTACTGTTAGCATAATTTTGAGTTCATTAGCAATTCTTATGACATCACTTTCGCATCATTTTGAGATCATTAGGAATTTTTACAACATCATTGTAGCATTATTTTGAGGTTATTAGCAACTCTTCCTCCATTACTGTTAGCATCATTTTGAGTTCATTAGCAATTCTTCCGACATCACTGTAGCATTATTTTGAGGTTTTGAGGTTCCTTTGTTTGTAACCGATCTGCTGACCAGCGAGACGCCACCACGCACGGCTGTCAGCTCTGTAAAGGAGGGAGAGGAAGTGGAAAGGACGGAGAAGGGTCGGACCAGGTCTATTTCTAGGTGACCACTCACTATCGTCGGCCACACTGCCCCTCACGGTGGGGAGTGGAGCGCCATCCTGCCACAGTACATTTGTTTAATTCTTTTGCTCTTGCACTTTAATTAAAATGGACTTGACTTGAGAATGTTTTGTTTCAAAATATAGATGAATTCCCAGATTTATAGCTAGCATGAGTATGAAGTTGCACTTGCACCCGGTGGGAAAATGTCCTCTGCATTTGACTCTAACTATGTAGGAGCAGTGGTAGCAGTGTCAGCCTGGGGGCTTGGTCAAGATCAATGACAGGAGTAGCAGACAGGTAATATCCATGGCATGCTTGTTGTTTGAGAGGAGTAAGGGTACACTGTTGGTCTCTCACCTGATGGGCTGTCATCAGCACAAATGATCTGTTCCTAAACATCAAAATCTACCATCCCCCCTGATTGTTTTTTACAACTGGAGTACTGGTTAACACTTTAGAAAGCCTTCATTCAGAGCTGTGAAGAACCTTGAACCTGATATCCCAGACATCAAAGTGGGCCACTAACTGGCCAGATGAAGCTATGCTAGGCTGCTGTATCCTGAAGAGCTAAAGTAGCAGCTTCTGAGAGGGATGCTAACCTGGATGTGTTCATCTCCTACTTTAATATCAGCCCCCAACTTGGAGCTCTGACAGCCTCCAGCTTGTTGTTCCTGTTTCTGCTTCAGTCAACAGGGAACTCCAACCTGCAGTAGAATCTTCAACAACAATGGAATAGAAAAGTGAGGAAGAAAAACTAGAATAAACTTACAAAGCTGAGAAATGTTCATGAAGAAGAAAGGCACACGTTATGATTGAGGCCAGAAACTAAAACTCCACACCAAATGTACTTTGACTTGTAGGATAATGAACTTGAATGTGTTGAAACAGCAGATCAATGAATCCACTACCACACAACAAGATGGTGACCCCCTACCACAAGATGGCGTCACAGATCCTGACGCTCTGTGCAGGAAACTCCGAGCAAAACATTACAACAAAGCTCCTGTTGTTCCCTCCAGGAAAAACTGTGGCTCTGATGAGAAGAAGGATCCCAGCCTCCTCTGAGGATCCATGGCCGCACCATTGGGTAGAAGGACGATTGGGTCGGCACCAGGAGGAACCCTGGTGTCTCCGATGCAGGGAAGATGGAGCAGTGAAGAGGCCACATTGTGGCGTCCTAAAGAGGACATTTGGTGGAGCCTGAGACAGCAAACATCACGCCCCCTTCATCAGAAGAACCACAGCACCAGAAGAAAGAATCCTGGCAGTGACGACAGGGAGGATCAGGGTGACCTCCTCACCTCCACCTTTGAACCTTCAAATGAACTTTAAAAAGCTTCAGAGTGGAGAAGGATTTTTAAACATTTTATTGTTTTTTTCCTTTCATTCTCATTTGTGCGATTGTCTGATTTATTAGAAATAAACACTGTCTGCTGGGTTTACATTGACTGTGATTCTCTTTTTGCATGCAAGTTGAAAGTTCTGCCAATAAAAACACAAGTATTTGAAGACCAAAGGAAGGACCCCCAAAGTCAGGACCCTGAGATCAAAGTGAACGCTCTGATCTCAGAGGTCTGGGATATTTCCCATCCCATGGCCCTTCAAATAAGAGCCCTGTGTCTCTGTCTCAAAGTTTTCAACCGTATTTGTTTGTTAAATTAAAACCAGACGACCACTGTGGTCCTTTTTACACGGTAAGTAAAGCACAGATGCCCTGGTGGACCTGTTGGCACCCTGGACTTTGAATCCAGTGACCTGAGTCCAAGTCTCAGTTCCAGCAGGTTTCCTGCAGCCTTCAGCAGAGCTGCCATGTTTCTCTGTAGAGAACTAAGTGATGCTCTCAGCAGGTTGAGGGCACCACCAACAAGTGAGGGATGAACCTCTGACTTCCTTCTTGTCAAACAGGAAACTCCTAATACGTCATTTGAGTAAAGAACCTCATATTCCTGACATCCAAGTAGTAGTGAAGTGGAGGAAGAAGGGAGGAGATCTCCAACAGGATCCTTCTTTCCTCTGTCCTCCTTGATCTCATGGATCACCACAGTCAAGGGGAGACCCAAGCTCCTGGATGGATCTGGCACTCAGGAGCTGCTGAGTTTTCCAGTGGACTTTGTTCCATCCATGGTTCAGGAACAGGACTCCTACTGGTTAACCTGGTATCTTTCCACCCAACTGTGGGTTCTTGGAGAATTTTTCATGTCATGTCAAGAAATCAGGCTGGTGTGTTTTTCAATGAGAGAAATTCTGGTAACTTAATTAAGTGGCATGTTTGTTGAAGCAGTAATTAACTGATAAATTAAGGAAGGCCTGGCCAGTCTTTGCTCCCAGGTCATACGATGGAGTTAGAAAGTCCTGAATCAATCTGGAGTTCCATGATTTCCTTGTGGTTCATGATCCTTTTGCCAATGTAGTCTGGAACAAGAGCAAGATGAACCTCCAAATATCAACAGGTTGATTGCAGGTGATGTCAAGTGTTATTTTGAGGAACCACCTCCTTGTGTTTGGTTCCATGATGGAAGGGTGAGAACTCTGGATCCAGTGATCCCAGTTCAAGTCTTGGTGGGACCTTCCTGTCTGGAATGTGTCCCATGTAACAAACTGATCAAGAGATGCAATGTGGTTCTAATGTTCTGGTTCATTTCTTGTCCTTTCGAAAAATGAAAATCATTTCTTCCTGCCATGAACTCAGACTGTGTGTTTAATGTTAACAATTTAAAAAATTCTACTTTGTCAGTGAATTAATTCAGTCTGCAACTGTCAGTTTCTGTCAGGATGGCCGAGCGGTCTAAGGCGCTGCGTTCAGGTTGCAGCCTCTCCTGGAGGCGTGGGTTCGAATCCCACTTCTGACAAAGGACATTTTCTCCACATTCCTATGCATCCACAGTGGTAAACTCCAAACCCAGTTGAAGCTGCTCTCCACTGATGGGAGTGAGTGGTTGAACTGGCAGCAGAGGAGGCAAAGGAGCTTCCCTGTGACGTCCCAACATCGCCTGGTTTCCTCCAACATGGAGCAGCCACCAAACTCTAACTTCAATGTTGGATCAAAGTCTGCTGAAGAAATGTGTTTTCTTTCAATTCACATTTTGTCCATTAACTTCATAATCAGAGACTCCATCTCATCACATGACTAAAGTCTGGGTTCTGTATTGGTGGTAAAATATCCTTCCATGCCCCTCACTAGTTTGCACACAGAAAAGCATATTTTACTGGTTTCAGATCTCTTAGCTTGTTCTCTCTCTTAAACCTGCTGAGGCAGCTTTCATTGTGTGATTCATTTTAAAATATAAACATGGAACAGAACCATTGGAATCAGATGTCAGGACATTTGAAGGAATGTCAATCTCCTGTTGAAATGTTGCAGTGTGCAGCTGAGGCTCTCTGGCAGTGGCACCAGGAGCCACAATGGCAGAACCTGGACCCTCCTGGAGGAGAACCACAGGTGAGGGCCTTCTTGGCTCCAGATTGATGGAAGTCAAGTGTCTGAGGCTGTTAGCAGCCATGAAGTTGATCTGGTTGGCACTGGTATTTGTTCTTGCTGCAGCTCAGGAGTGATTCAGGAGAAGAGTTTCAGAACAGCCCAGGTTGGGGACTGGAATTCTAAAATGTCCCCTGGAACCAGACAACCTTGGGAGGTAAAAGCTCCAATCATAGCCACTCAGATGCAGCAGCAGAAGAAGCTGTCATCCACCCTGACAGTCAGAGCATCAAGTCAAGAAAACATCACCATCTTGTAGTTCCAAACCTCCACCTGTCAGATTCAGCTACTTCTTATTGTGGGACTTTAAACTTGAACGCCATGGAATTTGGACAAGGAGTTTTCCTTCCAGTCCAAACATCATCGTCCAGCCTCCAACCAGAGGTCCATCAGTTATCATGGAGCCACAGGTGGAGTCTGGATTCTTTTCTAGAATGAGACGGCAATGACAGTCCTGCCAAGTGACATCACTGACATGAATGGATGACTTCAGTCACATGACTGGATGACTTCAGTCACGTGACTGGATGACTTCAGTCACGTGACTGGATGACAGCGTAGATACCAATGTAGAGGTTGGGGAAATCGTCTCTGAGAATCCAACTTGAACCCACAGCCTCCTTGTTTTCCAAAAACCCAAACAGCGACCATCAGTCTCCCTCCAATCCTGTACTTGGGTAAACAACAAAAACAGAGTAAAAGTCTCTGGCAACATATTTGTTTCCTGTAGGGTTTCTTCATGTATGTGTGGTGTACCTGCTTTCCCAGAGGACTGCCATCTTTGTTCTGTGGGCTGACATGTTTTAGTGTCAGCACAGGTCATAGCGCTGAGACTGAACTCTCATTCTCCTCCAACTATTATTTCCACCTCACACTCCTGCAGATATTCAAGTGAACAGGGAACACAAATTTATGCTCAACTTCTCCTGTGTATTCATCCACAGTCACTAAACAACAACCAAACCAAACAAAAGAGGTTTGCTAGCATGGCGATCAGCTGTAGTTCACCATCTTATCCAGGTCACATGACTCAGGAGTAGCATGGCCGTCTGGCAACCAAAGGGTGGCTGGTTTGATCCTCACTTTCTCCAGTGGCCATGTCAAAGTGTCCTTGAGTAAGAGACTGAACCCCTAAATACTTCTGATGAGTAGGTTGGCTCCTTGCATGGCAGCCTTCAGCATCAGTGTGTGAGTGTGTGTGAATGAGAGGACATTGTTCAGCTCCTTGAGTGCTGCTGAGGTAGAAAGGCTCTGTACAAACTGAGTCCTTTTACCATTTCTTTCCTGCTTCTAGCGGCGCTGTCGTCACTTCCTGTGACCGTGGAAGGAAGGGGTCCCCCTTCAGAATAAGTTTGATATCATTGTTACTTCTTTAGCAGACCAACTCAGAGAGCAGCACAGTGAGGTAGTGTGGCCGAGCGGTCTAAGGCGCTGGATTAAGGTTCCAGTCTCTGAGGAGGCGTGGGTTCAAATCCCACCACTGCCATCATGTCCCAGGTCACTGGAGAGGTGTGGCAGGTCTCTCACAGCCTCTCCTCTCTCTTCCGCTGAGGTCTTCAAACCTGTGACCAAAAGAAGAACCCTCCTTTGAGTCCACAGACCTGAGCATCGCTGCTCTGACTACCAGGTTACCTCCTGGTGATCAGGGTGAAGTCATGGTGAGGTAGTCAGTTGTTCCTTTGTTTTATGACAGAGGCTTCATTGTGAATTAAATAATTTTAATTCTTTACTTGTAGTTTCATGCTGTTTCGATTGAAAAAGACCAGTTCCTGGAGAAGATCTTCTAGGGGTCCAGGTTAAAGCGGTGCCCCAGCTGGCACCAGGTGCTGACCCAGGTCCTGCATGGGAGATACTGTCAGTTCTGTTCTGCCCTGCTCACAACCACAGGCTGGTGTTGAGGCCTGCAGCAACCAGGGCCCCAGTCACCAAGAGTATAAAGGCTGGTCATTGTGGCAGTGGGAGGAGTCAAAATGAAGACAGACCAATGTGAGCAGGACGTTCCTGGAGAAGTCAGAAGAACTTGACCATGTTTCCTACAGTACCCAGGAGGCCTGGTTGTTGTTGAAGGAAGCTCCAAAAGCAAAGAGCAGACAGCAGGACATCAAAAGAAAAGATCCAGACACTAAAACTACAAGTAGAAACAAGAAGAAATACTAAAAGCTTTGGAAAGATACTACAAGGTTGGATATACATTATTATATACACTACTATTCTCATTGACTCCTAAAGAGGGACAGGAAACATTAGAATGTGGATCAGATCAGCTGATTTCAGTGTTGAGTCCATCCCTCCATCCACTTTCTGTTCTTATCCTTTAAGGGTCATGGGGGGGGGGGGGGCGATCCCAGGTGACATTGTTCAAGAGGCAGGGTTCACCCTGGACAGGTCAGAATTCCTGATGATGTCATCAGGGCTTTGACAGTAGCTAGAATTCTGTCTTTGATGTCAGGAGGACATGAAAGAAACCCAATTGAGGAAAGTGGAGGAGAACATTCAGCTTCATTAGAAACACTTGAACTGTTGAACAGTAGAATTTGTTAGAAACAGTTTACAACACTGAGTGACAGGATTGAAGAGGGAAGATTTTTCTACTTTAAATTTAATTCTAACTTTAAACTGGAGATGAACATTTTTAGTGGTTCATATTCTAACATACAGAGGAAGTCATGTCATTCCCTTTTTAAAAAAAGAAAAACATGTGAAGCTCCTCCCCCCAGCTCCAGATGGACAGACAGACATGAGAGAGGCCAGGAAGCAAAGAAGTGTTGTGCTCCTCTCCAGTGCTCTGGTGTTGTTGTGTTCTTCTCAGCTCCATCATGAAGACCTGCTGGCACTGGGCGCTGGTGGAAGTTTGCAGCTCTCACTGGAAAGTCCTGAGGCTCCTCCCACTCTGAAGCAGGCAGTTGCTCCCAGCCAGCCCACACTTTCACTCTCTGGTGTAGGAGTGAAGAACAAAATCAGAATCAAGAACCATCTCTCTTTCATTGGGGCTCCTTTCTCCTTGTTCTGATCCAGAAACTCAACAGCTTCTATCATTGATTGACAGCAAATGTTGATGACACACTGGGATTTTTGTTCTCCTGCTGTCACTGTCAAGTGCAGCTTAACATGAGAGGTAGCAGGATCATTCATGTGTTCATGTTTCCAGCAGACAAGGAGGAAACCTGGGAGGACTTCAGTGACTTTGATCAGTGGTTCTCACTTCATCTTCTCAGTATAAAGTTCAAAGCGAGCTGGCCAGGAGTTGAACCTAGAATCTTCTGATCCGTAGTCAGACTCGTGATCCATTGCACCACCAGCCCTGTGAAGAAGCTGCTGTGTTCATGTGTCCTTGCTGTTACAGAAAAGCCCAACAACATGGTGGCATTTTCAGGGGACACAATGGTGCAGTGGTCAGCACTGTGGCCTCCCAGCAAGAAGGTTCAGCTCTCCTCCTATTTGGTTGCTAGGAACCTGAATCAGTCCTCAGTGGAGCGGTGCTGCTGAGGCTGAGTGAGGCTGAGTGAGGGACTGAGCAGGAGCCAGCAGGTCCAAGCAGGTTCAGGCAAACTCCCCTCGGTCCACCAACATCAAAGCAGAGGAACTGAGTTCATCTAACAAAATGATTCATATCATCTCCTCTTGGAATGTTCTGGAACTACAAGTACACTTAAAATGGCTGACTTATGACAACAGAAGGAACTTTGAAGTAGATTTGATTTATTTAAGTCAGTGACAGTCATTTTTTCAAGAATTTAGTAACTTGATTGTTTTACTAAGATGAGCTTTTATGTTATACCATTGAAAAAAGACCTTCATGTATTTATGATGACATCACCAATAGGAGCCTTCCCAGTCTGTCAGGGGGTAGAGTTCAGTCACCACCAATGACATCAGAGTCAGAGTTCGAGATCAAAGACAGACATTAAAGTCTCACATTAAAGTCTCTTATTAAAAAAATTAAAGTGTTATATCTTTGAAAATATACTGCAATACATGAAATATTATATTTACATGAATGGTAACCTCGTTCTTATATTCTTTAATATACTGCAATAGTAATGGACCCTCTATGACACTGCAGTGATGAATCTATCAAGGAGTACAAATGATTAGAATCTGAGAATTTTGAAGTCAAGTTTGAGATCAGTTTGATCCTCTCTCTCCCTCCCCCCTCTCTCCCTCTGTCTCCCCCCCTCTCTCCCTCTGTCTCCCCCCTCTCTCCCCCTCTCTCTCCCTCTGTCTCCCCCCTCTCTCCCCCTCTCTCTGTCTACCCCCCCTCTCCCTCTCTCTCTCTGTCTCCCCCCCCTCTCTCTCTCTCTCTCTCTCAGGAGCTTTTAAATGAATATATTAATAAAACAGAACAGGAGACTGAAGAGTGATCACTCAAACCCACAGGCTGAATGGGACATCTCTTAAAAACATTGAACCACTGAGTAAAACCATAGAAGCGCTCCTGTCTAGTCGGTGCTAACAAGTTAGCTGTTGAGTGAGTCCAGCTGTGCTGTCTAGGAATCCTGGTCAAAAGCCTCCACACATCAGACAGCTGGTGTGTTGGTGGATCTGTGGATCCTGCTGGAAGAAGCAGGGTGGAGCTCTGAATGGTTCCTGTCTCAAAGAGCTTCTCTGTGCAGCTCCCATCAGCTCCTAAAAACAGGAAACCAGCAGATTCACTGTTGAACGGTGGCATTAAAATGTCTCAAAAGCTGTCCTGTCCACCATTTGTTGGTGCAAAGACATTTAAAAACACCAGTTGAACATTTTCCAAAGTTGCTCTCACCTTCTTTCAAACACCTGGAATGATTTCCTCCAAATCAAAAGAAACTGGTGAAAAAACAACAACAAAAACCTCCTGGAGAATCAAACTCCACCCTCTGCTCCAACTGGACTTGGGACTTCAAATGACCCCCATTAAAAGTCTGCCTGCATCCCCATTCACTGACAGTTGTACTGTGGGTCTCCTGGACAAACATGGCAGGATCCTCTTGATCTCCAGGAGAATAAAAGAGGGAACCCTAGAAAACAAGTCAGCGTGAAAGAGGAGCAGATTTTAAAACTCCTCAACATTTCCACCTCCAGGAGTGAAGCCTCCCGGGACCCAAGAGGCTCCAGCTGGCAGAGCTCTCACTGGTTTCTCCACCACCTCGCTAACCTGAGCTGGAGCATCTGAGAACCAAACAGTGACCCCCTTCACTCCAGAGCCGACTCCACAAACTCTGAGCCCCCACTTTACCCACAGCCAGCAGGCCTCCTCAACACTGCATGACACACGATGACTAAATTGAAGACTGAAGCGTCTCATCAAGAGATCTGTCACATGAGTCTGCTGTGGAGGGTCGGTCTGTCCGTCCACATTCAGATCATTAACGCAGCGACTCCTAAGCACCAGTAGAGCCTCTTCATCGTCCCTGGGTGGGCTCGAACCACCAGCCTCTCGATTAACAGCCGAGCGCGCTGACCGATTGCGCCACAGAGACTCTGAGTCACTGCTTTTCATGAAGAGTTTTCAGGCTAAATTCAGTGTGTGAGGTCCACACTGCACATTTGAGGGACCATGAAGGACAGAGGAGAGTCTGACTGTCATAATGAAAGCCTTCAGCACTAGAACTGAAACAGCCCCACCATCTTAACCCCCCCAGACCAAACAGGCTTCATCAGAAACAGACACACCTCCTAGAACATCCAGAGAACATCAGTCTGATTCATAGAACATGACAAACAATCAAGATCTTGTTATTGTTTGATCAGAAGCTGAAACAATGTTTCTATGTTTGTCTGTTCTGGTCTGAATGAAAGAGGAGGTTTTCTTGGTCATGTGACGTGGATGAGAGTTCAACTAGAACTTCCTGATTCAACAGGATTTTAGTTTGTTGGGATTTTTTCAAAACCACCAACCAAACCTCTGAGTGGTGCAGATGTCTGCTGCCTCCTCAGAGCAGACTGGAGCTCAGAGTGGTGCAGAGGAAGCGTGCTGGGCCCAGAACCCAGAGGTCGATGGATCGAAACTATCCTCTGCTAAAAGAACAAAATAAAATGAACCTGCATCTTTAGAAATGTGTGTCTGTTAAAAAGAGGTTCATAAGGATTTTGTCTTCCTCCACAATCACCAACCATTGTGAGAGTTAACAACAGTCCACTTTCTGACTGAAGCAAAAGTAGACTTCAAAAGGTTTTTCTGATTCAACATAGCAGCTAAATTTCCATTTCCATTTCCTGAACAGGACAGGTTAAAAAAAAGGGAATGCCATGACTTCCTCTGTATGTTAGAATATGAACGACTAAAAATGTTCATGCCCAGTTTTAAGTTAGAATTAAACTGAAAACACAAAAACCTTCCCTCTTCAATCCTGTCACTCAGTGTTGTAAACTGTTTCAAACAAATTCTACTGTTCAACAGTTCAAGTGTTTCTAATGAAGCTGAATGTTCGCCTCTACTTTCCTCAATTGTGTTTCTTTCATGTCCTCCTGACATCAAAGACAGAATTCTAGGTACAAATAAAGACACCATCAAAGCCTCCTGATGACATCATCATCAATTCTGACTTTGATCTGTGTCTGTCCAGTTTGTCCTGAGTGGATCCAACAGTTTCCCATGGGTGACTCTGTCGTGGTCTCTCTCCTGCTGTCTCCAACTCTCAGAGCGCTTCTACTGGTTTCTCTCCATCGTCCCTGTTGCTAGGCAGAGCACTGGTGAGGACTGAGGCCAGTGATGTCATCACCTCCAGCTGAGACCTGCCAAGTGATCCTGCTTCATTCGACTCTGCTGCCTCTGCCACTGCCCTGACTGGTGAGGCTGACAGCAGGTTCTCTCTCATCTAAACTCTCTGTTTACAATGGAGGCTGAAATCCTTGTGATTGGTGGTTCAATCATCAGGTCTGTTGAACTCCCAGGTGCCATCACCTGCTGTCTTCTTGGTGCCAAAGTTGTGGACATTATTGAACGTCTCCAGGACTCATCGACCTCCACCCCTCCTGCAGGTTCTCCCTGTCTCTGTGGTGGTTCTCTCTGGTACTCCAGCTTCCTCCCACGGTCCAGACATCAAGAGGGTAGTGGTTACCTGGACACTCTAAATGACTGTGAGTGTGAATGGTTGTCTGTCTGTGTGTGTGTGTTGGTCCTGGGATGGACTGGTGACCCATCAAGGGTGAACCCAGGGCTGGACTGGCCACCTGGCCGATGCACATCTTTGGGCCGGCCCATAACTGTCATAATTTTTTTTTCAAAAGTGTATAGATTTTAATCGACCGTAACGGTATCGGAGACGCGAAACGCGGCCCATTGGTTGATTTTCTTGAAGGACATTGGGCTCGTCCAATGAAATCTCTCAGCTCTCTCTCTTTCTCTTAGTCAAGCCATGCTGTTGCAATGGAAGTGGAGGAGTCAGATCAGACAGTTGGAGACTATTTTAGTCGCCCTTCTTCCACACAGAGGACTGATTTTTTAAAGTTTCATCCTCAACAAGATTCCATAAACCCTGTCGTCCAGAGGCTCTTCGTTAGAACGGACGGCACGACGTGGAAATGGCTGACTTATTGTGGTCAACGTCATGCTTTGTTTTGTTTTGTTTGCCCTGCTTTTAGCAAGCCCAGTGATCCAAGTGTCTTCATTAGAGGCCTGACAGACTGGAGGCATGTGCACCAAAGAGTAGAGGAGCATGAGAGAGGCATGGCACAGAGGCAGTGTGCTGAGGCCTATTTTTGAAACTGCTCCAGAGCAAGACTGGCCACCTCCTTGAGGGAAGACAGCTGACAGGACACCGTGAGCAGGTTAAGAAGCAGGGCTGGACTGGGACCAAAAAATGGCCCTGGCATTTTTCATCCCTGGCAGCCCTCCATGGTTATTTACACGATATGTGTAAGCACACGCCATACCAGAGGATGTATGCGCACATTTTGAAGTTTCAAAAATTAAAATAAAGTGCAGTATTCTACATGGAAGACAGTAACCATGTTAAAAGAATGATACTCTTTCACTACTCACAGAGACCTTCTTCTTCCACTACACGTTCCAACACCTGACGTCTCTTCTTCCCAGTCCAGCCCTGGAAAGAACGCGTCGAGTTTTGGAAATTCGTCTGCTTTTCTTCTCGGGAGTCTCTCTTTTTCGGCTCCTCCTTTCTCCTTCCTCTTACTGGGCAACATTCTTCATGGCTTCTGACTGCAAGGCGGCCGCTGAGTGGTGGCACTACAACTGGATGGGTCTGTTTCTCATTTTAATACAAAAACAAACTAACCGCTGTTTCTGCGTTTTTACCAGAAATATATATTTTGAAATGCCTGCTCACACCGGCCCATCCGGCTACATCCACCAAACTTTACACACATAATATAATATAATAATATAATATAATAACCCTAAACACAAGCCCCAAAGCAGTAGTTGTTTTGTTTTTCTTCATAAAGGAGGTGCACAGTCATGACTACGATATCTCTGGCAACAAACTTGGAAGGGGCTTTGGGGTCTTGTGTTTCAGCTCTGTAACTTCTGGATGGCTGAAAATGTCAGAATCAGTCCTCTCACTGACATCAACCATTGGTGTGACTTTTCGTGGCTTCAGCTCAAATGAAACCAGGGAAGAGGGGCCAGACTTTGAGGAGCCCATTCGGGTTAGTGGATGCCCCGGGACCGTGCTTGGGCCCCTTAGCACCTAGATGGCTGAAATTCCCAGCACATGCTACTCTGGGGCATCACACTATGTGTGTAAAGTTTGGTGGATGTAGCCCAAGTAGAAACACCAGAACCCAGATTTGATCCTCAATTCTGCTCCAAAAGGCTCTCGGAGTGCAGAAGTCCCAGACCCTGATTTTGCCCAGTTTCACAAAGGTATAGTTTTTTCTCTTTGAACCTAGGAAGTTGAAATTTGAGTGTGTTGTTCTGTTCTCGAAGGATCGCATCTGTGCTGGTTTGACCCCCCTAAGTCCTTTCTGCTGTCCGTAAAGGGTGTGGCAAAGTCCAGTAAAGTCTTTAACTTAAGCATCATAACTGGTCAAAGTTGCTCCAAATGAGATGAGCTTTCTGGGAGGAGTTCACACCTCTGCCAGAAACCAATATTTAAAACTTTGAAGCCCCACCTCCTTCCTGAAGCCACTTCCTGTTTGGGAGGGGGTCCTAGAATTATTCCACCAGATTAGGATTTCATAAAGTTTCAGGTCTGTATCCACTGGAGAGGCCAATGAGAGCAAAAGAGCAACAGGGTCAAAGGTCAACAGGCCTCGTGTCTCAGCCAGGCCTCAAAGGGTTAAGTGAGCCTTTTGGAGCTCCTTTGAAAAAAGGCCTGTCACCAATCTTGTTCAGGACCAACATGAAGAAGGATCTTTGGAACATTTTCACATCTTTAAGACGGCCTTGACTCCTTTTTATAGCAGGAGTCACTGAACAGCACAAAGCTGCTATTGCAGCCATCAGGCCTCATTTCTGATCAGTTATTATTGTTGAAACAAAGCTGAATATCAATTATTGATTTTTATTGTCATCATTGTGAACACCTGATGAGAGAAACACAATAAAAACATTTGAAAAGGAAGGATCAGAGTGTTGTTGTACTGCAATACTACAGTACAGCATCAGAGACACTCAGTTATTGATTGCCTGAATGATTGATTTACCCAGAAGAGGAACAGCTTTGTTGGAGCAGTAAAAATACACACATCAGAACGACAAAGTTACATTGGAAAAGAAACTACATGACATTACCAGCACAACATCTGAAGAACAGTTAGGATCAATTTAACTGGTCAGATAGTTAGGACTTCTTTAATGATATCCTTGATGAACCCAGACATCAGAGTGGTTTGTTCCCCTCAATCATAAATCTGTAAATATAGCGTGAAGTGATGGAACTAAAAGGCCACCTCTGAGTGCAGGAGTGAGCCTCTGTGACGGATGTGACGTCAGCAGACCGCCATTAGTTTGAGTCATTGTTTATATTCTTAATGCTGATTGGTCGATCTATAATGGTGACAAATGGACTTCGTAGGTAGAATAAACATCCAGAAATTAAATGAATTTGTAGATTGTCTTATTAATCAAAAGATGAAGTATTAAAAATATTTGTTTTTTTTTCTCGGAGTGAGCGACAACTACCGGATTTTCTCACAGAAGAACGGGGGCCGACTTCCACGGAAGCAGATGTTTGTAATTCCTGGGGCACTAAAATCCATTTCATATTATTCTTTATTGAACAGCGAACATTATGGAAATAAAATTTATATTTCTCGCCAGAAATGTCCTTGAAATGCTTTTTAAAAATCAAACCTATCTTGAAATGACACTTGTCCGTAATGGCGTCCTTAGCAACCAACATAGCAACAGTAGAAATGTGACACTGTAACGACTCTCTTCCGAGAGGTGAAAGATTCATCGTAATAACGAACAAACCAAAGATTAAACACAAGAACTGAGCAAAGATTATGAAAACAAAATGCATATTTCTCTCTAGAAATGTCATCAGAATGCTTTATTAAATCAAAACTATCTTGGAAGAAGGCACTTTCCTCCGAAAATGACAGGAGCGGCGGCCATGTTTTTGTTTTGAGAGGCCCGCATGAAAGAGTCACATGAGGGAAGGGGGTATGGGGTCATGGGGGGGGGGGGGGGGGGGGGCGATCCCAGGTGACGTTGTTCAAGAGGCAGGGTTCACCCTGGGCAGGTCACCAGTCCATCAGGAGAAATGAGGTGGTCGGTATCATGCAACCTAAAGTAAAACATTAGTCAGGTCAAATTCAGATTAAAGCAAGAGTCTCCAGATCAAAGTCAGAATTCCTGATGATGTCATCAGGGCTTTGACAATAGCTAGAATTCTGTCTTTGATCTCAGGAGGACATGAAAGAAACACAATTGAGGAAAGTATATGAGACCACGGCAGCATGATGGTTTAGGGGTCAGCACTGTGGCCTCACAGCAAGAAGGTTCTGGGTTTGAGTCCAGGCTCGGGTGCAGAATCTGCATGTTCTCCCCGTGCATGCGTGGGTTCTCTCTGGGTACTCCGGCTTCTTCCGACCGTCCAAAGACATGTAATTTGGGATGAGGCTGATTGGACACTCTAAATTGACTGTAGATGTGAGTGTGAATGGTTTTGGTGACCTGTCCAGGGTGAACCCCGCCTCTGGCCCGTAGATGCTGGGATAGGCTCCAGACCCCTCGACCATCAATGTAGGTCTTTTGTTAATTGCATGCCACATGAAATTATTAGTGGTCACTTTTCTAGCAACAGTCTCACAGTGGCAAGACAAGAACACTTCTACTTTTGATGATGACAGTTTGTTCAACACTAAACTTCATCCAGTACCATGTTGTCAAACACTGGAACCTCCACAGCACCTGAACAGGGACTTGAACCCTGGACCCTCAGATTAAAAGTCTGATGCTCTACCGTCTGAGCTCCTCAGGCTCTTTCTACAGCATTGAGACAGGAACAGAAACACCTGTGAAGGTCAAACTGATGCTTTCTTGACTTGTTCAGTCCTCCATGTTGAAGTCCACCATGCTTTTGATTGGCTCTGATTCTCTGTGGCAAAATCCAACAAGAGGCTCCAAAAATGTCCTGAATGTCACAAGAATGCACAGGACAAGATGTTAGTTTCCTTCATGTCTGCAGTTCCTCCACTGGAAAGTAAAGTCAATGCTGCTCCTCTGCTGAAACCTGGGATCGGACCAGGGACCTTTAGATCTTCAGTCTAAGGCTCTCCCAACTGAGCTGGTTCAGTTCTGAGTGAGGGCCCTGCTTCTCTCATTTATAATCTCTTCCACTCTCACTGGACCTTAGAGAGGATTGGAGCTTCTGAAGTCCTGACACATTGAACAGTTCTCCAGCACCATTTTTGATGGATGTCTGAATCACACCAGCCTTTTTTGTTTGTCTTCTTGCACCACCGTGCCGCCCCTACTAGTCGTCTACATATCAGTGTTCTCAGTATTGCACGAACATTCACATCAGTATTGTGCTAATATTTTATTTCCTGGCTCTTCAATCCTCCTATTATGAAGTTGATTGCTTCAGCGACCAGGAGACGTTATCATTGGCAGCTAGTTTACTATTATTGCTGCTGCTGTTGTTGGTTGTGTGTCTGTCTTCCATCCCCCTGTCCCTCTGTCTTTCTCTCTGCTTGTCTTTCACCCTCATTTTGTTCCCATCTTTTTGTCATTCTCTCCCTCCTTTCTCTCTGTCTTTTGTCTTTCCTTCTCTATATTTGTCTTCTGCTGTCTGTCCTGTCCTGCTCTCTTTCAACAACCAACCAGTCAAAGCAGACGTCCGGTTAAAAAAATATGATAAAAGAACTCTTGGTTTGATTTGGCTTGAGACATGAAGAAGATAGGATTGTTTTCCTTTCATTTTAGAAGCTTTTCCAGATTCATGAAAAGATCATCAATCAGAGCAGTATTTCAGACAGACTTCTGGTCCGTGAGGACGAGGAATCCAGCACAGATCCACAGAACTCCAACTGCCATCTTTGATGGTTCCTTTACAGTCTGTAGGGTGGAGAGATCCTCCTGAGTCTGGCTTGGAATGTTTGTCTGTGGATGTGTTGGCCCTGTGATGGACTGGTGACCTGTCCAGGGTGAACACGGCCTGTCGCCCAAAAGCTGCTGGGATAGGCTCCACCCCCTCATGACCCTGAACAGGATAAGCAGAAGACAATGGACAGAAGTCCTGACACATTGAACAGTTCTCCAGGACCATTTTTGATGAAGGTCTGGATCACACCAGCCTTTTTTGTTTGTCTTCTTCCAGTGTCCTCAACATTGTGTGAGCCAATAATTCCACATCTGTACCAGACACACCTCTGGTTGGTGGGTTGATGGATCTTTCTGTTCTAACAGTGTCTTTTATCTTGCTTTTATCTTTTCTATCTTTTCTTTGTATCTGCATTCTGTGGTGCACGGTGGCTCTGGAAGAGCGCTCTAACTATTGTCACTGTACCCCCCCCCCATACAACGAAAATAAAAGATTCTGATTCTGAGTCTGACACACACACACACACACACACACACACACACACACACACACACACACACACACGTGTATCAACATGATGTTCCGAATGTTTCACTGTCTGTGGTTGTCCAGCTCTCCTTGTCTCTTCACTGTCATTGTCAGAACTCTGAGCAGTCTTCCTCTCCAGGTGATGTCTCTGAGTGATGATGATTGCTGTCTGTTCAACCAGCTTCATTTGTTGATATCTGAGAAGGACTGAAGACAGCAAAGTGTCCTGATTGGCCAACAACCCCTCACAGGTCAAAGGTCACTGCTCTGAGGCGGACCAGTTTACTGTAACAGTGGTGGCACCATCCACTGCTGGCGCTCTCTTCAGTGCTTCTTGTTTCTGCCCTTTGTGTGTGAGCTCCTAGAGCAGCTGGTCCGGCTCCTCCCCCTTTTCTTTTCTATTCCTCTAATTTATTTTTTTGATTTTCTGTTTTTGTAATTCATCATCGATCTCGGCTCACGGTCGCTACACTCTTGACCTCCTGTGAGCCTTGAAGAGAGAGAAGCCACCTTTGTGTCGGAGAAGAGCAGCTTAGTCCAGGCAGCCAGCAGCCTGAGACCAGAGGGTAGCCCATCAACGCGCTTCCCTTCTTCATCGAGCGAATCTCAGCGGGAGCCACGGTCGACGAGGTGGAGGCTTTGGAGGCCGTCCTCCCACCAGTTCGTTGGAGAGGCGTCGTACATCGATGGGAGAATCCAGCTGAGAACGTAAGCCGGTTACGTTGGTTTTCACCGATTCAGGCCTGGACTCCTGTCTCGCTGCCAAACTCCGCCTGACTCCGTAGAGCTGGTCAGCCTCCACTCAGTCCTCTTCATTTGGTTGGAGGTCACCATCGTTCATCCTACACACCTTTCCACCTGCCTCTTAGCCGTCTACTTGAAGCTCAGATAAATCCAGGCTAATTCATACCTGCTACTCAATATGGGCCTAAATTACTCTGCTGGAATTATCACTCTGTCTTAAGGATTTTCTTAATTGTATTAAATCCTCTTTAATTTCCAAGAAGTCTTCCAACTCATTCATTCATGCAAGCCACTGATCCACAAGACCTCATTGATGAGCTTCAACCTGAGACTGAGTGTTTCTCGTTGGACGAGACACCCATTCAATGAGACTCATTGTCAGTCCATTGAAATCTACTGGTGTTCCTGGTGAGTTGATTTAACAACATGAGCTGACAGAATCAACGTTCAGGTAGGAACCACCACATCCAGGGGTCTGGACCTTTGAGCAGGCAGAGCCATCAAAGTAGCAGACTAAGCTAGCAGACATTAGCATTGAGAAGAAACTGATACCTGAGCCTACTTTTGGGTCTGGTCAAGTGATGACACAATAATACGAGATCATTGTCAGACTGACGCCTGCTCAACACTGACCAAACGCCACCCTATTGCATTATGGGAAATTTCTGCTTGGCTCGCGTCAATCAAAACACACAAAGAAATTTGTCCAGAATCAGTATTGACAGTGGATACAATTGAGTCCACACTGGTTTTTCATTCTGAGTCGGGTGCAGGTGTGGAACTTCAGACACAGTCTGTGTTTGTGTTGTTCATTCAGTGATTTTTCTTACAATTCCCAATCACAGCTGCAGAAAGTGAGAGGACAAGCAGGGATTTTCAAGATGAACGCCCAACGTGGGGCTTGAACCCACGACCCTGAGATTAAGAGTCTCATGCTCTTCATCAGACTCACAGTCACATGAGCCATCACATGATTGATGAATGACCACAAACACCTTCATCTTTGACAAAGAAGTCAAATAAAAGGTGAACCACAGATGAGACACCAGTGGTAAAAACACTAAAGTGCTGTCAAGGAGAAACAGGATACGAGCAAACACACACACAAGTTACAGAGAGAGAACTCTCCCAGAGGGAACCACTCAAAGGAGAACCTCGAGATCATCAGGCTGGATGACCTCATCAACATGAGAAAGGTGGATCAGTAGACTTTGATCCAACATTTGAAGATCAGTTTTGGTGGCTCCTCCATGTTGGAGGAAACCAGGCAATGTTGGACCCTCACAGGGAAGCTCCTTTGCCTCCTCTGCTGCCAGTTCAACCACTCACTCCCATCAGTGGAGAGCAGCTTCAACTGGTTTCCATTGTGGATGCACAGGAATGTGGAGAAAACGTCCTTTGTCAGAAGTGGGATTCGAACCCACACCTCCAGGAGAGACTGCGACCTGAACGCAGCGCCTTAGACCGCTCAGCCATCCTGACAGACACTGAAAGGTGCAGACTTAAATATCAAATGAATTAATTCATTGACAAAGTAGAATTTTTTAAAATGTTAACATTAAACACACAGTCTGAGTTCATGACAGTAAGAAATTAATTTCATTTTTCTAAAGGACAAGAAATGAACCAGAACATTAGAACCACATTGATCAGTTTGTTACATGGGACACCTTCCAGACAGTGATGTAGTAAGAATTGCTAATGAACTCAAAATGATGTGAACAGAAATGGAGTGAAAGTTTCGAATAACCTCAAAGTGATGCTGACAGTAATGTAGTAAGAGTTGCTACGAACCTCAAAATAATGCAACAGTGATGTCGGAAGAATTGATAATGAACTCAAAATGATGCTAACAGTAATGTAGTGGAAGTTGCTAATCAAGTCAGTGATGCTTACAGTAATGTAGTAAGTGTTTCGAACAACCTCAAAGTGATGCTGACAGTCATGTAGGAAGAGTTGCTACGAACCTCAAAATAATGCGACAGTGATGTCGGAAGAATTGCTAATGAACTCAAGATGATGCTAAAAGTAATGTAGTAAGAGTTTCAAACACCCTCAAAGTGATGCTGACAGTCATTTAGTAAGAGTTGCTAATGAACTCAATTCAATGCAACAGTGATGTCGTGAGAATTGCTCATTAACTCAAAATGATGCTAACAGTAATGTAGTGATAGTTGCTAAAAAACTCAAAGTGATGCTGACAGTAATGTAGTAAGAGTTGCTACGAACCTCAAAATAATGTGACAGTGATGTCAGAAGAATTGCTAATGATCTCAATATGATGCGACAGTGATTTAGTAAGAATTGCTAATGAACTCAAAATGATGCTAACAGTAATGGAGTGAACGTTTCGAATAACCTCAAAGTGATGCTAACAGTCATGTACTAAGAGTTGCTCCGAACCTCAAAATAATGCGACAGTAATGTCAGAAGAATTGCTAATGATCTCAAAATGATGCGACAGTGATGTAGTAAGAATTGCTAATGAACTCAAAATGATGCTAACAGTAATGGAGTGAAACTTTCGAATACCCTCAAAGTGATGCTAACAGTCATGTAGTAAGTGTTGCTACGAACCTTAAAATAATGCAACAATAATGTAGTAAGAGTTGCTACAAACCTCAAAATAATGCGAAAGTAATGTAGTAAAAGTTGCTACGAACCTCAAAATATTGCGACAGTGATGTCGGAAGAATTGCTAATGAACTCAAGATGATGCGACAGTGATGTAGTAAGAATTGCTAATGAACTCAAAATGATGCTAACAGTAATGGAGTGAAACTTTCGAATAAACTCAAAGTGATGCTCACAGTCATGTAGTAAGTGTTGGTACGAACCTCAAAATAATGCGACAGTAATGTAGTAAAAGTTGCTACGAACCTCAAAATATTGCGACAGTGATGTCGGAAGAATTGCTCATGAACGTAAAATGATGCTAACAGTAATGTAGTGGTAGTTGCTAATCAAGTCAGTGATGCTTACAGTAATGTAGTAAGTGTTTCGAACAACCTCAAAGTGATGCTGACAGTCATATAGTAAGAGTTGCTATGAACCTCAAAATAATGCGACAGTGATGTCGGAAGAACTGCTTAAGATCTAAAAATGATGCGACAGTGATGTCGGCAGAAATGCTAATGAACTTAAAATGATGCTAACAGTAATGTAGTGGTAGTTGCTAATCAAGTCAGTGATGCTTACAGTAATGTAGTAAGTGTTTCGAATAACCTCAAAGTGATGGCGACAGTCATGTAGGAAGAGTTGCTACGAACCTCAAAATAATGCGACAGTAATGTAGTAAGAGTTGCTACGAACCTCAAAATAATGCGACAGTGATGTCAGAAGAATTGCTAAAGATCTCAAAATGATGCGACAGTGATTTAGTAAGAATTGCTCATGAACTCAAAATGATGCTAACAGTAATGGAGTGAACGTTTCGAAAAACCTCAAAGTGATGCTGACAGTCTTGTACTAAGAGTTGCTACGAACCTCAAAATAATGCGACAGTGATGTAGTAAAAGTTGCTATGAACCTCAAAATATTGCGACAGTGATGTCGGAAGAATTGCTAATGAACTCAAGATGATGCTAACAGTAATGTAGTGGTAGTTGCTAATCAAGTCAGTGATGCTTACAGTAATGTAGTAAGTGTTTCGAACAACCTCAAAGTGATGCTGACAGTCATGTAGTAAGACTTGCTACGAACCTCAAAATAATGCGACAGTGATGTCGGAAGAATTGCTAATGATCTCAAAATGATGCGACAGTGATGTAGTAAGAATTGCTAATGAACTCAAAATGATGCTAAAAGTAATGGAGTGAAACTTTCGAATAACCTCAAAGTGATGCTTACAGTCATGTAGTAAGTGTTGCTATGAACCTCAAAATAATGCGACAGTAATGTAGAAAAAGTTGCTACGAACCTCAAAATATTGCGACAGTGATGTTGGAAGAATTGCTCATAAACTCAAAATGATGCTAACAGTAATGTAGTGATAGTTGCTAATCAACTCAGTGATGCTTACAGTAATGTAGTAAGTGTTTCGAATAACCTCAAAGTGATGCTGACAGTCATGTATTAAGACTTGCTACGAACCTCAAAATAACGCAACAGTAATGTAGTAAAAGTTGCTACGAACCTCAAAATATTGCGACAGTGATGTCGGAAGAATTGCTCATGAACTTAAAATGATGCGAAAGTAATGTAGTGGTAGTTGCTAATCAAGTCAGTGATGCTTACAGTAATGTAGTAAGTGTTTCGAATAACCTCAAAGTGATGGTGACAGTCATGTAGGAAGAGTTGCTACGAACCTCAAAATAATGCGACAGTAATGTAGTAAGAGTTGCTACGAACCTCAAAATAATGCGACAGTGATGTCAGAAGAATTGCGAAAGATCTCAAAATGATGCGACAGTGATGTAGTAAGAATTGCTAATGAACTCAAAATGATGCTAACAGTAATGGAGTGAAACTTTCGAATAACCTCAAAGTGATGCTTACAGTCATGTAGTAAGTGTTGCTACGAACCTCAAATAATGCGACAGTAATGTAGTAAATGTTGCTACGAACCTCAAAATATTGCGACAGTGATGTCGGAAGAATTGCTAATGAACTCAAAATGATGCTAACAGTAATGTAGTGATAGTTGCTAATCGACTCAGTGACGCTTACAGTTATGTAGTAAGTGTTTCGAATAACCTCAAAGTGATGCTGACAGTCATGTACTAAGAGTTGCTACGAACCTCAAAATAATGCGACAGAAATGTAGTAAAAGTTACTACGAACCTCAAAATATTGCGACAGTGATGTCGGAAGAATTGCTCATGAACTTAAAATGATGCTAACAGTAATGTAGTGGTAGTTGCTAATCAAGTCAGTGATGCTTACAGTAATGTAGTAAGTGTTTCGAACAACCTCAAAGTGATGCTGACAGTCATATAGTAAGAGCTGCTACGAACCTCAAAATAATGCGACAGTGATGTCGGAAGAATTGCTTCAGATCTCAAAATGATGCGACAGTGATGTCGGCAGAAATGCTAATGAATTTAAAATGATGCAAACAGTAATGTAGTGGTAGTTGCTAATCAAGTCAGTGATGCTTACAGTAATGTAGTAAGTGTTTCAAATAACCTCAAAATGATGGTGACAGTCATGTAGGAAGAGTTGCTACGAACCTCAAAATAATGCGACAGTAATGTAGTAAGAGTTGCTACGAACCTCAAAATAATGCGACAGTGATGTCAGAAGAATTGCGAATGAACTCAAGATGATGCAAACAGTAATGTAGTGGTAGTTGCTAATCAAGTCAGTGATGCTTACAGTAATGTAGTAAGTGTTTCGAACAACCTCAAAGTGATGCTGACAGTCATGTAGTAAGACTTGCTACGAACCTCAAAATAATGCGACAGTGATGTCGGAAGAATTGCAAATGAACTCAAGATGATGCTAACAGTAATGTAGTAAGAGTTTCGAACACCCTCAAAGTGATGCTGACAGTCATTTAGTAAGAGTTGCTAATGAACTAAATTCAATGCTACAGTGATGTCGTGAGAATTGCTCATAAACTCAAAATGATGCTAACAGTAATGTAGTGATAGTTGCTAAAAAACTCAAAGTGATGCTGACAGTAATGTAGCAAGAGTTGCTCTGAACCTCAAAATAATGTGACAGTGATGTCAGAAGAATTGCTAATGATCTAAAAATGATGCAACAGTGATTTAGTAAGAATTGCGAATGAACTCAAAATGATGCTAACAGTAATGGAGTGAACGTTTCGAATAACCTCAAAGTGATGCTGACAGTCATGTACTAAGAGTTGCTACGAACCTCAAAATAATGCGACAGTAATGTAGTAAAAGTTGCTATGAACCTCAAAATATTGCGACAGTGATGTCGGAATAATTGCTCATGAACTTAAAATGATGCTAACAGTAATGTAGTGGTAGTTGCTAATCAAGTCAGTGATGCTTACAGTAATGTAGTAAGTGTTTCGAACAACCTCAAAGTGATGCTGACAGTCATATAGTAAGAGTTGCTACGAACCTCAAAATAATGTGACAGTGATGTCGGAAAAATTGCTTAAGATCTCAAAATGATGCGACAGTGATGTCAGCAGAAATGCTAATGAACTTAAAATGATGCAAACAGTAATGTAGTGGTAGTTGCTAATCAAGTCAGTGATGCTTAAAGTAATGTAGTAAGTGTTTCGAATAACCTCAAAGTGATGGTGACAGTCATGTAGGAAGAGTTGCTACGAACCTCAAAATAATGCGACAGTAATGTAGTAAGAGTTGCTACGAACCTCAAAATAATGCGACAGTGATGTCAGAAGAATTGCTAAAGATCTCAAAATGATGCGACAGTGATTTAGTAAGAAATTCTCATGAACTCAAAATGATGCTAACAGTAATGGAGTGAACGTTTCGAATAACCTCAAAGTGATGCTGACAGTCATGTAGTAAGTGTTGCTACGAACCTTAAAATAGTGCAACAACAATGTAGTAAGAGTTGCTACAAACCTCAAAATAATGCGAAAGTAATGTAGTAAAAGTTGCTACGAACCTCAAAATATTGCGACAGTGATGTCGGAATAATTGCTCATGAACTTAAAATGATGCTAACAGTAATGTAGTGGTAGTTGCTAATCAAGTCAGTGATGCTTACAGTAATGTAGTAAGTGTTTCGAATAACCTCAAAGTGATGGCGACAGTCATGTAGGAAGAGTTGCTACGAACCTCAAAATAATGCAACAGTAATGTAGTAAGAGTTGCTACGAACCTCAAAATAATGCAACAGTGATGTCAGAAGAATTGCTAAAGATCTCAAAATGATGCGACAGTGATTTAGTAAGAATTGCTCATGAACTCAAAATGATGCTAACAGTAATGGAGTGAACGTTTCGAATAACCTCAAAGTGATGCTGACAGTCTTGTACTAAGAGTTGCTACGGACCTCAAAATAATGCGACAGTGATGTCGGAAGAATTGCTAATGATCTCAAAATGATGCAACAGTGATGTCAGAAGAATTGCTAATGAACTCAAAAAGATGATAACAGTAATGGAGTGAAAGTTTCGAATAACCTCAAAGTGATGCTGACAGTCATGTAGTAAGAGTTGCCACAAACCTCAAAATAATGCGAAAGTAATGTAGTAAAAGTTGCTACGATCCTCAAAATATTGCGACAGTGATGTCGGAAGAATTGCTCATGAACTCAAGATGATGCTAACAGTAATGTAGTGGTAGTTGCTAATCAAGTCAGTGATGCTTACAGTAATGTAGTAAGTGTTTCGAACAACCTCAAAGTGATGCTGACAGTCATGTAGTAAGAGTTGCCACGAAACTCAATAAAATGCGACAGTAATGTAGTAAAAGTTGCTACGAACCTCAAAATATTACAACAGTGATGTCGGAAGAATTGCTAATGAACTTAAAATGATGCTAACAGTAATGTAGTAAGTGTTTCGAATAACCTCAAAGTGATGGTGACAGTCATGTAGTAAGAGTTGCTACGAACCTCAAAATAATGCGACAGTGATGTCAGAAGAATTGCTAAAGATCTGAAAAAGATGCGACAGTGATGTAGTAAGAATTGCTAATGAACGCAAAATGATTCTAACAGTAATGGAGTGAAAGTTTCGAATAACCTCAAAGTGATGCTGATAGTCATGTAGAAAGAATTGCTGCGAAACTCTAAATATTGCGACAGTGATGTCGGAAGAATTGCTAATGAACTCAAAATGATGCTAACAGTAATGTAGTGATAGTCGCTAATCAACTCAGTGATGCTTACAGTAATGTAGTAAGTGTTTCGAAGAACCTCAAAGTGATGCTGACAGTCATATAGTAAGAGTTGCTACGAACTTCAAAATAATGCCACAGTGATGTCAGAAGAATTGCTAAAGATCTCAAAATGATGCGACAGTGATTTAGTAAGAATTGCTAATGAACTCAAAATGATGCTAACAGTAATGCAGTGATCGTTTCGAATAACCTCAAAGTGATGCTGACAGTCATGTACTAAGAGTTCCTACAAACCTCAAAATAATGCGACAGTGATGTCAGAAGAATTGCTAATGATCTCAAAATGATGCGACATTGATGTCGTAAGAATTGCTAATGAACTCAAAATGATGCTAACAGTAATGGAGTAAGAGTTTCGAACAACCTCAAAGTGATGCTGACAGTCATTTAGTAAGAGTTGCTACGAACCTCAAAATAATGTGACAGTGATGTCAGAAGAATTGCTAATGATCTGAAAATGATGCGACAGTGATGTAGTAAGAATTGCTAATGAACTCAAAATGATGCTAACAGTAATGGAGTGAAAGTTTCGAATAACCTCAAAGTGATGCTGACAGTCATGTACTAAGAGTTGCTACGAACCTCAAAATAATGCGACAGTAATGTAGTAAGAGTTGTTACGAACCTCAAAATATTGCGACAGTGATGTCGGAAGAATTGCTAATGAACTCAAAATGATGCTAACAGTAATGTAGTGATAGTTGCTAATAAACTCAGTGATGCTTACAGTAATGTAGTAAGTGTTTTGAACAACCTCAAAGTGATGATGTGACAGTCATGTAGTAAGAGTGGCTTTGAACCTCAAAATAATGCGACAGTGATGTCAGAAGAATTGGTAATGATCTCAAACTGATGGGACAGTGATTTAGTAAGAATTGCTAATGAACTCAAAATGATGCTACAGTGATGTTGTGAGAATTGCTCATAAACTCAAAATGATGCTAACAGTAATGTAGTGATAGTTGCTAATAAACTCACAGTGATGCTGACAGTAATGAAGTAAGAGTTGCTATGAACCTTAAAATAATGCAACAATAATGTAGTAGGAGTTGCTACGAACCTCAAAATAATGTGACAGTGATGTCAGAAGAATTGCTAATGATCTCAAAATGATTCGACAGTGATTTAGTAAGAATTGCTAATGAACTCAAAATGATGCTAACAGTAATGGAGTGAACGTTTCGAATAACCTCAAAGTGATGCTGACAGTCATGTACTAAGAGTTGCTACGAACCTCAAAATAATGCGACAGTAATGGAGTAAAAGTTGCTACGAACCTCAAAATATTGCGACAGTGATGTCGGAGGAATTGCGAATGAACTCAAAATGATGCTAACAGTAATGTAGTGATAGTTGCTAATAAACTCAGTGATGCTTACAGTAATGTAGTAAGAGTTGCTACGAACCTTAAAATAATGCAACAATAATGTAGTAAGAGTTGTTACGAACCTCAAAATAATGCGACAGTAATGTAGTAAAAGTTGCTACTAACCTCAAAATATTGCGACAGTGATGTCGGAAGAATTGCTAATGAACTCAAGATGATGCTAACAGTAATGGAGTGAAACTTTCGAATAACCTCAAAGTGATGCTGACAGTCATGTAGTAAGTATTGCTACGAACCTCAAAATAATGCGACAGTAATGTAGTAAAAGTTTCTTCGAACCTCAAAATATTGCGACAGTGATGTCGGAAGAATTGCTAATGAACTCAAGATGATGCTAACAGTAATGTAGTGATAGTTGCTAATAAACTCAGTGATGCTTACAGTAATGTAGTAAGAGTTTCGAACAACCTCAAAGTGATGCTGACAGTCATGTAGTAAGAGTTGCTACGAACCTGAAAATAATGCGACAGTGATGTCGGAAGAATTCCTAATGATCTCAAAATGATGCGACAGTGATGTAGTAAGAATTGCTAATGAACTCAAAATGATGCTAACAGTAATGGAGTGAAAGTTTCGAATAACCTCAAAGTGATGCTGACAGTCATGTCGTAAGAGTTGCTACGAACCTCAAAATAATGCGACAGTGATGTCAAAAGAATTGCTAATGATCTCAAAATGATGCGACAGTGATGTAGTAAGAATTGCTAATGAACTCAAAATGATGCTAACAGTAATGGAGTGAAAGTTTCGAATAACCTCAAAGTGATGCTGACAGTCATGTCGTAAGTGTTGCTAAAAACCTCTAAATAATGCGACAGTAATGTAGTACAAGTTGCTTCGAACCTCAAAATATTGCGACAGTGATGTCGGAAGAATTGCTAATGAACTCAAGATGATGCTAAAAGTAATGTAGTGATAGTTGCTAAGAAACTCAGTGATGCTTACAGTAATTTAGTGATACTTGCTAATAAAATCAAAGAGATGCTGACAGTAATGTAGTAAGAGTTGCTACGAACCTTAAAATAATGCGACAGTAATGTTGTAAAAGTTGCTTCGAACCTCAAAATATTGCGACAGTGATGTCGGAAGAATTGCTAATTAACTCAAAATGATGCTAACAGTAATGTAGTGATAGTTGCTAAGAAACTCAGTGATGCTTAAAGTAATGTAGAAAGAGTTTCGAACAACCTCAAAGTGATGCTGACAGTCATTTAGTAAGAGTTGCTAATGAACTCAATTTAATGCTACAGTGATGTCGTGAGAATTGCTCAAAAACTCAAAATGATGCTTACAGTAATGTATTGATAGTTGCTAATAAACTTAGTGATGCTGACAGTAATGTAGTAAGTGTTTCGAATAACCTCAAAGTGATGCTGACAGTCATGTAGTAAGAGTTTCTACGAACCTCAATATAATGCGACAGTAATGTCGTAAAAGTTGCTACGAACCTCAAAATATTGCGAGAGTGATGTCGGAAGAATTGCTAATGAACTCAAAATGATGCTAACAGTAATGTAGTGATAGTTACTAATCAACTCGGTGATGCTTAATGTAATGTAGTAAGTGTTTCGAATAACCTCAAAGTGATGGTGACAGTCATGTAGTAAGAGTTGCGACGAACCTCAAAATAATGCGACAGTGATGTCAGAAAATTGCTAAAGATTTCAAAATGATGCGACAGTGATTTAGTAAGAATTGCTCATGAACTCAAAATGATGCTAACAGTAATGGAGTGAACGTTTCGAATAACCTCAAAGTGATGCTGACAGTCTTGTACTAAGAGTTGCTATGAACCTTAAAAAAATGCGTCAGTGATGTCGGAAGAATTGCTAATGATCTCAAAATGATGCGACAGTGATGTATTAAGAATTGCTAATGAACTCAAAATGATGCTACAGTGATGTTGTGAGAATTGCTCATAAACTCAAATAATGCAAACACTAATGTAGTGATAGTTGCTAAAAAACTCAAAGTGATGCTAACAGTAATGTAGTAAGAGTTGCTACGAACCTTAAAATAATTCAACAATAATGCAGTAAGAGTTGCTACGAACCTCAAAAAAATGCGACAGTATTGTAGGAAAAGTTGCTAGGAACCTCAAAATATTGCGACAGTGATGTCGGAAGAAATGCTAATGAACTCAAAATGATGTTAACAGTAATGTAGTGATAGTTGCTAATCAACTCAGTGATGCTTACAGTAATGTAGTAAGTGTTTCGAATAACCTCAAAGTGATGCTTACAGTCATGTAGTAAGTGTTGCTACAAACCTCAAAATATTGCGACAGTGATGTCGGAAGAATTGCTAATGAACTCAAGATGATGCTAACAGTAATAGAGTGAAACTTTCGAATGACCTCAAAGTGATGCTGACAGTCATGTAGTAAGTGTTGCTACGAACCTCAAAATAATGCGACAGTAATGTAGTAAAAGTTGCTACGAACCTCAAAATATTGCGACAGTGATGTCGGAAGAATTGCTAATGAACTCAAGATGATGCTAACAGTAATGTAGTGATAGTTGCTAAGAAACTCAGTAATGCTTACAGTAATGTAGGAAGAGTTTCGAACAACCTCAAAGTGATGCTGACAGTCATGTAGTAAGAGTTGCTAATGAACTCAATTTAATGCTACAGTGATGTCGTGAGAATTGCTCAACAACGCAAAATGATGCTAACAGTAATGTAGTGATAGTTGCTAATAAACTCAAAGCGATGCTGACAGTAATGTAGAAAGAGTTGCTAGGAACCTTAAAATAATGAAACAATAATGTAGTAAGAGTTGCTACGAACCTCAAAATAATGTGACAGTGATGTCGGAAGAATCGCTAATGATGTCAAAATGATGCGACAGTGATGTAGTTAGAATTGCTAATGAACTCAAGATGATGCTAACAGTAATGGAGTGAAACTTTCGAATAACCTCAAAGTGATGCTGACAGTCATGTAGTAAGTGTTGCTACGAACCTCAAAATAATGCGACAGTAATGTAGTAAAAGTTGCTACGAACCTCAAAATATTGCGACGGTGATGTCGGAAGAATTGCTAATGAACTCAAGATGATGCTAAAAGTAATGTAGTGATAGTTGCTAAGAAACTCAGTGATGCTGACAGTAATGTAGTGAGAGTTTCGAACAACCTCAAAGTGATGCTGACAGTCATTTAGTAAGAGTTGCTCATGAACTCAATTTAATGCTACAGTGATGTCGTGAGAATTGCTACACAACTCAAAATGATGCTAACAGTAATGTAGTGATAGCTGCTAATAAACTCAAAGTGATGCTGACAGTAATGTAGTAAGAGTTGCTACGAACCTTAAAATAATGCAACAATAATGTAGTAAGAGTTGCTACGAACCTCAAAATATTGTCACAGTGATGTCGGAAGAATTGCTAATGATCTCAAAATGATGCGACAGTGATGTAGTAAGAATTGCTAATGAACTCAAAATGATGCTAGCAGTAATGGAGTGAAAGTTTCGAATAACCTCAAAGTGATGCTGACAGTCATGTAGTAAGAGTTGCTACGAACCTCAAAATAATGCGACAGTGATGTCGGAAGAATTGCTAATGATCTCAAAATGACGCGACAGTGATGTAGTAAAAATTGCTAATGAACTAGAAATGATGCTAACAGTAATGGAGTGAAACTTTCAAATAACCTCAAAGTGATACTTACAGTTATGTAGTAAGTGTTGCTACGAACCTCAAAATAATGCGACAGTAATGTAGTAAAAGTTGCTACGAACCTCAAAATATTGCGACAGTGATGTCGGAAGAATTGCTAATGAACTCAAAATGATACTAACAGTAATGTAGTGATAGTTGCTAATCAACTCAGTGATGCTTACAGTAATGTAGGAAGAGTTTCGAACAACCTCAAAGTGATGCTGACAGTCATTTAGTAAGAGTTGCTAATGAACTCAATTCAATGCTACAGTGATGTCGTGAGAATTGCTCATAAACTCAAAATGATGCGACAGTAATGTAGTGATAGTTGCTAATAAACTTCAAGTGATGCTGACAGTAATGTAGTAAGAGTTGCTACGAACCTCAAAATAATGTGACAGTGATGTCGGAAGAATTGCTAATGATGTCAAAATGGTGCGACAGTGATGTAGTAAAAGTTGCTACGGACCTCAAAATATTGCAACAGTGATGTCGGAAGAATTGCTAATGAACTCAAGATGATGCTAACAGTAATGTAGTGATAGTTGCTAAGAAACTAAGTGATGCTTCCAGTAATGTAGTAAGAGTTTCGAACAACCTCAAAGTGATGCTGACAGTAATTTAGTAAGAGTTGCTAATGAACTCAATTTAATGCTACAGTGATGTCGTGAGAATTGCTCAACAACTCAAAATGATGCTAACAGTAATGTAGTGATAGTTGCTAATAAACTCAAGGTGATGCTGACAGTAATGTAGTAAGAGTTGCTACGAACCTTAAAATAATGCAACAATAATGTAGTAAGAGTTGCTACGAACCTCAAAATATTGCGACAGTGATGTCGGAAGAATTGCTAATGATCTCAAAATGATGCGACAGTGATGTCGTGAGAATTGCTCAACAACTCAAAATGATGCTAACAGTAATGGAGTGATAGTTGCTAATAAACTCAAAGTGATGCTGAGAGTAATGTAGTAAGAGTTGCTACGAACCTCAAAATGATGCGACAGTGATGTCGGAAGAATTGCTAATGAACTCAAGATGATGCTAACAGTAATGGAGTGAAACTTTCAAATAACCTCAAAGTGATACTGACAGTCATGTAGTAAGTGTTGCTACAATCCTCAAAATAATGCGACAGTAATGTAGTAAAAGTTGCTACGAACCTCAAAATATTGCGACAGTAATGTCGGAAGAATTGCTAATGAACTCAAGATGATGCTAACAGTAATGTAGTGATTGTTGCTAAGAAACTCAGTGATGCTTACAGTAATGTAGAAAGTGTTTCGAACAACCTCAAAGTGATGCTGACAGTCATGTAGTAAGAGTTGCTACGAACCTCAAAATAATGCGACAGTGATGTCAGAAGAATTGCTAAAGATCTCAAAATGATGCGACAGTGATGTCAGAAGAATTGGTAATGATCTCAAAATGATGCTAAAAGTAATGGAGTGAACGTTTCGAATAACGTCAAAGTGATCCTGACAGTCATGTAGTAAGAGTTGCTACGAACCTCAAAAAAATGCGACAGTAATGTAGTAAAAGTTGCTACGAACCTCAAAATACTGCGACAGTGATGTCGGAAGAATTGCTAATGAACTCAAAATGATGCTAAACGTAATGTAGTGATAGTTGCTAATCAAGTCAGTAATGCTTTCAGTCATGTAGTAAGTGTTTCGAAGAACCTCAAAGTGATGCTGACAGTCCTGTAGTAAGAGTTGCTCCGAACCTCAAAATACTGCGACAGTGATGTCGGAAGAATTGCTAATGAACTCAAAATGATGCTAAAAGTAATGTAGTGAACGTTTCGAATAACCTTAAAGAGATGCTGAAGGTCATGTAGAAAGAGTTGCTACGAACATCAAAATAATGCGACAGTGATGTCAGAAGAATTGCTAATGATCTCAAAATGATGCGACAGTGATGTAGTAAGAATTGCTAATGAACTCAAAATGATGCTAACAGTAATGTAGTGATAGTTGCTCATGAACTCAGTGATGCTTACAGGAATGTAGTAAGAGTTTCGAAGAACCTCAAAGTGATGCTGACAGTCATGTAGTAAGTGTTGCTACGAACCTAAAAATAATACGACAGTGATGTAGTAAAAGTTGCCACGAACCTCAAAATATTGCGACAGTGATGTCGGAAGAATTTCTAATGAACTCAAAATGATTCTACAAGTAATGTAGTGATAGTTGCTAATCAACTCAGTGATGCTTACAGTAATGTAGTAAGTGTTTCGAACAACCTCAAAGTGATGCTGACAGTCATGTAGTAAGAGTTCCTACGAACCTCAAAATAATGCGACAGTGATGTCGAAAGAATTGCTAATGATCTCAAAATGATGCGACAGTGATGTAGTAAGAATTGCTAATGAACTCAAAATGATCCTAACAGTAATGGAGTGAAAGTTTCGAATAACCTCAAAGTGATGCTCACAGTCATGTAGTAAGTGTTGCAACGAACCTCAAAATAATGCGACAGTAATGTAGTAAAAGTTGCTACGAACCTCAAAATATTGCGACAGTGATGTCGGAAGAATTTCTAATGAACTCAAGATGATGCTAACAGTATTGTAGTGATAGTTGCTAATGAACTCAATGATGCTTACAGTAATGTAGTAAGTGTTTCGAACAACCTCAAAGTGATGCTGACAGTAATGTAGTAAGAGTTGCTATGAACCTCAAAATAATGCGACAGTGATGTCTGAAGAATTGCTAAAGATCTCAAAATGATTCGACAGTGATTTAGTAAGAATTGCTAATGAACTCAAAATGATGCTAACAGTAATGGAGTGAAAGTTTCGAATAACCTCAAAGTGATGCTCACTGTCATGAAGTAAGTGTTTCTACGAACCTCAAAATATTGCGACAGTGATGTCAGAAGAATTGGTAATGATCTCAAACTGATGGGACAGTGATGTCGGAAGAATTGCTAATGAACTCAAGATGATCTAACAGTAATGTAGTGATAGTTGCTAATAAACTCAGTGATGCTTACTGTAATGTAGTAAGAGTTTCGAATAACCTCAAAGTGATGCTGACAGTCATGTAGTAAGAGTTGCTACGAACCTCAATTTAATGCTACTGTGATGTCTATGAATTGCTCATAAACTCAAAATGATGCTAACAGTAATGTAGTAAAAGTTGATATGAACCTCAAAATAATGCGACAGTGATGTCAGAAGAATTGCTAATGATCTCAAAATGATGCTTACAGTAATGTAGTAAGTGTTTCGAACAACCTCAAAGTGATGCTGACAGTCATGTAGTAAGAGTTGCTACGAACCTCAATTTAATGCTACAGTGATGTCTATGAATTGCTAATAAACTCAAAATGATGCTAACAGTAATTTGTAGTGATAGTTGCTAATAAACTCAAAGTGATTCTGACAGTAATGTAGAAAGAGTTGCTACGAACCTTTAAATAATGCAACAGTAATGTAGTAAAAATTGATACGAACCTCAAAATAATGCGACAGTGATGTCAGAAGAATTGCTAATGATCTCAAAATGATGCGACAGTGATGTAGTAAGAATTGCTAATGAACTCAAAATGATGCTAACAGTAATGGAGTGAAAGTTTCGAATAACCTCAAACTGATGCTGACGGTCATGTAGTAAGAGTTGCTACGAACCTCAAAATAATGCGACAGTGATGTCGGAAGAATTGCTAATGAACTCAAAATGATGCTAACAGTAATGGAGTGAAAGTTTCGAATAACCTCAAAGTGATGCTGACAGTCATGTGGTTTGAGTTGCGAGTTAATTAAAAATGATGCTGACAGTGATGTCGTAAGAATTGCTAATGAACTCAAAGTGATGCTGACAGTAATGGAGTGATAGTTGCTAATCAACTCAGTGATGCTTACAGTCATGTAGTAAGAGTTGCTACGAACATCAAAATAATGCGACAGTGATGTCAGAAGAATTGCTAATGATCTCAAAATGATGCGACAGTGATGTAGTAAGAATTGCTAATGAACTCAAAATGATGCTAACAGTAATGGAGTGAAAGTTTCGAATAACCTCAAAGTGATGCTGACGGTCATGTAGTAAGAGTTGCTACGAACCTCAAAATAATGCGACAGTAATGTAGTAAAAGTTGCTACGAACCTAAAAATATTGCGACAGTGATGTCAGAAGATTTGCTAATGAACTCAAAATGATGCTAACAGTAATGTAGTGATAGTTGCGATAAACTCAGTGATGCTTACAGTAATGTAATAAGTGTTTCGAAAAACCTCAAAGTGACGCTGACAGTCATGTAGTAAGAGTTGCTACGAACCTCAAAATAAAACGACAGTGATGTCAAAAGAATTGATAATGATCTCAAACTGATGGGACAATGATGTTGTAAGAATTGCTAATGAACTCAAAATGATGCTAACAGTAATGTAGTGATAGTTGCTATAAACTCAAGTGATGCTGACAGTCATGTAGAAAGAGTTGCTACTAACCTCAATTTAATGCTACAGTGATGTCTATGAATTGCTAATAAACTCAAAATGATGCTAACAGTAATGTACTGATAGTTGCTAATAAACTCAAAGTGATGATGACAGTAATGTAGTAAGTGTTGCTACGAACCTTTAAATAATGCAACAGTAATGTAGTAAGAGTTGCTACGAACCTCAAAATAATGCGACAGTGATGTCAGAAGAATTGCTAATGATCTCAAAATGATGCGACAGTGATGTAGTAAGATTTGCTAATGAACTCAAAATGATGCTAATAGTAATGGAGTGAAAGTTTTGAATAACCTCAAAGTGATGCTGACGGTCATGTAGTAAGAGTTGCTCCGAACCTCAAAATATTGCGACAGTGATGTCGGAACAATTGCTAATGAACTCAAAATGATGCTAACAGTAATGTAGTGATCGTTGCTAACAAACTCAGTGATGCTTACAGTAATGTAGTAAGTGTTTCGAACAACCTCAAAGTGATGCTGACAGTCATGTAGTAAGAGTTGCTACTAACCTCAAAATGATGCTAACAGTTATGTAGTGATAGTTGCAAATGAACTCAAAGTGATGCTGACAGTAATGTCGTAAGTGTTTCGAACAACCTCAAAGTGATGCTGACAGTCATGTAGTAAGAGTTGCTACGAACCTTAAAATAATGCAACAGTAAAGTAGTAAGAGTTGCTTCGAACCTCAAAATAAAACGACAGTGATGTCAAAAGAATTGTTAATAATCTCAAACTGATGGGACAGTGATGTTGTAAGAATTGCAAATGAACTCAAAATGATGCTAACAGTAATGTAGTGATAGTTGCTATAAACTAAAGTGATGCTGACAGTCATGTAGTAAGAGTTGCTACGAACCTCAATTTAATGCTACAGTGATGTCTATGAATTGCTAATGAACTCAAAATGATGCTAACAGTAATGTAGAAAGACTGGCTACGAACCTTTAAATAATGCAACAGTAATGCAGTTAAAGTTGATACGAACCTCAAAATAATGCGACAGTGATGTCAGAAGAATTACTAATGATCTCAAAATGATGCGACAGTGATGTAGTGATAGTTTCGAACAACCTCAAAGTGATGCTGACAGTCATGTAGTAAGAGTTGCTACGAACCGCAAAATATTGCGACAGTGATGTCGTAAGAATTGCTTATAAGCTCAAAATGAAGCTAACAGTAATGGAGTGAAAGTTTCGAATAACCTCAAAGTGATGCTGACAGTTATGTAGTAAGAGTTGAAACTAGAACAACAAACTGTCCTCTGATGGTTGGACAGGTTGGTTTGGTCCGTCCTCTCACTCATCATTAAAGCCCTTATTACTCATCATTCATCCAATCTGACACTCACGTCTGCAGAGGGGAATCCCCAGCAGCCCGCGGCCCACATGGAGCAGTCTCGGCCAATCACGTGGGGCCTGCAGCGGCACCGACCACCAAATGGCTCGCAGGTGTCACTCTCAGCTCCAACCTCATGGCAGGCACAAGGCAGGGCGCCGTTGGTGAAGAGAGCCCAAGAGACACAGCTGAGCTGAGACAGAATGGAGACGAAGGACAGGAGGGACGACAGAGAAAAAGGAAACGTTAGCGAGACATTTTAGGAAAATTAGTTCAGTGGGGAAAAGGTTCTTAGCCAAACTTGCTAAATGGAAGGACAACAAAAAAACAAAGATCTTAACAAGAAAATTTGCACAAAATGAAACCCTGCAAGAGAAAGTAAATCAAGAACTAAATATTCTTGAGGCTCAGGTCTTTAGTTCCAATGCTTGTAAATGACATCTGAATGCATTCACAACCCAAATCTGAGCAGACAGAAGCGTCCCAGTCAGGCCCAGTTTAGTTCCTCTAGAACATTCAGGGATACAGAACAGGGACCAACTCAGGCTGAGAGACACCGACTTGACATGAAAGCTGTTGAGGCCACAGTTGCTGATGAAGTGGTCAGATTTCTCCAGTGGTTCTTGGTTCAGGGAGCTGGAGCTGGAGCTGCTCTCAGGCACCACCAGGACGTGATCCTGGAGAGACAGAAGGAAGAAGTCCAGGCCTGACAGAGGAGAAGGAGGCACAGAGTAGAAACAGCAGATACGTGTGGGGAAAGGGAGAGGGTATCAGTCCAGCAGAGGAGCAGGAAACCTACCACCACAGTGCTCTGCCTGCACGAACCTGCAGGTGAGGAGGACCTGGTGGTCCGGCACATCCAGAATGATCTGGTTTTCAGACACCGGCACGTTTCGGCAGCCGTAAGCGTGGGGACAGAAGGAGGCGTTGGCGTGGCCTGAAAGACACAAACAACCATCTCCATTTGAATGTTTCTCAAACAGCCGGAGCAGGAAAGCTAAGATGAATCAAAGATCCTCCACCCTGCCAGATCCGACCCTGGTAATGTAGACCTACACAGGGTGGGTGGGGTGGAGCGGTTGGTGGTGGTGGAGGATGAAGACGTATCTGCCCAAAGCCTGGACACGGTGGAGTCTACCGCAGCGTTCTGAGTAGAAGGATGAGAGCGATGTTCAATGGTACATGTTTTCTTTCCTGAACCGCCGATGTTTCCAATCACGAATCTCAGTCATGAGATTTGAACATCATGAAGGAGTTCAAAAGTGTCAAACTGGGCCGGTCTCCATTTTATGAGTCCGGAGACCGAGGATAAAACTACAAGTCCCTGGTTCAGATTTGACTCGTCTGAATCCAAACACAGCAGCGTTCTTCCACCAGGCCAGATTAGTTGATCATGATAACAAGATATCTTCATGCTACTACAACACACAAACTCATCACCAGAAAAGACTTCATGTTGGAACAACAAATCTCCTCCCAATGGGAAACACATTGGGAGGAGAAACAAGAGCGCTGAGGGGACACAGGAGGAGCTACAGGGGGAGGGAAGGTGGATCAGAACCATTCTAACAAGAGCGCTGAGGGGACACAGGAGGAGCTACAGGGGGGGGGGGGAGGTGGATCAGAACCGTTCTAACAAGAGCGCTGAGGGGACACAGGAGGAGCTACAGGGGGAGGGAAGGTGGATCAGAACCGTTCTAACAAGAGCGCTGAGGGGACACAGGAGGAGCTACAGGGGGAGGGAAGGTGGATCAGAACCGTTCTAACAAGAGCGCTGTCCCACTAATGTTCCTCACCAGAATCCACCTGTCAGGGGGGAACCGTCCATGGGTGCTGATGCAGCGGACTGAAGGTTCAACGTAGTCCATGCTGAACTGGTCTTTAGGCACCAGGTGGTCTTTGTGCTAAAAACAGCAGAAAAAAAGACAAAAAGGGGAGAATTTTAACAAAAGTATGCAAATGAGCTGAAGATCAAAATACAAAAAGTAAATCAAGGTTTTTTTTTCAAATGATTGTCAGCTATTTAGCTAAGAGAAGGACAAATGTCAATCAAGATGTCAGAATGGAACGATCCCACTGGCTTCTGGTCAAGGGAACCATGGAGATGCTAACTTCCTGTTGGACTATCAGGGTGTCTCATCCATGACATGCTAACTTCCTGTTGGACGATAAGTGTGTCTCATCCCTGACATGCTAACTTCCTGTTGGACTATCAGGGTGTCTCATCCCTGACATGCTAACTTACTGTTGGACGATAAGCGTGTCTCATCCCTGACATGCTAACTTCCTGTTGGACTATCAGGGTGTCTCATCCCTGACATGCTAACTTCCTGTTGGACGATCAGGGTGTCTCATCCATGACATGCTAACTTCCTGTTGGACGATAAGTGTGTCTCATCCCTGACATGCTAACTTCCTGTTGGACTATCAGGGTGTCTCATCCCTGACATGCTAACTTACTGTTGGACGATAAGCGTGTCTCATCCCTGACATGCTAACTTCCTGTTGGACTATCAGGGTGTCTCATCCCTGACATGCTAACTTCCTGTTGGACGATCAGGGTGTCTCATCCCTGACATGCTAACTTCCTGTTGGACGATAAGCGTGTCTCATCCCCGACATGCTAACTTCCTGTTGGACGATAAGCGTGTCTCATCCCTGACATGCTAACTTCCTTTTGGACTATCAGGGTGTCTCATCCCTGACATGCTAACTTCCTGTTGGACTATAAAGCCTGATTTATGCTTCTGTGTCGAGTAGTATTCATACCTCCGCCGTAGCCTGAAACGCGCCTCCAAAAAATCCTGCTTACGCATCGCGTCGACGCGTGGTGACGTCAACGTCGAGGACTGTGATGGGTCCGCTCAGAACGTTATTTCCGGTTCAGTCGCAGCACAACACCGCCATTTTCAAAGTTTCTGTGGTGAAGGCTCCAAGAAAAAATGGACCAAGCTGAAGAAAGGATTATCGAGGAGGTGCTCAAGTACGACCACCTCTACAACGCCTCTTCGCGGCACAACAAAGACTGACAAATGGCCAACAATTGTTGTCTGTGACCGGAAGAAAACCAAGGAATCCGACAAGAGCCCCGTAAACAATACAAAGACAAAGCCACACCCCCTAGCGGCTTGGCGGTGAATTGCAGAGCAACGCGTTCCCTCGACGCAGAATAAACCAGGCTTTCCAGTCGCACCAGTTTTACGCCCCCGTGCCAGATAAGGACCCCCATCGGGCTGTGCCACTCTGGAGGGAGCGCGTCTCACAGTCAGTCAGCGGAACCATGCGGATCCGGGCCGGAGCTGTGGGAAGGAGCGCCAATTGTATCGGGTTGTTGTTTTCTGGACTGCAGCAGAACAGGAGCAGCCGGGACTGGAATGTAGAAGTAGGTTATCTTGAAGTTGAAGTTATGGTGAACGATATTGTGGTTCAACACTTTAATGAGCTTTAAGGCAAACATATTTCATGAGGAAACAACGCCGCAATGGACGGATTTCAGCGGCACACAACAACGTATCCGATACACCTCATTGGAAACCTGGTGGTCTAAGACTAAGAAACACCAGTCACCATGAAGAAAGGAACTTTTAGCTGAGCACTCATGTTCTTTTCTGCAGGTTGAATGTGGCATTTGTTGGACTGAAGCGTCTCATCTCAACAAAAGCACCTCTTCAGTGCTGAGGCATGATGGGGCCAGGCATGAGAATGAAGTCCCAGATCCACCAGGATGAACTCAGGTATACAGCCACTCTCCAACTGACTCACAGTTGCTTCATTGATCATTAATTCCTATTCATTTCTTCTCTCCTTCATCTTTAACCATCCAGCTTCCAGGAAGCAGATGCTGGATGAGGCTCTGCTGAATTTCATCCTGAAGGACTGCCAGCCCCTCAGCACTGTTGAGAGGGAAGGGTTCAGGGAACTGGTTCAGGTCCTTGAGCCTCATATGTTTGCCAACCAGAAAGGTTTGTGTGGAAATGATCTAAAGCAGTCGTTGATATCTCCAGTTTATTTCATCTTGAATTTCAATGTATTGATTTACTCTGGGTGTCATTTTCAGACCATCAAACAAACGGTGGCCAAAAAGTACCAGGAGGAACGGGAAGGAGTGAAAAAGGAAGTCCAGCTGCCATGTGGACATCTGTGGACATGGAGGCTCCCTTGGCTCTGACCTGTCACTGCATTCGTGAGAATGAATGTGTTGGGAGTGCAAGACTTTCCACAAAGTCACCCTGCTGACAGTTTGGCCCCAGTCCAAAGAGGCATGATGGAGGACTGGGCCATCACCAACAAAGTGAAGTGTCTTTTGAGCGACGCAGCACCAAACATGACAGCATCCACTAGACAGCTCCAAATTCACCACTCAGTCTGCACTGCACATCGTCTGAATCTAGGAGTCAGAAAATCCTGTGATCAGATCCCCACTTCCATCATCAGACACAAAGCCAGGAACACTGTCACATCCTTCAGATCAGCACTACAGCCAAGGAGAAGCTGGCTCAGGTGCAGCAACAGATGGGAGGGCCAACCCTGAAACTCATCAGTGAGGTGCCAACACGCTGGAACAGCACACACAGCTGTCAGGGCTGCATGATGAGAGGGAACCAGTGTGGGAACCTCTGGCCTCTCTAAGACAGATTTGACTCCACTGACAGCTGAGGAGTTCACCACCATAGGAGAAGCACTTCTAGTAAACAGAGGTCATTCTAGTAGCCTGGTCCCTCTGTGGTTGAGCTATAATTTTAGGAAATATGGTCATTATTCAATGGTGACATCTCTCTGCTGAATAATGTAGAACTGAACGGATCCACTGGACCTTCTTTTTACAAACAGCAGCATGCAGCAGCTGTCCTGAGTGGAAAACTGCACATTTCTGTTGGTGAGAGTTAATCAAGCGATGGACTTTGTCTCTCAACAAAAGCTGTGTGGAAAAACCCTGCAGCTACGAGCGCTTCAGATTCTGAGAGTGATTCTTACGCCATTGGCTGGTTTAACCTGGCGTCTGACCGTGGAGGTGGCCGAGAGGAGCGTGACATGGCTGCACAGGTAAATCAACTAAAGCAGTGTTAGTCTTTGGCAGCAGGCCAGGCCGACAAATGCTAATGTCTCTGACTGACTGACTGATGAAGTTGGACCATTGGTCAGCCACAATGATGCATGACCACAAATAGTGGCCTGGGTCTTGATGGAGCTCACAAGACTGTTAGCATCATTTTGATGTCATGAGCAACTCTCACCACATCACTGTAGCATCATTTCTTAGGTTAGTAGCAACTCTCACGACATCACTGTCAGCATCATTTTGAGATTAGTAGCAACTCTCATTACATCACTTTCGCATCATTTTGAGGTTCGTAGCAACTCTCACCACATCACTGTAGCATCATTTCTTAGGTTCATAGCAACTCTCATTACATCACTTCAGCATCATTTCTTAGGTTCATAGCAACTCTCATTACATCACTGTCAGCATCATTTTCAGGTTTTTAGCAAGGATACTACATTACTGTCAGTATCCTTTTGAGGTTTTTAGCAACTCTCACTACATGACGGTCACCATCATTTATTAGGTTTGTAGCAACTCTCATTACATCACTGTAGCATCATTTTGAGGATAGTAGCAACTCTCACGACATCACTGGAGCCTCATTTTTAGGTTAGTAGCAACTCTCATTACATCACTGTTGCATCATTTTGAGGTTCGTCGAAACTCTCATTACATCACTGTCACCATCATTTTTAATTTAGTAGTAACTCTCACTACATTACTGTAGCATCATTTCTTAGGTTAGTAGCAACTCTCATTACATCAGTGGAGCATCATTTCTTAGGTTAGTAGCAACTCTCACCACATCACTTTAGCATCATTTTGAGGTCGGTAACAACTCTCACGACATCAATGTTAGCATCATTTTGAGGATTTTCGCAACTCACACTACATTACTGTCAGCATAATTTTTAGGTTCATTGCAACTCTCACGACATCACTGTCAGCATAATTTTAAGGTTAGTAGCAACTCTCACTACATTACTGAAGCATCATTTTGGAGGATAGGATCAACTCTAACGACATCACTGTAAGGATCATTTTTCGGTTAGTAGCAACTCTCACAACATCACCTTAGCATCATTTTGAGATTAGTAGCAACTATCACTACATCACTGTGGCATAATTTCTTAGGTTTGTAGCAACTCTCATTACATCTCTGTAGCATCATTTTGATGTTCGAAGCAACTCTCATTACATCACTGTCAGCATCATTTTCAGGTTTTTAGCAACTCTCACTACATTACTGTCAGCATCCTTTTGAGGTTTTTAGTAACTCTCACTACATCACTGTCACCATCATTTTGAGGTTTGTAGCAACTCTCACTTCATCACTTTCAGCATCATTTTGAGGATAGTAGCAACTCTCACGACATTACTGAAGCATCATTTTGGAGGATAGTAGCAACTCTTACGACATTACTGTAAGCATCATTTTTAGGTTAGTGGCAACTCTCACCACATCACTCTAGCATCATTTTGAGATTAGTAGCAACTCTCACAACATCACTGTAGCATCATTTTGAGGTTCGTAGAAACTCTGATGACATCACTTTCAGCATCATTTTGAGATTAGTAGCAACTCCCACCATAGTACTTTAGCATCATTTTGAGGATCGTAGCAACTCTCACCATAGTACTTTAGCATCATTTTTAGGTTAGTAGCAACTCTCATTACATCACTGTAGCATCATTTTGAGGTTCAAAGAAACTCTCACGACATCACTGTCAGCATCATTTTAAGGTTAGCAGCAAGTCTCACTACATGACTGTCACCATCATTTTGAGGTTAGTAGCAACTCTCACCACATCACTGTAGCATCATTTCTTAGGTTAGTAGCAACTCTCATTACATCACTTTAGCATCATTTTGAGATTAGTAGCAACTCTCACCACATCACTGTAGCATCATTTCTTAGGTTAGTAGCAACTCTCATTACATCACTGTAGCATCATTTTGAGGTTCGTAGCAACTCTTACTACATCACTGGAGCATCATTTTGAGTTTTTTGAAACTATTACCACATCACTGTCACATCATTTTGAGATTTTTAGCAACTCTCACGAAATCACTGTAGCATCATTTGGAGGATAGTAGCAACTCTCATTACATGACTGTCAGCATCATTTTTAAAGGTTTTAAGCAACTCTTACTGCATCACTGGAGCATCATTTTGAGGTTTTTAGTCAACCTAATACATTACTGTAGCATCATTTTGAGGATCGTAGCAACTCTCACTACATCACTGTAGAATCATTTTGAGGTTCGTAGCAACTCTCACCACATTACTGTAGCATCATTTTGAGGTTCGTAGCAACTCTCACCACATCACTTTGGCATGATTTTGAGGTTCTTAACAACTCTCACCACATTACTGTCAGCATCATTTTGAGGTTCGTAGCAACTCTCACTAAATTACTGTTGCATCATTTTTAGGATTTTAGCAACTCTCACCACATCACTTCAGCATCATTTTGAAATTTTTTCGCAACTCTTACCACATTACTGTAGCATCATTTTGAGATTCGTAGCAACTCTCACTACATTACTGTCAGCATCATTTTGAGGTTTTTAGCAACTCTCACTACATCACTTTAGCATCATTTTTTAGATTAGTAGCAACTCTCACTATATCACTTTAGCATCATTTTGAGATTTTTAGCAACTCTCACCACATAACTGTCAGCATCATTTTGAGGTCTTTCGCAACTCTTACCACATCACTGTCGCATCATTTTGAGATTTTAAGAAACTCTCACCACATCACTGTGGCATCATTTTGAGGTTTTAAGCAACTCTTACTGCATCACTGTAGCATCATTTTGAGGTTTTAAGCAACTCTCACCACATTACTGTAGCATCATTTTGAGGTTCGTAGCAACTCTCACTACATTACTGTTGCATCATTTTTAGGATTTTAGCAACTCTCACCACATCACTTCAGCATCATTTTGAGATTTTTCGCAACTCTTACCACATTACTGTAGCATCATTTTGAGATTCGTAGCAACTCTCACTACATCACTGTAGCATCATTTTGAGGTTTTAAGCAACTCTTACCACATTACTGTAGCATCATTTTGAGATTCGTAGCAACTCTCACTACATTACCGTCAGACTCATTTTGAGGTTTTAAGCAACTCTTACTGCATCACTGGAGCATCATTTTCAGGTCCGGAGCAACTCTCACTACATCACTGTAGCATCATTTTGAGGTTTTAGCAACCTAATACATTACTGTAGCATCATTTTGAGGATCGTAGCAACTCTCACTACATCACTGTTGCATCATTTGAGATTTTAAGCAACTCTCACTACATCACTGTAGCATCATTTGGAGGATAGTAGCAACTCTCACCACATCACTGGAGCATCATTTTGAGGTTCGTAGCAACTCTCACTATATCACTTTAGCATCATTTTGAGATTTTTAGCAACTCTCACCACATTACTGTCAGCATCATTTTGAGGTTCGTAGCAACTCTCACTATATCACTTTAGCATCATTTTGAGATTTTAAGAAACTCTCACCACATCACTGTAGCATCATTTTGAGGTTTTAAGCAACTCTTACTGCATCACTGTAGCATCATTTTCAGGTCCGTAGCAACTCTCACTACATCACTGTAGCATCATTTTGAGGTTTTAAGCAACTCTCACCACATTACTGTAGCATCATTTTGAGGTTCGTAGCAACTCTCACTACATTACTGTTGCATCATTTTTAGGATTTTAGCAACTCTCACCACATCACTTCAGCATCATTTTGAGATTTTTCGCAACTCTTACCACATTACTGTAGCATCATTTTGAGATTCGTAGCAACTCTCACTACATTACTGTCAGCATCATTTTGAGGTTTTTAGCAACTCTCACTACATCACTGTAGCATCATTTTTAGGTTCTTAGCAACTCTCACTACATGACTGTCAGACTCATTTTGAGGTTTTAAGCAACTCTTACTGCATCACTGGAGCATCATTTTCAGGTCCGTAGCAACTCTCACTACATCACTGTAGCATCATTTGGAGGATAGTAGCAACTCTCACCACATCACTGTCGCATCATTTTGAGATTTTAAGCAACTCTCACTAAATGACTGTCAGCATCATTTTAAGGTTTTAAGCAACTCTTAATGCATCACTGGAGCATCATTTTGAGATTTGAAGCAACTCTCACTACATCACTTTAGCATCATTTTTTAGATTAGTAGCAACTCTCACTACATCACTGGAGCATCATTTTGAGGTTTTTAGCAACTCTCACCACATTACTGTCAGCATCATTTTGAGATTTGAAGCAACTCTCACTACATCACTTTAGCATCATTTCTTAGATGAGTAGCAACTCTCACTGTATCACTGTAGCATCATTAAGAGGTTTTTAGCAACTCTTACCACATTACTGATGCATCATTTGGAGGATAGTAGCAACTCTCACTACATCACTGGAGCATCATTTTGAGGTTTTTAGCAACTCTCACCACATTACTGTCAGCATCATTTTGAGATTTGAAGCAACTCTCACTACATCACTTTAGCATCATTTCTTAGATGAGTAGCAACTCTCACTGTATCACTGTAGCATCATTAAGAGGTTTTTAGCAACTCTTACCACATTACTGATGCATCATTTGGAGGATAGTAGCAACTCTCACCACATCACTGGAGCATCATTTTGAGGTTCGTAGCAACTCTCACTATATCACTCTGACATCATTTTGAGATTTTTAGCAACTCTCACCACATTACTGTCAGCATCATTTTGAGGTCTTTCGCAACTCTTACCACATCACTGTCGAATCATTTTGAGATTTTAAGAAACTCTCACCACATCACTGTAGCATCATTTTGAGGTTTTAAGCAACTCTTTCTGCATCACTGGAGCATCATTTTCAGGTCCATAGCAACTCTCACTACATCACTGTAGCATCATTTTGAGGTTTTAAGCAACTCTCACCACATTACTGTAGCATCATTTTGAGGTTCGTAGCAACTCTCACTACATTACTGTTGCATCGTTTTTAGGATTTTAGCAACTCTCACCATATCACTTCAGCATCATTTTTAAAATTTTTCGCAACTCTTACCACATTACTGTAGCATCATTTTGAGATTCGTAGCAACTCTCACCTCATTACTGTCAGCATCATTTTGAGGTTTTTAGCAACTCTCACTACATCACTTTAGCATCATTTTGAGATTAGTAGCAACTATCACCACATCACAGTGGCATCATTTCTTAGGTTTGTAGCAACTCTCATTACATCACTGTAGCATCATTTTGAGGTTCGTAGAAACTCTGACGACATCACTTTCAGCATCATTTTGAGATTAGTAGCAACTCTCACCATAGTACTTTAGCATCATTTTGAGGATAGTAGCAACTCTCACGACATTACTGGAGCCTCATTTTTAGGTTTTTAGCAACTATCACTACATCACTGTTAGCATCATTTCTTAGGTTTGTCGCAACTCTCATTACATCACTGTAGCATAATTTTGAGGTTCAAAGAAACTCTCACGACATCACTGTCAGCATCATTTTAAGGTTAGCATCAAGTCTCACTACATGACTGTCACCATCATTTTGAGGTTAGTAGCAACTCTCACCACATCACTGTAGCATCATTTCTTAGGTTAGTAGCAACTCTCATTATATCACTTTAGCATCATTTTGAGATTAGTAGCAACTCTCACCCCATCACTGTGGCATCATTCCTTAGGTTAGTAGCAACTCTCATTACATCACTGTCAGCATCATTTTGAGGTTTTTAGCAACTCTCACCACATCACTGTGGCATCATTTTAAGGTTTTAAGCAACTCTTACTGCATCACTGGAGCATCATTTTGAGATTTGAAGCAACTCTCACCACATCACTTTAGCATCATTTCTTAGATTAGTAGCAACTGTCACTACATCACTGCAGCATCATTTTGAGGTTTTTAGCAACTCTTCCTACATCACTTTTAGTTTTTTGAAACTATTACCACATCACTGTCACATCATTTTGAGATTTTTAGCAACTCTCACGAAATCACTGTAGCATCATTTGGAGGATAGTAGCAACTCTCATTACATGACTGTCAGCATCATTTTTAAAGGTTTTAAGCAACTCTTACTGCATCACTGGAGCATCATTTTGAGGTTTTTAGTCAACCTAATACATTACTGTAGCATCATCTTGAGGATCGTAGCAACTCTCACTACATCACTGTAGAATCATTTTGAGGTTCGTAGCAACTCTCACCACATTACTGTAGCATCATTTTGAGGTTCGTAGCAACTCTCACCACATCACTGTAGCATCATTTCTTAAGTAAGTAGCAACTCTCATTAAATCACTTTGGCATGATTTTGAGGTTCTTAACAACTCTCACTACATTACTGTCAGCATCATTTTGAGGTTTTAAGCAACTCTTACTGCATCACTGGAGCATCATTTTGAGGTCCGTAGCAACTCTCACTACATCACTGTAGCATCATTTGAGATTTTAAGCAACTGTCACTACATCACTGTAGCATCATTTGGAGGATAGAAGCAACTCTCACTACATCACTGTAGCATCATTTTGAGATTCGTAGCAACTCTCACTACATTACTGTCAGCATAATTTTGAGGTTCGTTGCAACTCTCACTACATCACTGTAGCATCATTTTTAGGTTCTTAGCAACTCTCACTACATGACTGTCAGACTCATTTTGAGGTTTTAAGCAACTCTTACTGCATCACTGGAGCATCATTTTCAGGTCCGTACCAACTGTCACTACATCACTGTAGCATCATTTGGAGGATAGTAGCAACTCTCACCACATCACTGTCGCATCATTTTGAGATTTTAAGCAACTCTCACAACATGACTGTCAGCATCATTTTAAGGTTTTAAGCAACTCTTACTGCATCACTGGAGCATCATTTTGAGATTTGAAGCAACTCTCACTACATCACTTTAGCATCATTTTTTAGATTAGTAGCAACTCTCACTACATTACTGTCAGCATCATTTTTAGGTTTTTAGCAACTCTCACTACATCACTGTCACATCATTTTGAGATTTTAAGCAACTCTCACTACATCATTGTAGCATCATTTGAAGGATAGTAGCAACTCTCACCACATCACTGTCGCATCATTTTGAGATTTTAAGCAACTCTCACTACATGACTGTCAGCATCATTTTAAGGTTTTAAGCAACTCTTACTGCATCACTTTAGCATCATTTTGAGATTAGTAGCAACTCTCACCCCATCACTGTGGCATCATTTTAAGGTTTTAAGCAACTCTTACTGCATCACTGGAGCATCATTTTGAGATTTGAAGCAACTCTCACCACATCTCTTTAGCATCATTTCTTAGATTAGTAGCAACTGTCACTACATCACTGCAGCATCATTTTGAGGTTTTTAGCAACTATTACCACATCACTGCAGCATCATTTTGAGATTTTTAGCAACTCTCACGACATCACTGTAGCATCATTTGGAGGATAGTAGCAACTCTCATTACATGACTGTCAGCATCATTTTTAAAGGTTTTAAGCAACTCTTACTGCATCACTGGAGCATCATTTTGAGGTTTTTAGTCAACCTAATACATTACTGTAGCATCATTTTGAGGATCGTAGCAACTCTCACTACATCACTGTAGAATCATTTTGAGGTTCGTAGCAACTCTCACCACATCACTGTAGCATCATTTCTTAAGTAAGTAGCAACTCTCACCACATCACTGAAGCATCATTTTGAGGTTCGTAGCAACTCTCACCACATCACTGTAGCATCATTTCTTAAGTAAGTAGCAACTCTCATTACATCACTTTGGCATGATTTTGAAATTACTATCAACTCTCACCACATCACTGTAGCATCATTTTGAGGTTTTAAGCAACTCTTACTGCATCACTGGAGCATCATTTTGAGGTCCGTAGCAACTCTCACTACATTACTGACAGCATCATTTTGATTTTTTTTTCAACTCTCAACACATCACTTTAGCATCATTAAGAGGTTTTTAGCAACTCTTACCACATTACTGTCGCATCATTTGGAGGATAGTTGCAACTCTCACCACATCACTGGAGCATCATTTTGAGGTTCGTAGCAACTCTCACTATATCACTTTAGCATCATTTTGAGATTTTTAGCAACTCTCACCACATTACTGTCAGCATCATTTTGAGGTCTTTCGCAACTCTTACCACATCACTGTCGCATCATTTTGAGATTTTAAGAAACTCTCACCACATCACTGTAGCATCAATTTGAGGTTTTAAGCAACTCTTACTGCATCACTGGAGCATCATTTTCAGGTCCATAGCAACTCTCACTACATCACTGTAGCATCATTTTGAGGTTTTAGCCACCTAATACATTACTGTAGCATCATTTTGAGGATCGTAGCAACTCTCACTACATCACTGTTGCATCATTTGAGATTTTAAGCAACTCTCACTACATCACTGTAGCATCATTTGGAGGATAGTAGCAACTCTCACCACATCACTGGAGCATCATTTTGAGGTTCGTAGCAACTCTCACTATATCACTTTAGCATCATTTCTTAGATTAGTAGCAACTGTCACTACATCACTGCAGCATCATTTTGAGGTTTTTAGCAACTATTACCACATCACTGCAGCATCATTTTGAGATTTTTAGCAACTCTCACGACATCACTGTAGCATCATTTGGAGGATAGTAGCAACTCTCATTACATGACTGTCAGCATCATTTTTAAAGGTTTTAAGCAACTCTTACTGCATCACTGGAGCATCATTTTGAGGTTTTTAGTCAACCTAATACATTACTGTAGCATCATTTTGAGGATTGTAGCAACTCTCACTACATCACTGTAGAATCATTTTGAGGTTCGTAGCAACTCTCACCACATCACTGTAGCATCATTTCTTAAGTAAGTAGCAACTCTCACCACATCACTGAAGCATCATTTTGAGGTTCGTAGCAACTCTCACCACATCACTGTAGCATCATTTCTTAAGTAAGTAGCAACTCTCATTACATCACTTTGGCATGATTTTGAAATTACTATCAACTCTCACCACATCACTGTAGCATCATTTTGAGGTTTTAAGCAACTCTTACTGCATCACTGGAGCATCATTTTGAGGTCCGTAGCAACTCTCACTACATTACTGACAGCATCATTTTGATTTTTTTTTCAACTCTCAACACATCACTTTAGCATCATTAAGAGGTTTTTAGCAACTCTTACCACATTACTGTCGCATCATTTGGAGGATAGTTGCAACTCTCACCACATCACTGGAGCATCATTTTGAGGTTCGTAGCAACTCTCACTATATCACTTTAGCATCATTTTGAGATTTTTAGCAACTCTCACCACATTACTGTCAGCATCATTTTGAGGTCTTTCGCAACTCTTACCACATCACTGTCGCATCATTTTGAGATTTTAAGAAACTCTCACCACATCACTGTAGCATCAATTTGAGGTTTTAAGCAACTCTTACTGCATCACTGGAGCATCATTTTCAGGTCCATAGCAACTCTCACTACATCACTGTAGCATCATTTTGAGGTTTTAGCCACCTAATACATTACTGTAGCATCATTTTGAGGATCGTAGCAACTCTCACTACATCACTGTTGCATCATTTGAGATTTTAAGCAACTCTCACTACATCACTGTAGCATCATTTGGAGGATAGTAGCAACTCTCACCACATCACTGGAGCATCATTTTGAGGTTCGTAGCAACTCTCACTATATCACTTTAGCATCATTTTGAGATTTTTAGCAACTCTCACCACATTACTGTCAGCATCATTTTGAGGTCTTTCGCAACTCTTACCACATCACTGTCGCATCATTTTGAGATTTTAAGAAACTCTCACCACATCACTGTAGCATCATTTTGAGGTTTTAAGCAACTCTTACTGCATCACTGGAGCATCATTTTCAGGTCTGTAGCAACTCTCACTACATCACTGTAGCATCATTTTGAGGTTTTAAGCAACTCTCACCACATTACCGTAGCATCATTTTGAGGTTCGTAGCAACTCTCACTACATTACTGTTGCATCATTTTTAGGATTTTAGCAACTCTCACCACATCACTTCAGCATCATTTTGAGATTTTTCGCAACTCTTACCACATTACTGTAGCATCATTTTGAGATTCGTAGCAACTCTCACTACATTACTGTCAGCATCATTTTGAGGTTTTTAGCAACTCTCACTACATCACTGTAGCATCATTTTTAGGTTCTTTGCAACTCTCACTACATGACTGTCAGACTCATTTTGAGGTTTTAAGCAACTCTTACTGCATCACTGGAGCATCATTTTCAGGTCCGTAGCAACTCTCACTACATCACTGTAGCATCATTTGGAGGATAGTAGCAACTCTCACCACATCACTGTAGCATCATTTTGAGATTTTAAGCAACTCTAACTAAATGACTGTCAGCATCATTTTAAGGTTTTAAGCAACTCTTACTGCATCACTGGAGCATCATTTTGAGATTTGAAGCAACTCTCACTACATCACTTTAGCATCATTTTTTAGATTAGTAGCAACTCTCACTACATCACTGGAGCATCATTTTGAGGTTTTTAGCAACTCTCACCACATTACTGTCAGCATCATTTTGAGATTTGAAGCAACTCTCACTACATCACTTTAGCATCATTTCTTAGATGAGTAGCAACTCTCACTGTATCACTGTAGCATCATTAAGAGGTTTTTAGCAACTCTCACTACATCACTGTAGCATCATTTTGAGGGTCGTAGCAACTCTCACTGCATTACTGACAGCATCATTTTGATTTTTTTTTCAATCTCAACACATCACTTTAGCATCATTTTGAGATTTTTAGCAACTCTTACCACATTACTGTCGCATCATTTGGAGGATAGTAGCAACTCTCACCACATCACTGGAGCATCATTTTGAGGTTCGTAGCAACTCTCACTATATCACTCTTGCATCATTTTGAGATTTTTAGCAACTCTCACCACATTAGTGTCAGCATCATTTTGAGGTCTTTCGCAACTCTTACCACATCACTGTCGAATCATTTTGAGATTTTAAGAAACTCTCACCACATCACTGTAGCATCATTTTGAGGTTTTAAGCAACTCTTTCTGCATCACTGGAGCATCATTTTCAGGTCCATAGCAACTCTCACTACATCACTGTAGCATCATTTTGAGGTTTTAAGCAACTCTCACCACATTACTGTAGCATCATTTTGAGGTTCGTAGCAACTCTCACTACATTACTGTTGCATCATTTTTAGGATTTTAGCAACTCTCACCACATCACTTCAGCATCATTTTTAAAATTTTTCGCAACTCTTACCACATTACTGTAGCATCATTTTGAGATTTGTAGCAACTCTCACCTCATTACTGTCAGCATCATTTTGAGGTTTTTAGCAACTCTCACTACATCACTGTAGCATCATTTTTAGGTTCTTAGCAACTCTCACTACATGACTGTCAGACTCATTTTGAGGTTTTTTAGCAACTCTTACTGCATCACTGGAGCATCATTTTCAGGTCCGTAGCAACTCTCACTACATCACTGTAGCATCATTTGGAGGATAGTAGCAACTCTCACCACATCACTGTCACATCATTTTGAAATTTTAAGCAACTCTCACTACATGACTGTCAGCATCATTTTAAGGTTTTAAGCAACTCTTACTGCATCACTGGAGCATCATTTTGAGATTTGAAGCAACTCTCACTTCATCACTTTAGCATCATTTTTTAGATTAGTAGCAACTCTCACTACATCACTGGAGCATCATTTTGAGGTTTTTAGCAACTCTCACCACATTACTGTCAGCATCATTTTGAGGTTTTTAGCAACTCTCACTACATCACTGTCAAATCATTTTGAGATTTTAAGCAACTCTCACTACATCATTGTAGCATCATTTGAAGGATAGTAGCAACTCTCACCACATCACTGTCGCATCATTTTGAGATTTTAAGCAACTCTCACTACATGACTGTCAGCATCATTTTAAGGTTTTAAGCAACTCTTACTGCATCACTTTAGCATCATTTTGAGATTAGTAGCAACTCTCACTACATCACTGCAGCATCATTTTGAGATTTTTAGCAACTCTCACGACATCACTGTAGCATCATTTGGAGGATAGTAGCAACTCTCACGACATGACTGTCAGCATCATTTTTAAAGGTTTTAAGCAACTCTTACTGCATCACTGGAGCATCATTTTGAGGTTTTTAGTCAACCTAATACATTACTGTAGCATCATTTTTAGGATCGTAGCAACTCTCACCACATCACTGTCGCATCATTTTGAGATTTTAAGAAACTCTCACTACATCACTGTAGCATCATTTTTAGGATTTTAGCAACTCTCATTACATCACTGTAGCATCATTTTGAGATTTTTCGCAACTCTTACTACATTACTGTAGCATCATTTTGAGATTCGTAGCAACTCTCACTACATTACTGTCAGCATCATTTTGAGGTTTTTAGCAACTCTCACTACATCACTGTAGCATCATTTTTAGGTTCTTAGCAACTCTCACTACATGACTGTAGCATCATTTGGAGGATAGTAGCAACTCTCACCACATCACTGTTGCATCATTTTGAGATTTTAAGCAACTCTTACTGCATCACTGGAGCATCATTTTGAGATTTAAAGCAACTCTCACTACATCACTTTGGCATTATTTTTTAGATTAGTAGCAACTCTCACTACATCACTGGAGCATCATTTTGAGGTTTTTAGCAACTCTCACCACATTACTGTCAGCATCATTTTGAGGTTTTTAGCAACTCTCACTACATCACTGTCACATCATTTTGAGATTTTAAGCAACTCTCACTACATCAATGTAGCATCATTTGAAGGATAGTAGCAACTCTCACCACATCACTGTCGCATTATTTTGAGATTTTAAGCAACTCTCACTACATGACTGTCAGCATCATTTTAAGGTTTTAAGCAACTCTTACTGCATCACTTTAGCATCATTTTGAGATTAGTAGCAACTCTCACCCCATCACTGTGGCATCATTTTAAGGTTTTAAGCAACTCTTACTGCATCACTGGAGCATCATTTTGAGATTTGAAGCAACTCGCACCACATCACTGTAGCATCATTTGGAGGATAGTAGCAACTCTTACTACATCACTGAAGCATCATTTTGAGGATAGTAGTAACTCTGACTACACCACTGTCGAATCATTTAAAGGTTCGTAGCAATTCTCACTACATTACTGTCAGCATCATTTTGAGGTTCGTAGAATTCTCACCACATCACTGTAGCATCATTTCTTAGGTTAGTAGCAACTCTCATTACATCACTTCAGCATCATTTTGAGGTTCGTAGAAACTCTCATGACATCACTATCAGCATCATTTTGAGGTTCGTCGCAACTCTCACTACATTATTGTTGCATCATTTTGAGGTTTTTCGCAACTCTCACTACATCACTGTAGCATCATTTGTTTGGTTAGTGGCAATTCTTATTACATCACTGTAGCATCATTTGAGCATCGTAGCAACTCTGACGACATTACTGTTGCATCATCTTGCGGTTCTTAGTAACTCTCACGACATCACTGGAGCATCATTTCTTAGGTTAGTAGCAACTCTCATTACATCACTGTCAGCATCATTTTGAGATTAGTAGCAACTCTCACTACATCACTGTAGCATCAGTTTGAGGTTTTTAGCAACTGTCACAACATCACTGTAGCATCATTTTGAGATTTTTAGCAACTCTCACTTCATCACTATCAGCATCATTTTGAGGTTATTAGCAACTCTCATTTCATCACTTTAGCATCATTTTGAAATTCGTAGCAACTCACTACATTACTCTCAGTATCATTTTGAGCTTTGTAGAAACTCTCACCACATCACTGTAGCATCATTTCTTAGGTAAATAGCAAACCTCATTATATCACTGGAGCATCATTTTGCGGTTCGTAGCAACTCTCACTACATCACTGTAGCATCATTTCTTAGGGAAGTAGCAACTCTCATTACACTGCTTTAGCATTATTTTGAAATTACTATCAACTCTCACCACATCACTGTAGCATCACTTCTTAGGTTCCTCGCAACTCTCACCACATCACTGTCGCATCATTTTGAGGATAGTCGCAACTCTCACGACATCACTGTAGCATTATTTTGAGGTTCGTAGCAAATCTCACCTCATCACTGTAGCATCATTTCTTCGGTAAGTAGCAACTCTCACCACATCACTGTAGCATCATTTTGAGGATAGTCGCAACTCTCACCACATCACTGTAGCATCATTTCTTAGGTAAGTAGCAACTCTCACCACATCACTGTAGCATCATTTCTTAGGTTAGTAGCAACTCTCATTACATCACTCTAGCATCATTTGGACATTTGTAGCAACTCTCACCACATCACTGTAGCATCATTTCTTAGGTAAATAGCATCCCTCAGTACGTCACTGTCGCATAATTATGAGGATAGTCGCAACTCTCGCGACATTACTGTAGCATCATTTTGGGATTCGTAGCAACTCTCACCACATCACTGTAGCATCATTTCTTAGGAAAGTAGCAACTCTCATTACATCACTTAAGCGTGATTTTGAAATTACTATCAACTCTCACCACATCACTGTAGCATCATTTTGAGCTTTGTAGCAACTCTCACTACATCACTGTCAGCATCATTTTAAGGTTTTAAGCAACTCTCACTACATCACTGGAGCATCATTTTGAGGTTCGTAGCAACTCTTACTACAAGACTGTCAGCATCACTTTGAGGTTATTCGAAACTTTCACTACATTACTGTCAGCATCACTTTGACTTTGTTAGCAACTATCACTACATTACTGTTAGCATCATTTTGAGTTTATTAGCAATCCTTAGAACATCACTGTAGCATCATTTTGAGTTCATTAGGAATTCTTACGACATTATTGTAATCATCATATTGAGGTTTTTCGCAACTCTCACAACATTACCATCAGCATCATTCTTTAATTAACAATTCTTCCTACATCACTGTAGCATCATTTTGAGTTTATTAGCAATCTTTACGACCTCACTGTAGCATCATTTTGAGGTTCGTAGCAACTATTACTACAATAATGTCAGTATTATTTTGACTTTATTAGCAATTCTTACGACATCACATTCGCATTATTTTGAGTTTTTTTAGCAACTCTTACTAGATTACCGTCAGCATCATTTTGAGTTCATTTGCAATTCTTCTGACATCACTGTCGCATCATTTTGAGTTCATTAGCAATTCTTACGACATCACTGTCGCATCATTTTGAGGTTATTAGCAACTATTACTACATTACTGTCAGCATCACTGATTTTATTAGCAACTATCACCACGTTACTTTTAGCATCGTTTTGAGTTCAATAGCAATTCTTACGACATCACTGTCATCATCATTTTTAGGTTACTCGCAGCTCTAACCACATGACTGTCAGCATCACTTCGAGGTTATTCGAAACTTTCACTACATTACTGTTAGTATCATTTTGAGTTTATTAGCAATTCTTACGACATCACTGTCGCATCATTTTGAGATCATTATCAATTCTTACGACATCACTGTCGCATTATTTTGAGTTTCGTAGCAACTCTTACTACATGACTGTCAGCATTACTTTGAGGTTATTCGAAACTTTCACAACATTACTTTTAGCATCATTTTGAGTTCATTAGCAATTCTAATGCGGTTCGAGGCCACGCTGGTTCCCCGAGCGAGAAGGTGAGCCTTGAAAACGGCATCGGCCGAGCTTCCCGGGCTTTGGATACCCTTGTGAATTCCCCAAATGTGGGAATCTCAACTGCATAATTTCTGTCAGTGGGGGACTGCGTCCGCGCTCTCCCCTGTGATCGTGTGAAAAAACGAAAGAAAGAAAGAAAGGCCGACGACGGCGGCAACAACAACGGTGACTGCCTGTCCCGGCCAGTTGGCGGTCTCCTCTTATGCTGACCAGCCTGAGGAGACCGCGGAGGACGTAGCCTCGATGAGCTCCCAGTATCTCTCACACCTTCCAGCCCTAAATGAAGAGGGCAGGGTTTCTGCCACATTTAGTTGAGGGTCATGGTGTCCGACAAGCCCTGGGCTCAGGACAATACATCCACGGCTCGTCTTCGCAGTAAGTGGAATGATACCAGAGAATTCATGCATGGGAGGAGATCAACTTGGAAAACCCCGAGTCCAGGATGAGTCGCTGGCTTGTGGCTTTGAACACTGCTTTGTTTTACTTTGAGTCGCCCCACTAGCATAGCAGGGTGAAGGCACCGATTGCCTTTGCTTTGGATAGCAGTGGGGACAACCAGTGTGCCAGATGTAGTGTTTATGGCACTGCATTTTGTGTCGCCACCCAAAATGTTGCAGTTCCTGCCCACAGCCGCGGCCGGGATTGGCTGTACCGGGGGTGCTGGCTCTCACGTCGGGTGGCTGACAGGCATCGCTTCTCGGCCTTTTGGCTAAGATCAAGTGTAGTATCTGTTCTTATCAGTTTAATATCTGGTACGTTCCCTATCCGGGAACCATATATTAAATTGCTTTTTGGAACAGGGAGATGGAACGGGAGCTTGCTCCGTCCTTTCCACGCATCAACCTGGTGTTGCAGTATTTCCAGGAGTGGTGCAATGCCCCGCATTTCTTGTCGGAAATAAAACAAGCCTCCGCCAGGCACTCGCTCACCTGCTCCACCCAAAACCGGACCAGGGTTCTCCTCCTGCCCTGCAGCTTTTTCTCAACCTGCGGCCGCAATGGCCTTCCAGGAACAGTGCGGGCCCCTCCCCTTTTGTCAGGAGAAAATCCCGTGCTCTTCAGGCCAACTCTCGAGTGCTGCACATGAGGCCGGGGCTGGATTTCCGCCCGCGCTGCCGCTGGGCGTCAAGTTGTGGCTCCGTTTGCACTCCAGATAAGGATGGAGGTCCGCTGACGGCACTGCTCTCGGAGCCTTTCCCAAAAGGCTTTGGAATGCACTCTGAAAGACCTGAACCTTCAATGTGCGTGTTTTGCCCAGAGATGGGTTGTGAACTTGATGTTGAAATGTGAAACCCCAGCTTGCTGCCTTCAGTCTTTCGGAATTGGGCCGCTTGCGTTGACAGCTCTCATGGTCGCGACGCTCCATCCAAGGGTGAAAGCGGACGGAGATTGTTTTTTTTTACTGCGGGGCACGATGCGTGCGGTTAGAGGCCACGCTGGTGCCCCCAGCGAGAAGGTCAGCCTTGAAAACGGCATCGGTCGAGCTTCCCGGGCTTGGGATATCCGACATCTGGCATCGTTGTGAGAAACAAAGGGGGCTGCGCACGCAACAGATTGGCACAAGGTAGGAAAGATCAGGCGCTGTGTCGGCCTCCCTGCCTGTCAGTCAGAAGGCTGTGTCCCTGGAGCTCATGTCTGTTCCTAAGCTCAGCGAGTCATACTTACCTGGCAGGGGAGATACCATGATCAGCAAGGTGGTTCTCCCCGGGTGAGGCTCAGCCATTGCACTGGGGCTGTGCTGACCCTGGTGAATTCCCCAAATGTGGGAATCTCAACTGCATAATTTCTGTCAGTGGGGGACTGCGTCCGCGCTCTCCCCTGTGATCGTGTGAAAAAACGAAAGAAAGAAAGAAAGGCCGACGACGGCAGCAACAACAACGGTGACTGCCTGTCCCGGCCAGTTGGCAGTCTCCTCTTGTGCTGGCCAGCCTGAGGAGACCGCGGAGGACGTAGCCTCGATGAGCTCCCAGTATCTCTCACACCTTCCAGCCCTAAATGAAGAGGGCAGGGTTTCTGCCACATTTAGTTGAGGGTCATGGTATCTGACAAGCCCTGGGCTCAGGACAATACATCCACGGCTCGTCTTCGCAGTAAGTGGAATGATACCAGAGAATTCATGCGTGGGAGGAGATCAACTTGGAAAACCCGGACTCTCAATTCTTACGACATCACTGTCGCATCATTTTGAGATCATTAGCAATTCTTCTTACATCACTGTCGCATTATTTTTAGTTTCATAGCAACTCTTACTACATTACTGTGTCATTATTTTAAGGTTTGTAGCAACTCTTAATAAATTACTGTCAGCATCACTTTGAGTTTATTAGCAACTATCACTGCATTACTGTCAGCATCATTCTTGAATTCATTAACAATTCTTCCGGCATCACTGTTAGCATCATTTTGAGATCATTAGCAATTCTTACGACATCACTGTAGCATTATTTTGAGGTTAGTAGCAACTCTTACTACATGACTGTCAGCTTCACTTTGAGGTTATTCGAAACACTTACTACGTTACTGTAAGCATCACTGAGTTTATTAGCAACTATCACTACATGACTGTCAGCATCATTTTGAGTTTATTAGCAATTCTTATGACATCAGTGTAGCATCATTTTAACGTTAGTTTCAACTCTTCCTACATTACCGTCAGCATCATTCTTAGTTTTTTAGCATCTCTTACTACATCACTGTAGCATCATTTTGACTTCATTACCAACTCTTCTGACATCACTGTCGCATTATTTTGAGTTTAGTATCAACTCTTACTACATGACTGTCAGCATCATTTTGAGGGAGTTCGAAACACTTACTACATTATTGTAAGTATCACTGAGTTTATTAGCAACTATCACTACATTACTGTTAGCATCATTTTGAGTTCATTAGCAATTCTTCTAAAATCACTGTCGCATTATTTTGAGGTTATTAGCAACTCTTAATACATTACTGTCCGCATCATTTTTAGGTTACTCGAAACTCTAACCACATGACTGTCAGCATCACTTTGAGGTTATTCGAAACTTTCACTAAATTACTGTTAGCATCATTTTGAATTTATTAGCAGCTTTTACTAGATTACCGTCGCATCATTTTGAGATCATGAGGAATTCTTCCGACATCACAGTCGCATTATTTTGTGGTTTTTAGCAACTCTGACTACATGACTGTCAGCATCATTTTGAGGTTGTTCGAAACACTTACTACATGACTGTAAGCATCACTGAGTTTATTAGCAACTATCACTACATTACTGTTTGCATCGTTTTGAGTTTATTAGCAATTCTTACGACATCACTGTCGCATCATTTTGAGATCATTAGCAATTCTTCTGAAATCACTGTCGCATTACTTTGAGGTTAATCGAAACTCTAACCACATGACTGTCAGCATCACTTAGTTTATTAGCAACTATCACTACATTACTGTTAGCATCATTTTGAGTTCATCAGCAATGTGGGGCTTTGATTGGGAATTGTAAGAAAAATCACTGAATGAACAACACAAACACAGACTGTGTCTGAAATTCCACACCTGCACCCGACTCAGAATGAAAAACCAGTGTGGACTCAATTGTATCCACTGTCAATCCTGATTCTGGAGAAATTTCTTTGTGTGTTTTGATGGACGCGAGCCAAGCAGAAATTTCCCACAATGCAATAGGGCGGCGTTTGGTCAGTGTTGAGCAGGCGTCAGTCTGACAATGATGTCATATTATTGTGTCATCACCTGACCAGACCCAAAAGTAGGCTCAGGTATCAGTTTCTTCTCAATGCTAATGTCTGCTAGCTTAGTCTGCTACTTTGATGGCTCTGCCTGCTCAAAGGTCCAGACCCCTGGATGTGGTGGTTCCTACCTGAACGTAGATTCTGTCAGCTCATGTTGTTAAATCAACTCACCAGGAACACCAGTAGATTTCAATGGACTGACAATGAGTCTCATTGAATGGGTGTCTCGTCCAACGAGAAACAATCAGTCTCAGGTTGAAGCTCATCAATGAGTTCTTGTGGATCAGTGGCTTGCATGAATGAATGAGTTGGAAGACTTCTTGGAAATTAAAGAGGATTTAATACAATTAAGAAAACCCTTAAGACAGAGTGATAATTCCAGCAGAGTAATTAAGGCCCATATTGAGTAGCAGGTATGAATTAGCCTGGATTTATCTGAGCTTCAAGTAGACGGCTAAGAGGCAGGTGGAAAGGTGTGTAGGATGAACGATAGTGACCTCCAACCAAATGAAGAGGACTGAGTGGAGGCTGACCAGCTCTACGGAGTCAGGCGGAGTTTGGCAGCGAGACAGGAGTCCAGGCCTGAATCGGTGAAAACCAACGTAACCGGCTGACGTTCTCAGCTGGATTCTCCCATCGATGTACGACGCCTCTCCAACGAACTGGTGGGAGGACGGCCTCCAAAGCCTCCACCTCGTCGACCGTGGCTCCCGCTGAGATTCGCTCGATGAAGAAGGGAAGCGCGTTGATGGGCTACCCTCTGGTCTCAGGCTGCTGGCTGCCTGGACTAAGCTGCTCTTCTCCGACACAAAGGTGGCTTCTCTCTCTTCAAGGCTCACAGGAGGTCAAGAGTGTAGCGACCGTGAGCCGAGATCGATGATGAATTACAAAAACAGAAAATCAAAAAAATAAATTTGTGGAATAGAAAAGAAAAGGGGAGGAGCCGGACCAGCTGCTCTAGGAGCTCACACACAAAGGGCAGAAACAAGAAGCACTGAAGAGAGCGCCAGCAGTGGATGGTGCCACCACTGTTACAGTAAACTGGTCCGCCTCAGAGCAGTGACCTTTGACCTGTGAGGGGTTGTTGGCCAATCAGCACACTTTGCTGTCTTCAGTCCTTCTCAGATATCAACAAATGAAGCTGGTTGAACAGACAGCAATCATCATCACTCAGAGACATCACCTGGAGAGGAAGACTGCTCCGAGTTCTGACAATGACAGTGAAGAGGCAAGGAGAGCTGGACAACCACAGACAGTGAAACATTCGGAACATCATGTTGATACACGCGTGTGTGTGTGTGTGTGTGTGTGTGTGTGTGTGTGTGTGTGTGTGTGTGTGTGTTCGTGTGTGTCAGAATCGGAATCAGAATCTTTTATTTTCGTTGTACGGGGGGGGGGGGGTACAATGACAATAGTGAGATAGAGCGCTCTTCCAGAGCCACTGTGCACCACAGAATGCAGATACAAAGAAAAGATAGAAAAGATAAAAGCAAGATAAAAGACACTGTTAGAACAGAAAGATCCATCAACCCACCAACCAGAGGTGTGTCTGGTACAGATGTGGAATTATTGGCTCACACAATGTTGAGGCAACTGGAAGAAGTCAAACAAAAAAGGCTGGTGTGATCCAGACCTTCATCAAAAATGGTGCTGGAGAACTGTTCAATGTGTCAGGACTTCAGAAGCTCCAATCCTCTCTAAGGTCCAGTGAGAGTGGAAGAGATTATAAATGAGAGAAGCAGGGCCCTCACTCAGAACTGAACCAGCTCAGTTGGGAGAGCCTTAGACTGAAGATCTAAAGGTCCCTGGTCCGATCCCAGGTTTCAGCAGAGGAGCAGCATTGACTTTACTTTCCAGTGGAGGAACTGCAGACATGAAGGAAACTAACATCTTGTCCTGTGCATTCTTGTGACATTCAGGACATTTTGGAGCCTCTTGTTGGATTTTGCCACAGAGAATCAGAGCCAATCAAAAGCATGGTGGACTTCAACATGGAGGACTGAACAAGTCAAGAAAGCATCAGTTTGACCTTCACAGGTGTTTCTGTTCCTGTCTCAATGCTGTAGAAAGAGCCTGAGGAGCTCAGACGGTAGAGCATCAGACTTTTAATGTGAGGGTCCAGGGTTCAAGTCCCTGTTCAGGTGCTGTGGAGGTTCCAGTGTTTGACAACATGGTACTAGATGAAGTTTAGTGTTGAACAAACTGTCATCATCAAAAGTAGAAGTGTTCTTGTCTTGCCACTGTGAGACAGTCGCTAGAAAAGTGACCAACAATAATTTCATGTGGCATGAAATTAACAAAAGACCTACATTGATGGTCGAGGGGGCTGGAGCCTATCCCAGCATCTACAGGCCAGAGGTGGGGTTCACCCTGGACAGGTCACCAGTCCATCACAGGGTCAGCATACAGAGACGAACAACCATTCACACTCACATTCATACCTACGGTCAATTTAGAGTATCAATCAGCCTCGTCCCCAATTACACGTCTTTGGACGGTGGGAAGAAGCTGGAGTACCTGGAAAGAACCCATGCATTCATGGGGAGAACATGCAGGCTCTACACAGAAAGATTCCCCACCCGAGCCTGGACTCAAACCCAGAACCTTCTTGCTGTGAGGCCACAGTGCTCACCACTGCACCATCATGCTGCCATGCTCTCTTCTACTTTCCTCAATTGTCTTTCTTTCATGTCCTCCTGAGATCAAAGACAGAATTCTAGCTACTGTCAAAGCCCTGATGACATCATCATTCATATCTGACCATTACAGCTCACTACATTAGCGACTGGATCCTCGCATGCCATGTTCTTCAAACCAGAGCCGTGGAAACCAGCCACACAGCGAGAAAACTCAGCAGCAAATATTGTCCGCGCTGCGGAGATGACGGGCTTGTTGCACATTGGTTGCTTTGCACACCTTCTTAATTTAAGTCCCTACAGCTGCACGCTTGCTCGGCAGAGTCAGACGCATCGCTGCATTTTTTCATCGTAGCTCTACGGCGAGCCACATCCTCAGTGAGAAGCAAAGGGTGCTGGAGCTTCCTGAGCACAAGATGGTGATTGACGTGGTGACACGTTGGAATAGCTCACTGGAGATGCTGGACCGTTTCCTCCAGCAGCAACCAGCCATCTCAGCAGCTCTGCTGTCACCTGAAGTACGCAGAAACGAGAAAGATGTCTGCACGTTGACAGAAGTGGACGTAAGAGTAGCAGAGGAAATAGTCTCTGAGAATCCAGCTTGAACCCACACCCTCCTTGTCCTTCAAAAACCCAAACAGAGACCATCAGTCTCCCTCCAATCCTGTACTTGGTTCAATGTTGCTGTTCCATTTTGCAGCAACAGGTGTCGCTGTGATACCAGGTTCAGTTCAAGATTCCCAACTCCAGCTCATGTTGGGGACCTCAGTGGCAGGGCTTATACAAAAAGAGTCAACACGTTCATTTGTATAACAGAAAATTTCAATGATGTGGTGGCATTTTCTTTTTTTGTGCTGTCTGATTTTCTAAATATCAGGTTTAGATCCTCAAATTAACACTGGGACACCAAAAGAGAACACAGTAATTCTCCAGTGCTCTGGTGTTGTTGTGTTCTTCTCAGCTCCATCATGAAGACCTGCTGGCACTGGGCGCTGGTGGAAGTTTGCAGCTCTCACTGGAAAGTCCTGAGGCTCCTCCCACTCTGAAGCAGGCAGTTGCTCCCAGCCAGCCCACACTTTCACTCTCTGGTGTAGGAGTGAAGAACAAAATCAGAATCAAGAACCATCTCTCTTTCATTGGGGCTCCTTCCTCCTTGTTCTGATCCAGAAACTCAACAGCTTCTATCATTGATTGACAGGAAATGTTGATGACACACTGGGATTTTTGTTCTCCTGCTGTCACTGTCAAGTGCAGCTGAACATGAGAGGCAGCAGGATCATTCATGTGTTCATGTTTCCAGCAGACAAGGAGGAAACCTGGGAGGACTTCAGTGACTTTGATCACTGGTTCTCACTTCAGGTGTGAAAGCTTTTGTTTATGAAGTTTGAACTGAGCCAGGAGTTGAACCTAGAATCTTCTGATCCGAAGTCAGACGCATTATCCATTGCGCCACCAGCCCTACAGAGGGGAGTGGCTTCAACAAACTCCTCATCATTTCCACCTCCAGGAGTGAAGCCTCCCGTGACCCAAGAGGCTCCAACTGGCAGAGCTCTCACTCATTTCTCCACCACCTCGCTAACCTGAGCTGGAGCATCTGAGAACCAAACAGTGACCCCCTTCATTCCAGAGCTCCCACCACTTTAACCACAGCCGGCCGGCCTCCTCCACACTGCTACTAAAACTGAAGACTGAAGCGTCTCATCAAGAGATCTGTCACAGGCGTCTGCTGTGGAGGGTCAGTCTGTCCGTCCACATTCAGATCATTGATGCAGCGACTCTGCTAGGATCAAACTACTCAGGATGAAACAGACCAATGTTGACATCAAGTAGCAACTCAGCAGCTGATCAACAGAGTCCTCAGCACCAGTAGAGCCTGGTCCTGGTCCCTGGGGGGCTCCAACCACCAGCCTCTCTGTTAACAGCCGAGCGCCACAGAGACTCACATTCACACTCACATTCATACCTACAGTCAATTTAGAGTATCAATCAGCCTCGTCCCAAATTACATGTCTTTGGACGGTGGGAAGAAGCCGGAGTACCAGAGAGAACCCACACATGGACGGGGAGGCAAGGCAATTTTCTTTGTAGAGCCCGTTTTCACAAACAGTTTGTCTCAAAGGGCTTCACATGGCATCATAACAACATCCTCTGCCCTTAGACCCTCACATCGACTGAGGAAAAACTCCATAGAAAACCCTTTTAACAGGAAAAAATCTGAGAAACCTCAGGGTGAGCAACAGAGGAGGATCCCTCACCCAGGACGGACAGACGTGCAGGAGATGTTGTTACAGACAAGAAAACAGTTTACAATGCAGAATGTGAGAAACACGGAAATGTTAATAACAGCTGAAGAAGGAAGCTTCTGGTAGGGGAGGCAGGGAGAGCAAGCCAGCTTGATGGGGGACTGGATGGTAGACTGGTTCATGGAAGGGGAGCGCAGGCTGGTGTAACAGTAGGGAATAAGAGGGGGGGGGGGGGGCGATGCAGGCGGCGGTTGGGGCTCAGGTGGATCTGTGGAAACACAGAGAGACTGCGAGACACCAAGGCCAAACTACAAAGTGCAACAAGTAGTGGTAATGACAGTTCCAAAAATGTGCAGGGAGGAGAGGAGGAGAGAGGGGGAGAGGAGAGGAGAGGAGGGAAGGGCTCCATGTAACCTGATGTGTCCCCCAGCAGTCTCAGCCTGTAGCAGCATAGAGGAGGGGAGAACATGCAGGCTCTACACAGAAAGATTCTGCACCCGAGCCTGGACTCAAACCCAGAACCTTCTTGCTGTGAGGCCACAGTGCTCACCACTGCACCATCATGCAGCCATGCTCTCTTCTACTTTTCTCAATTGTGTTTTTTTCATGTCCTCCTGAGCTCAAAGACAGAATTCTAGTTACTGTCAAAGCCCTGATGACATCATCAGGAATTCTGACTTTGATCTGGAGACTCTTGCTTTAATCTGAATTTGATCCGGCTAATGTTTTAGTTTAGGTTGCATGATACCGACCACCTCATTTCTCCTGATGGACTGGTGACCTGTCCAGGGTGAACCCTGCCTCTTGAACAATGTCACCTGGGATTGCCCCCCCCCCCTCCGTGACCCTTAAAGGACAAGAACAGAAAGTGGATGGAGGGATGGACTCAACACTGAAATCAGCTGATCTGATCCACATTCTAATGTTTCCTGTCCCTCTTTAGGAGTCAATGAGAATAGTAGTGTATATAATAATGTATATCCAACCTTGTAGTATCTTTCCAAAGCTTTTAGTATTTCTTCTTGTTTCTACTTGTAGTTTTAGTGTCTGGATCTTTTCTTTTGATGTCCTGCTGTCTGCTCTTTGCTTTTGGAGCTTCCTTCAACAACTACCAGGCCTCCTGGGTACTGTAGGAAACATGGTCAAGTTCTTCTGACTTCTCCAGGAACGTCCTGCTCACATTGGTCTGTCTTCATTTTGACTCCTCCCACTGCCACAATGACCAGCCTTTATACTCTTGGTGACTGGGGCCCTGGTTGCTGCAGGCCTCAACACCAGCCTGTGGTTGTGAGCAGTGCAGAACAGAACTGACAGTATCTCCCATGCAGGACCTGGGTCAGCGCCTGGTGCCAGCTGGGGCACCGCTTTAACCTGGACCCCTAGAAGATCTTCTCCAGGAACTGGCCTTTTTGGTTCCATCAAGGCCTGAGAGGATGGTGAAGAGTGATCCTCCACCAGGCAACACAGTCAGCAGCAGCCATTTTGTTCCACTAGAATCAAGTATGATAGTGACAGACTGGTGAGTACTTGCTAACTAACACTTCCTGTTTTTACTGCTATTCTTCCATGAATGTGCTCATGTTGGCTGGTCCCCAACCACAGTTTCAAAGCCATGATGACATCTTTCATCAACAATCAGACTTATTTTTTCTCTATTTGGACAAAAAAGGTTCCAACTGACACGGCTGGCCAACGTCCTGGAGTTCCTTCAGCCTGGAGAACCAGGTGCTGGTTCCTTCTTTTACCAGGCAGGAACGGGCAGCAGATCCAAGATCAGTAGGTGCAGATGTCTGCTTTGACTGGTAGGAGGAAAGAGAGCAGGAGAGCTGGTCAGAGACAAAGACAGATCATGAAGAAGGAGTGCTGTATTCTGCTAGCACATGCTAGTGACAGTCAGAGATCAGGAGTCTCAGCAGGGAAAGATTCATGTCTTATTTCAGAGGACAATTGGACGTTCACTGGAAGACTGTGAATGTTTGAGGGTCAGAGGAGAAAAGAGGACAAGTGCACCTGTTGTGTGTGATGGGGCACCAGCATGGAGGAAGTTGTCAAACATTTTGAGCGAAAAAGCGTGAATCTTCAAGTAAAGAATTAAAATGATTTAGTTAACAATGAGGTCTCTGTCATAAAACAAAAGGAACAACTGACTCCCTCACCATTTCCACCCTCTTCAACAGATTCACATTTCAAAACAACCAGGTTTATTTTGTTCCCTTCTTTTAGCAGAGGATGGTTTTGATCCATCCACCTCTGGGTTCTGGGCCCAGCACGCTTCCTCTGTAAGTCCATATTTTGGGTTCTGGCTTGTTCTGCCTTTCATTTTGTGTTTGTATTAAAGTTCTGTTGCTTAAAAAAAGAGTTTTTTGCCTTTTTAAAAACACACACACACACACACACACACACACTACAGCCAAGCATATAGAATGATACAGTCTGAGGTGGTTTTGACTGGTCGGCACCAATGTGCACTGTTTGGCACTGAAGTCACGTGACTGAAGTCATCCAGTCACGTGACTGAAGTCATCCAGTCATGTGACTGAAGTCATCCTGTCATGTCAGTGATGTCACTCTGCAGGACTGTCACTGCCGTCTCATTCTAGAAAAGAATCCAGACTCCACCTGTGGCTCCATGATAACTGATGGACCTCTGGTTGGAGGCTGGACGATGATGTTTGGTCTTGGGGGGGTTAAGATGGTGGGGGCTGTTTCAGTTCTAGTGCTGAAGGCTTTCACCATGACAGTCAGACTCTCCTCTGTCCTTCATGGTCCCTCAAATGTGCAGTGTGGACCTCACACACTGAATTTAGCCTGAAAACTCTTCATGAACAGCAGGAGACTCAGAGTCTCTGTGGCGCTCGGCTGTTAACAGAGAGGCTGGTGGTTGGAGCCCCCCAGGGACCAGGACCAGGCTCTACTGGTGCTGAGGACTCTGTTGATCAGCTGCTGAGTTGCTACTTGATGTCCACATTGGTCTGTTTCATCCTGAGTAGTTTGATCCTAGCAGAGTCGCTGCATCGATGATCTGAATGTGGACGGACAGATTGACCCTCCACAGCAGACGCCTGTCACAGATCTCTGGATGAGACACTTTGAGGTAAAGCCAGGTTCTGCCAGTCCCACTCACATGTTTCAATCACATGTTCAGAGATGGGTTTGTTGTTCCTGAATCCATTTCTTATTTTCTGATCACCTTGTGGATTGTTCATCATTCTCCTCATCACCATACTTTAGGTTGCAGTACGAACACCTGAGTTAGTCTGGGGTTGCAGGAATCATACAGCATCCAAATAATAGCAGGTTGAAACATTTATTTAAAAGAGTTTAACATGGTTACACACACACACACACACACACACACACACACACACACGTGTATCAACATGATGTTCCGAATGTTTCACTGTCTGTGGTTGTCCAGCTCTCCTTGCCTCTTCACTGTCATTGTCAGAACTCGGAGCAGTCTTCCTCTCCAGGTGATGTCTCTGAGTGATGATGATTGCTGTCTGTTCAACCAGCTTCATTTGTTGATATCTGAGAAGGACTGAAGACAGCAAAGTATGCTGATTGGCCAACAACCCCTCACAGGTCAAAGGTCACTGCTCTGAGGCGGACCAGTTTACTGTAACAGTGGTGGCACCATCCACTGCTGGCGCTCTCTTCAGTACTTCTTGTTTCTGCCCTTTGTGTGTGAGCTCCTAGAGCAGCTGGTCCGGCTCCTCCCCCTTTTCTTTTCTATTCCTCTAATTTATTTTTTGATTTTCTATTTTTGTAATTCATCATCGATCTCGGCTCACGGTCGCTACACTCTTGACCTCCTGTGAGCCTTGAAGAGAGAGAAGCCACCTTTGTGTTGGAGAAGAGCAGCTTAGTCCAGGCAGCCAGCAGCCTGAGACCAGAGGGTCGCCCATCAACGCGCTTCCCTTCTTCATCGAGCGAATCTCAGCGGGAGCCACGGTCGACGAGGTGGAGGCTTTGGAGGCCGTCCTCCCACCAGTTCGTTGGAGAGGCGTCGTACATCGATGGGAGAATCCAGCTGAGAACGTAAGCCGGTTACGTTGGTTTTCACCGATTCAGGCCTGGACTCCTGTCTCGCTGCCAAACTCCGCCTGACTCCGTAGAGCTGGTCAGCCTCCACTCAGTCCTCTTCATTTGGTTGGAGGTCACCATCGTTCATCCTACACACCTTTCCACCTGCCTCTTAGCCGTGTACTTGAAGCTCAGATAAATCCAGGCTAATTCATACCTGCTACTCAATATGGGCCTTAATTACTCTGCTGGAATTATCACTCTGTCTTAAGGGTTTCTTAATTGTATTAAATCCTCTTTTATTTCCAAGAAGTCTTCCAACTCATTCATTCATGCAAGCCACTGATCCACAAGACCTCATTGATGAGCTTCAACCTGAGACTGAGTGTTTCTCGTTGGACGAGACACCCATTCAATGAGACTCATTGTCAGTCCATTGAAATCTACTGGTGTTCCTGGTGAGTTGATTTAACAACATGAGCTGACAGAATCTACGTTCAGGTAGGAACCACCACATCCAGGGGTCTGGACCTTTGAGCAGGCAGAGCCATCAAAGTAGCAGACTAAGCTAGCAGACGTTAGCATTGAGAAGAAACTGATACCTGAGCCTACTTTTGGGTCTGGTCAAGTGATGACACAATAATATGACATCATTGTCAGACGGACGCCTGCTCAACACTGACCAAACGCCGCCCTATTGCATTGTGGGAAATTTCTGCTTGGCTCCCGTCCATCAAAACACACAAAGAAATTTCTCCAGAATCAGTATGGATAGTGGATACAATTGAGTCCACACTGGTTTTTCATTCTGAGTCGGGTGCAGGTGTGGAATTTCAGACACAGTCTGTGTTTGTGTTGTTCATTCAGTGATTTTTCTTACAATTCCCAATCAAAGCCCCACATTGCTAAAGAACTCAAAATGATGCTAACAGTAATGTCGTGATAGTTGCTAATAAACTAAGTGATGCTGACAGTAATGTAGTAAGAGTTTCAAGTAACCTAAAAATGATGCAGACAGTAATGTAGTAAGAGTTGCTAATAACCTCAAAGTAATGCGACAGTGATTTCAGAAGAATTGCTAATGATCTCAAAATGATGCGACAGTGATGTAGTAAGAATTGCTAATGAACTCAAAATGATGCTAACATTGATGGAGTGAAAGTTTCGAAAAACCTCAAAGTGATGCTTACAGTCATGTAGTAAGTGTTGCTACGAACCTCAAAATAATGCGACAGTCATGTAGTAAGTGTTGCTACGAACCTCAAAATATTGCGAAAGTGATGTCGGAAGAATTGCTAATGAACTCAAAATAATGCTAACAGTAATGCAGTGATAGTTGCTAATGAACTCAGTGATGCTGACAGTGATGTAGTAAGTGTTTCGAACAACTTCAAAGTGATGCTGACAGTCATGTAGTAAGAGTTGCTACGAACCTCAAAATAATGCGACAGTGATGTCAGAAGAATTGCTAAAGATCTCAAAATGATGCGACAGTGATTTAGTAAGAATTGCTAATGAACTCAAAATGATGCTAAGAGTAATGGAGTGAACGTTTCGAATAACCTCAAAGAGATGCTGACAGTCATGTAGTAAGAGTTGCTCCGAACCTCAAAATAATGCGACAGTAATGTAGTAAAAGTTGCAACGAACCTCAAAATATTGCGACAGTGATGTTGGAAGAATTGCTAATGAACTCAAGATGATGCTAACAGTAATGTAGTGATAGTTGCTAAGAAACTCAGTGATGCTTAAAGTAATGTAGAAAGAGTTTCGAACAACCTCAAAGTGATGCTGACAGTCATTTAGTAAGAGTTGCTAATGAACTCAATTTAATGCTACAGTGATGTCGTGAGAATTGCTCAAAAACTCAAAATGATGCTTACAGTAATGTATTGATAGTTGCTAATAAACTCAAAGTGATGCTGACAGTCATGTAGTAAGAGTTGCTACGAACCTTAAAATATTGCGACAGTGATGTCGGAAGAATTGCTAATGAACTCAAAATGATGCTAACAGTAATGTAGTGATAGTTGCTAATCATCTCAGTGATGCTGACAGTGATGTAGTAAGTGTTTCGAACAACCTCAAAGTGATGCTGACAGTCATGAAGTAAGAGTTGCTACGAACCTCAAAATATTGCGACAGTGATGTAGTAAGAATTGCTAGTGAACTCAAAATGATGCTAACAGTAATGGAGTGAAAGTTTCGAATAACCTCAAAGTGATGCTGACAGTCATGTGGTAAGAGTTGCTACGAACCTCAAAATAATGCGATAGTATTGTAGTAAAAGTTGCTACGAACCTCAAAATATTGCGACAGTGATGTCGGAAGAATTGCTAATGAACTCAAAATGATGCTAACAGTAATGTAGTGATAGTTGCTAATGAACTCAGTGATGCTGACAGTGATGTAGTAAGTGTTTCGAACAACTTCAAAGTGATGCTGACAGTCATGTAGTAAGAGTTGCTACGAACCTCAAAATAATGCGACAGTAATGTAGTAAAAGTTGCAACGAACCTCAAAATATTGCGACAGTGATGTTGGAAGAATTGCTAATGAACTCAAGATGATGCTAACAGTAATGTAGTGATAGTTGCTAAGAAACTCAGTGATGCTTAAAGTAATGTAGAAAGAGTTTCGAACAACCTCAAAGTGATGCTGACAGTCATTTAGTAAGAGTTGCTAATGAACTCAATTTAATGCAACAGTGATGTCGTGAGAATTGCTCAAAAACTCAAAATGATGCTTACAGTAATGTATTGATAGTTGCTAATAAACTCAAAGTGATGCTGACAGTCATGTAGTAAGAGTTGCTACGAACCTTAAAATAATGCAACAATAATGTAGTAAGAGTTGCTACGAACCTTAAAATATTGCGACAGTGATGTCGGAAGAATTGCTAATGAACTCAAAATGATGCTAACAGTAATGTAGTGATAGTTGCTAATCATCTCAGTGATGCTGACAGTGATGTAGTAAGTGTTTCGAACAACCTCAAAGTGATGCTGACAGTCATGAAGTAAGAGTTGCTACGAACCTCAAAATATTGCGACAGTGATGTAGTAAGAATTGCTAGTGAACTCAAAATGATGCTAACAGTAATGGAGTGAAAGTTTCGAATAACCTCAAAGTGATGCTGACAGTCATGTGGTAAGAGTTGCTACGAACCTCAAAATAATGCGATAGTATTGTAGTAAAAGTTGCTACGAACCTCAAAATATTGCGACAGTGATGTCGGAAGAATTGCTAATGAACTCAAAATGATGCTAACAGTAATGTAGTGATAGTTGCTAATGAACTCAGTGATGCTGACAGTGATGTAGTAAGTGTTTCGAACAACTTCAAAGTGATGCTGACAGTCATGTAGTAAGAGTTGCTACGAACCTCAAAATAATGCGACAGTGATGTCAGAAGAATTGCTAAAGATCTCAAAATGATGCGACAGTGATTTAGTAAGAATTGCTAATGAACTCAAAATGATGCTAAGAGTAATGGAGTGAACGTTTCGAATAACCTCAAAGAGATGCTGACAGTCATGTAGTAAGAGTTGCTACGAACCTCAAAATAATGCGACAGTAATGTAGTAAAAGTTGCAACGAACCTCAAAATATTGCGACAGTGATGTTGGAAGAATTGCTAATGAACTCAAGATGATGCTAACAGTAATGTAGTGATAGTTGCTAAGAAACTCAGTGATGCTTAAAGTAATGTAGAAAGAGTTTCGAACAACCTCAAAGTGATGCTGACAGTCATTTAGTAAGAGTTGCTAATGAACTCAATTTAATGCTACAGTGATGTCGTGAGAATTGCTCAAAAACTCAAAATGATGCTAACAGTAATGTAGTGATAGTTGCTAATAAACTCAAAGTGATGCTGACAGTAATGTGGTAAGAGTTGCTACGAACCTTAAAATAATGCAACAATAATGTAGTAAGAGTTGCTACGAACCTTAAAATATTGCGACAGTGATGTCGGAAGAATTGCTAATGAACTCAAAATGATGCTAACAGTAATGTAGTGATAGTTGCTAATCATCTCAGTGATGCTGACAGTGATGTAGTAAGTGTTTCGAACAGCCTCAAAGTGATGCTGACAGTCATGTAGTAAGAGTTGCTACGAACCTCAAAATAATGCGACAGTAATGTAGTAAAAGTTGCTACGAACCTCAAAATATTGCGACAGTGTTGTTGGAAGAATTGCTAATGAACTCAAGATGATGCTAAAAGTAATGTAGTGATAGTTGCTAAGAAACTCAGTGATGCTTAAAGTAATGTAGAAAGAGTTTCGAACAACCTCAAAGTGATGCTGACAGTCATTTAGTAAGAGTTGCTAATGAACTCAATTTAATGCTACAGTGATGTCGTGAGAATTGCTCAAAAACTCAAAATGATGCTAACAGTTATGTAGTGATAGTTGCTAAAAAACTCAAAGTGATGCTGACAGTAATGTGGTAAGAGTTGCTACGAACCTTAAAATAATGCAACAATAATGTAGTAAGAGTTGCTACGAACCTCAAAATATTGCGACAGTGATGTCGGAAGAATTGCTAATGAACTTAAAATGATGCTAACAGTAATGTAGTGAAGGTTTCGAATAACCTCAAAGTGATGCTGACAGTCATGTAGTAAGAGTTGCTACGAACCTCAAAATAATGCGACAGTGATGTCGGAAGAATTGGTCAAGATCTCAAAATGATGCGACAGTGATTTAGGAAGAATTGCTCATGAATTCAAAATGATGCAACAGTAATTTAGTAAGAGTTGCTACGAACCTCAAAATAATGCGACAGTAATGTCGTAAAAGTTGCTACGAACCTCAAAATATTGCGACAGTGATGTAGTAAGAATTGCGAATGAACTTAAAATGATGCTAACAGTGATGTAGTGATAGTTGCTAATCAACTCAGTGATGCTTGAAGTAATGTAGTAAGTGTTTCGAATAACCTCAAAGTGATGCTGACAGTCATGTAGTAAGAGTTGCGACGAACCTCAAAATAATGCGACAGTGATGTCGGAAGAATTGGTAAAGATCTCAAAATGATGCGACAGTGATTTAGAAAGAATTGCTCATGAATTGAAAATGATGCAACAGTAATTTAGTAAGAGTTGCTACGAACCTCAAAATATTGCGACAGTGATGTCGGAAGAATTGCTAATGAACTCAAAATGATGCTAACAGTAATGTAGTGATAGTTGCTAATCAACTCAGTGATGCTTACAGTAATGTAGTAAGTGTTTCGAATAACCTCAAAGTGATGCTGACAGTCATGTAGTAAGAGTTGCTACGAACCTCAAAATAATGCGACAGTGATGTCGGAAGAATTGCTAATGATCTCAAAATGATGTGACAGTGATGTCGGAAGAATTGCTAATGAACTCAAGATGATGCGAACAGTAATGGAGTGAAACTTTCGAATAACCTCAAAGTGATGCTGAAAGTCATGTAGTAAGTGTTGCTACGAACCTCAAAATATTGCGACAGTGATGTCGGAAGAATTGCTCATGAACTCAAGATGATGCTAACAGGAATGTAGTGATAGTTGCTCAGAAACTCAGTGATGCTTACAGTAATGTAGTAAGAGTTTCGAACAACCTCAAAGTGATGCTGACAGTCATTTAGAAAGAGTTGCTCATGAACTCAATTTAACGCTACAGTGATGTCGTGAGAATTGCTCATTAACTCAAAATGATGCGAACAGTAATTAATAAACTGAAAGTGATGCTGACAGTAATGCAGGAAGAGTTGCTACGAACCTTAAAATAATGCAAAAATAATGTAGTTAGAGTTGCTTCGAACCTCAAAATATTGCGACAGTGATGTCGGAAGAATTGCTAAAGATCTCAAAATGATGCGACAGTGATTTGGTAAGAATTGCTAATGAACTCAAAATGATGCTAACAGTAATGGAGTGAATGTTTCGAATAACCTCAAAGAGATGCTGACAGTCATGTAGTAAGAGTTGCTACGAACCTCAAAATAATGCGACAGTATTGTAGTAAAACTTGCTACGAACCTCAAAATATTGCGACAGTGATGTTGGAAGAATTGCTAATGAACTCAAGATGATGCTAACAGTAATGTAGTGATAGTTGCTAAGAAACTCAGTGATGCTTAAAGTAATGTAGAAAGAGTTTCGAACAACCTCAAAGTGATGCTGACAGTCATTTAGTAAGAGTTGCTAATGAACTCAATTCAATGCTACAGTGATGTCATGAGAATTGCTCATAAACTCAAAATGATGCGAACAGTAATGTAGTGATAGTTGCTAATAAACTCAAAGTGATGCTGACAGTAATGTAGTAAGAGTTGCTACGAACCTTAAAATAATGCAACAATAATGTAGTGAGAGTTGCTACGAACCTCAAAATAATGTGACAGTGATGTCGGAAGAATTGCTAATGAAATCAAAATGATGCTAACAGTAATGTAGTGATAGTTGCTAATCAACTCAGTGATGCTTACAGTAATGTAGTAAGAGTTCCGAATAACCTCAAAGTGATGCTGACAGTCATGTAGTAAGAGTTGCTACGAACCTCAAAATAATGCTACAGTGATGTAGTAAGAGTTGGTAGTAAACTCAAAATGATGCTAACAGTCTTGTGAGCTCCATCAAGACCCAGGCCTCTATTTGTGGTCATGCATCATTGTGGCTGACCAATGGTCCAACTTCATCAGTCAGTCAGAGACATTAGCATTTGTCGGCCTGGCCTGCTGCCAAAGACTAACACTGCTTTAGTTGATTTACCTGTGCAGCCATGTCACGCTCCTCTCTGCCGCCTCCACGGTCAGACGCCAGGTTAAACCAGCCAATGGCGTAAGAATCACTCTCAGAATCTGAAGCGCTCGTAGCTGCAGGGTTTTTCCACACAGCTTCTGTTGAGAGACAAAGTCCATCGCTTGATTAACTCTCACCAACAGAAATGTGCAGTTTTCCACTCAGGACAGCTGCTGCATGCTGCTGTTTGTAAAAAGAAGGTCCAGTGGATCCGTTCAGTTCTACATTATTCAGCAGAGAGATGTCACCATTGAATAATGACCATATTTCCTAAAATTATAGCTCAACCACAGAGGGACCAGGCTACTAGAATGACCTCTGTTTACTAGAAGTGCTTCTCCTATGGTGGTGAACTCCTCAGCTGTCAGTGGAGTCAAATCTGTCTTAGAGAGGCCAGAGGTTCCCACACTGGTTCCCTCTCATCATGCAGCCCTGACAGCTGTGTGTGCTGTTCCAGCGTGTTGGCACCTCACTGATGAGTTTCAGGGTTGGCCCTCCCATCTGTTGCTGCACCTGAGCCAGCTTCTCCTTGGCTGTAGTGCTGATCTGAAGGATGTGACAGTGTTCCTGGCTTTGTGTCTGATGATGGAAGTGGGGATCTGATCACAGGATTTTCTGACTCCTAGATTCAGACGATGTGCAGTGCAGACTGAGTGGTGAATTTGGAGCTGTCTAGTGGATGCTGTCATGTTTGGTGCTGCGTCGCTCACAAGACACTTCACTTTGTTGGTGATGGCCCAGTCCTCCATCAGGCCTCTTTGGACTGGGGCCAAACTGTCAGCAGGGTGACTTTGTGGAAAGTCTTGCACTCCCAACACATTCATTCTCACGAATGCAGTGACAGGTCAGAGCCAAGGGAGCCTCCATGTCCACAGATGTCCACATGGCAGCTGGACTTCCTTTTTCACTCCTTCCCGTTCCTCCTGGTACTTTTTGGCCACCGTTTGTTTGATGGTCTGAAAATGACACCCAGAGTAAATCAATACATTGAAATTACAGATGAAATAAACTGGAGATATCAACGACTGCTTTAGATCATTTCCACACAAACCTTCCTGGTTGGCAAACAAATGAGGCTCAAGGACCTGAACCAGTTCCCTGAACCCTTCCCTCTCAACAGTGCTGAGGGGCTGGCAGTCCTTCAGGATGAAATTCAGCAGAGCCTCATCCAGCATCTGCTTCCTGGAAGCTGGATGGTTAAAGATGAAGGAGAGAAGAAATGAATAGGAATTAATTCTCAATGAAGCAACTGTGAGTCAGTTGGAGAGTGGCTGTATACCTGAGTTCATCCTGGTGGATCTGGGACTTCATTCTCATGCCTGGCCCCATCATGCCTCAGCACTGAAGAGGTGCTTTTGTTGAGATGAGACGCTTCTGTCCAACAAATGCCACATTCAACCTGCAGAAAAGAACATGAGTGCTCAGCTAAAAGTTCCTTTCTTCATGGTGACTGGTGTTTCTTAGTCTTAGACCACCAGGTTTCCAATGAGGTGTATCGGATACGTTGTTGTGTGCCGCTGAAATCCGTCCAATTCCGGCGTTGTTTCCTCATGAAATATGTTTGCCTTAAAGCTCATTAAAGTGTTGAACCACAATATCGTTCACCATAACTGAGTCAACTTCAAGATAACCTACTTCTACATTCCAGTCCCGGCTGCTCCTGTTCTGCTGCAGTCCAGAAAACAACAACCCGATACAATTGGCGCTCCTTCCCACAGCTCCGGCCCGGATCCGCATGGTTCCGCTGACTGACTGTGAGACGCGCTCCCTCCAGAGTGGCACAGCCCGATGGGGGTCCTTATCTGGCACGGGGGCGTAAAACAGGTGCGACTGGAAAGCCTGGTTTATTCTGCGTCGAGGGAACGCGTTGCTCTGCAATTCACCGCCAAGCCGCTAGGGGGTGTGGCTTTGTCTTTGTATTGTTTACGGGGCTCTTGTCGGATTCCTTGGTTTTCTTCCGGTCACAGACAACAATTGTTGGCCATTTGTCAGTCTTTGTAGTGCCGCGAATAATCCTTTCTTCGGCTTGGTCCATTTTTTCTTGAAGCTTTCACCACAGAAACTTTGAAAATGGCGGTGTTGTTGTGCTGCGACTGAACCGGAAATGACGTTCTGAGCGGACCAATTACAGTCCTCGACGTTGACGTCACCACGCGTTGACGCGACACGGAGGCAGGATTTTGTTGGGGTTTGCGTGGACGCGACGCAGAAGCATAAATCAGGCTTTAGTGGTTTCGAATCTCACGCCAAGCCGGAGAACCAGGTCTTGAATCAGTCACGTGGTCACTGCCGGTCGGCGAGGCTTTGGACGTCACTAAATACGTCATCGATAATCGTTTTTCAAAACGAAATCCTGGATCACTCCACTCATCACTACCGCTGCTACCAGGTTAGCGAGTCTGGAGTGGCACAGAGAACAGAGCTTGGACTCTGCTCGTTTTGAAGAAGACGAAGAAGAAAAGAAGCGGAAGGCCTCGGTCTTTGTCTCCGGAAGGCTGAGTGGCGCCGGTAGAACCTCAACATGTGCGCCGCGCAGCTGCTGCGGGTGTCGGTCCAGGAGCGGATCCTCGCCGCCGCTGAAGACTTCCTGCTGCAGCTGGGAGAAGGAGACTCAGCGGCTGGAGTCCCGGTGCTGAGAGCGCTGCTCACCGAGCGGCTGGCGGCGGCCGCGGAGCAGATCGTGGCTCTGCTGGAGGAAACCGTGGCGGAGTACGAGCGGGAGAACCGCCGGCAGAGGTTGCTGCTCGATGCCGTGGTGAAGCCCCGAGTCAGGCTGGACAGAGCAGGTGAGTCCCCCCACACTGACCAGGAGAACCGAGAGACCGCAGTCCTGCCAGCAAGTGTCTCCGGTCTGGTTGTGTCCGTAATCCGGGTCATTGTGCTCAGACCGTCTGAGCAGGAGTGGAACAACGTAGAAGTGTTTCGTAGTTGACGGCTATTCAGTGTTGGTGGAGCCTTAAAACCTCACCTGGCTCGGGACACGCTGGGCGCCATCTTGGCTGCCTCCTGACCAACATGTAGATGGCGCTGTTTGGTTTCCAGGCTGCGTCCTTCCCGCCGTAGTTCTACTGCTTTTTGTATTTGTATGGAAGAAAAAAACAAAACTAAGAAACACGGAGAAACATCTCATAGGTTACACGTTACAAATTTTGTCCCAGCCAGAGTTTTCCTCAATTACTGGAAAGGAAAGGGACATTTCCTGATTGTTATTAATAAAGTAATCTTAGACCTTGGCTGACTGCATGTTGCTGTGTTTGGGTGGGCTGACATTTTTAGCATCAGTACAGGTCACAGTGGTCCAGCACTCACCTCTCATTCTAGAAATGAACATTCTGACTAGCAGATGTGATCATGAATGGACAAAACCATTCAGCAGAGGGGACCAGTGACCTTTGACCTGGGTGACCCAACGTTGATCCAAGCATCTGAAGCCAGCGTTTCTATTCCCAGTTTGCTGACTGGTCGTCAGTAGCAGGACGTCTCTTTTCATTGAGTTGATTTCTGTTTCTGTCTGTTGCTCCGCTGTTTCAGAGTCAAATGAAGAGATTTCTGATGTTGCTGTTTGTGTCCTGCAGATGTGGAGCAGCTGCTGGTGATTAAAGTAGAGGTTCCCCCTGAGCTGCAGGACCCAGAGCCCCCCCACATTAAAGAGGAGTGGGAGGAGCTCTGGACCAGTGAGGAGGGAGGGCAGCTTCAAGGGCAGGAGGAGGCTGATATCACCACGTTCCCCTTCACTCTGGTTCCTGTGAAGAGTGAAGGGAACGAAGAGAAACCTCAGTTCCCACATCTTCATCAGAGTCTAACTGAGGAGAACTTGAAAGAAGAGTCTCTGAGCAGCAGCCCAGTTCATCCTCTGAAAACAGAAGCTGATGGAGAAGAGTGTGGAGGACCAGAACCAGAACCAGCCAGCAAGGTAGATCCAGATCCACTTGTACAACCCCAGACTGAAGACCAGATGTCAGACTCTTCTGAAGCTGAGACTGAAGTCAGTGAGGATGATTGGGTCAGACCTGATAACACGGCCACTTCTGAGCACAAGGAACCCTTTGGCTCAAGGAGGAATATGCTTCAGAAATTGAGCCCAGGACAGGAAGCGAGTCATTGCAGCTCAAAAGAACAAAAACTAAAGACTGGAAGAGAATCAGAGATCATCAGGAACGTGACCTTTGGTCCTTCTGAATCTGAGACAGAAGTCAGTGAGGATGAGCGTCCCTTTAGGTGCTCAAAGTGCAGTAAAGGTTTTAGTTACAGAAGGAATTTGGATGTACACATGAAAACACACACTGGAGAAAAACCATACCCGTGCTCAGTTTGCGGCACAGGGTTTTCAGAAAATGGATATCTAAAAAGACACATGAAGAGAACACATACTGGAGAGAAACCATTCCCATGCTCAGTTTGTGGCACCACATTTGCAGAAAAGGCAAGTGTGAAAAGACACATGACGAGAACACATACTGGAGAGAAACCATTCCCATGCTCAGTTTGCAGCACAAGATTTTCAGAAAGGGGTTGTCTGAAAAGACACATTAGGAGAGCCCATACTGGAGAGAAACCATTCCCCTGCTCAGTTTGCGGCACAAGATTTTCAGAAAGGGGTTGTCTGAATAGACATATGAGAAGACATACTGGAGAGAAACCATTCGGCTGCTCAGTGTGTGGCAAAACATTCTCAGAACAGGGACATCTGAAAAGGCACCTGAACGTGCACACTGGGGAGAAACCATTTCCCTGTGCACTTTGTGGCAAAAGATTCTCACAAAAGGGAAATCTGGGAAAGCACATGAAAACGCACACTGGGGAGAAACCATTCCCCTGTGCATTTTGTTGCAAAAGATTTTCAGAAAAAGGATGTCTGAAAAGACACATGAGGAGAACACACACTTGAGAGACATTTGTCTTGCTGAATTAGTTGCAAAAACTTCCTAGATGAGGAAAACATGAAACAACACAACAGAAAAATGTCCTTTGTCCATTCTGTGTTGGTGTGACTCAAACTGAGTAGATAGTGCAATTTATCATGGTCGTTCAGACCCAACTTGGAGGTTCTGGTTTAAGAAAGCGTTTTTCAGATAATGCAGCAGGAAATGAACTCAGTTAACCTGACATAATGGAGCCATCATTGGATATGACGGTGAGGGGGCTGATCTTATTTTCTCTGAGGTCACCATGGAAAGATCCACCTGGTACCACTTACTGATCTTTGTATTGACGTATTGATCACTGATCAAACACTGAATTATCTTTGAGTGTCTTCAGACTATCTTACATGAGTGTATGTTATTGTTACGATGGTTTCTCTTCCTGGTTCCTGTCAATACATGTGCAGCTGTCAAGTCTTTCATCACTTGTTGGTGCAGCCTGATAATAAAGAATTACAAAAGTCCAGCCTAGATGGAACTCATACATGGAGTTTTAGACAACTGCTGGCCTTCATCCAGCTTTATTGATAAATATAATTGAGTATCATCTGTGTAACAATGGAAATTTATGGACTGTTTCCCAATAATATGACCTAAAGGAAGCATACATAAAGTGAAGAGTATTGGCCCCAGCACTGAACCTTGAGGAACACCGTGTTTAACTTTGGTTTGTATAGAAGATTTATCATTAACGTCTACAAACTGAAATCAACCTGATGAATACGATTGAAACCACTTTAATGTTCCCTGAATGCACAGTTTAATCGTAATAATGGTACACTTCAGAATTAACGACAGCACATATACATTTGTTGTGTATGTACGCTGAACTTGAACAGTCCGTTGTCCCAATGGAGGCAAGTGAGAGTGAGGCCTGCAGCCAGACTACAAGGTTGGTGCTGCCACCCCAAGGGAGGTGGAGAGGGCAGAGGCAGGGGTCAGGAACACACGGGGGAAGGGGAGGGGAGGATAGTACGCGCCATTTACGTCACCAAGGCAGAAGGAGTTCTCCTGGAGGATAAACAATGGGGCAGCCGATAAGGAAGCTGTGGGTTTGGGCGGAGGAGCACACATTCCAATCTGTCTTCTCTTTCAGTCCAATCCAAATTGTAAAGTTAAATTTCTGGTCTTCAACATCACTCTCCTCTTTGCAGAGCGGCCAACTGCTCCGAGATGGTTTCCATCCTGGGTTTCAGTTCAAGAGTCTGTTGTTGCCCCGCTCTGCCAACCTCAGTCATTGCGTTGTCAATGACTGAGGTTGTGTGAGCTGCACATCACATCAAGTGTTGATGCCCACCAAGGGGTGTCTTTTTAAAAAGAGGAATATTACGCCTCCATTTCACACAGACGAGACGGCAAATTTGGCACATTTTCTGTCTAAAAAGGGCTGGAGAGAGATGGAGGTGAGGGAGGAGAGGAGACAGAGAGGTGGGGAAGAGAAGAGAGAGAGACCAGACATTATGTTTGCTGCTCCATTTTGATTGTTGCTCTCCAGCTTCAGCTCAATAAAAACCTCTTCATCACATCAGTCCCATGTGGAGCTGCGTTGTTCCAACAACACTGAGCTCTCAGCTCATAGCAGTTCTACAATAAAGGTTCCAACACAACGTTCCATTGATCCATGAACAAAGCAGGCAGTGAGACCATGATGATGTCACATCTGTCCACTGTCCAGATGTCAGAGCTGAAAATGATAGGATGCCATGTTCCCTTCAACAACAGTCCAGCAGAAAGCCACCATGAAGACCTGAGGAGAAGCAAGGCAGCTCACCACAGTCAGGAACTCCCAGTCACCTCAACAAGGTTTCTGTCCACTCACGTTCAACCAGACCAGCAGATCACCTGCATCCCCACTGCCTCACCACCAGAGGGCAGTAGAACATCAACCATAGAGGCTCCCACTGAGGAATGAACACCACCAGCAGCAGACAGCTCTCCCTCCCTGACAGCATTTAAAGGAGATGAATGATGGATCATCAAACTCCACCATTCACTGTGACTCAGGGCCACTCCCTCTGCTTTGACTCTCTTTGATTGTTTGTCTTTGTTTTATTCAAACAAGTTGTTCCTCCTCTCTCTCTTCTTGCTGCTCTACCCCCCCCCCATGTGATGTCTACTACCTCCTCCTCCTTGATGACACTCATTGTGAGGTCTCTTCATCAGCCCTCCTCTGCTTTCTGAGCCACAAACAGTTTTTCTGAGTCGCTAAAACCCCGAACTCCATCTTGAACCCAGACTCTCAGAAGCCTGACCACATTTACTGAACTGGTCCCTCTTTGGTGAAACCATCACCACGTTTCTGAAGGCTCTGAATGTCCTGATGCTGATGTCATTCTGCTTCCTCTGACACAGGCAGGTTTGGTCCGTTCTGTCACTGTGACATCAAAGACTAAATTCTGAGATCAAGAAGAACATTTACAAAACATGAACAAAACGATGACAGAATTCTTTGTCCTCCTCCATCACCACGATGCCATCGATGGTCCGTTACTGTTGCAGTGCAGTAACATCATGAGTTGTGTCAAACCATCTCTGTCAGCTCTGCCAGTGTCTGGAGTGACGTCTCCAAGGACACTTGCTGCCAGGACTACAGAGGAAACATCAACATCTGTTTGCATCTGGCTTCAACTGTACTTTTCCTCTAGGTTCAACTTTGCTAGGTTACAGTGACTTGTGTACAGAGTAGTGACTTGATCAGCTGGTGGTGATGATGTAGCTTTAGGATGCTAACACAGTTGTTACTCAGGGCATCGCTGGTTGTAATTTAGAGTCCAATGAGAAACGCTCAGTCTCAGATTCCAGCTTATCAGTGGGTTCTTTGAGGGTCAGAGACTTACATACAAATATAGTAACCAGTTGAAACACTTCCTGGAATTTTAAGAGGATTGAATACAAACAAGGAAGCGCGTAAGACAGAGTAATAATACCAGTAAAGCAATGAAGGCATATGGAGGATCAGACATGAATCACAAGATTTATCTGAGACTCAAGTGGACGGCAAAGGTAGCAGGTGAGAAGGTGTTCAGGATGAAGGGTCAGTGACCTCCAAACAAAGAAAACTCCTGAATGGAGGTTGAGCAGAGTCTGAGGAGTCAGGTGGAGCTGGCAGTGAGACAGGAGTTGAGGCCTGAACAGATGCAGCACTGGTCTTTGTCACTGTGACAGCACGACAACCAACAGGACCTGCTTACGTTCTCAGCTGGATTGTTCTCATCAATGTACGGAACCTCTCCAACGACCTGGTGGGGGGACGGCCTACCAAGCCTCCACCTCAACGACCGTGGCTCCCACTGGGATTCGCGATGCTCTTCTCAGGCACAAGGTGGTTTCTCTCCACTGGTCAGGATGGAGATTCAAGGCTCACGGGAGGTCAACAGTATTGTGACCGTGAAAAGGGGGAGAGGAGAAGTTCTGTTTAAAGTTAAAGAACAAAGAAACAAAAAAGTAAGCAGAAGAGAAAGAAAAGGGGAGAGACGGACCAGCAGCTGGAGGAGCTCACGGAAAAATAAGAAGCGCTGAAGAGCCTGAACCCAACCCAACTGTAACGGATGGTGTCGTGACTATCATAATAAACTGGTCCGCCGTGGGGGGTGACCTTTGACCTGTGTGGGGCTGCTGGCCAATCAGCACCCTTTGCCGTCCTCAGTACTTCTCAGATATTCCTGTATTAAACAGGTAAACAGAAGGCAGTCATGCATCCCTCAGATCCTCTACAGCAGGGGTTTTCAGTTAAAATTCTCCTGGGTCCAGTTTTCAAACCTCTTCAAGCTTGGGTCTGGAGGCCTAGCACAGTTTTTCATGACTGCTGATTTCAGTGATAGGCCCACGCCTGCATGTTAGCCAGCAGTCGAGCTGTGCTTTATGATCCAGGGGCATCTTTAGCCGATGGAGGTAGACTTTAAGCCTGTTGTATCAGTGTCTGTTTGGTCAACAATGAACTTTCAGATCGAATGAAGTCGCCGACATTTCAATAATAGTCGCTTTTATTGTCTGCTTTTTTTCCACATTAACCTTAAACCTATTGTCCAGCAGGGGGCAACATAAAGAGAAGAGTGAAATGAAAATGGATTCAAAAATACTCAGAATTTACTGGCATTTGACTGCACGTATATGACTATGTGAGTGTGTGTGTGTGTGTGTGTGTGTTTTGAAGACGACTTCTTGACTCCATTTTTGTTGTCACTCTTCTCAATTTTCAGTTTCACTCATTAAAATGAAGCAGCTTTGACGTGTTTACTTCTCTTGTACGTCAACAACTTTGGTCTTTAAGCTCCTGACAAACACACCACACGTCACTCACTCTATAGATTAAATCTGCTGATAACACAAAACACGTGACCTTGTGACCCTGCATGACGTTTTGCTCCAACTTTCCAGAACTAATAGGAGGAACAGCATGGACCGTTCTGAGCAAGAACTCTGACATCACCATCATCATGAACAAGAAGGCAGTAGGACTCAACTTCAACAAATCTGAAATGTCCCCTTAAGCTCCTGCTACTTTGAACTGATGCCTAAACCTTCAGTTTCCATGCATCACTCAGAACCTCTCACAACCCCAGAAGAACAAGCAAAGGTTTGGAGCAGTAAAGCCTTCAATAATGACATCATCATGTTTGAGGGTTTTCTTCCCTCAAACTGTTTCTACCAACACAACAGAATCCTGGAAATATTTCAGGTGTTGACCTCCCAGCAGCCTGAAGGTCAAGCTGCATTATCTGTTATGTTGCTGAGCAGAGGAAGGAGCTCAATGGTAGAGCGCTAGCTTAGCATTTGAGAGGTGGTGGGATCGGTGCCCTCGTTCTCCAGAAGACTTCAGCTTGTTCTGTTGTTGAGCTCTGATGAAACCACTGACTTTGAACCACACACAAAGTGAAGGAGTGACTTAAGATTGATGGCACCTGAGGAACTTCTAGGTTTCCTAAAATCAACTGGAAATTCATTCACCAGTTAAACAGTGACTCTACCAGAGGGGGTGTAGCTCAGTGGTAGAGCGCATGCTGAGCATGTATGAGGCCCTGGGTTCAATCCCCGGCATCTCCAGCTGGTCCTTTGTAGCCTTCATCTTGTCAGCTAAAGTGATCCTTAAATGTGACAACAGTCGATTAACTATCAGAAGACATCTTCTACATGTTCAAGGTGGGCGAACTTTCCACAAATATTCAAAATTACTTTTGAAAATGAAAACATAGATCAAACCTGCCCTGTCAATCACCCACAATGGGCGGATCGTCCCACTCCCTATCAGGTTCCCCACTCCGCGACCCAGGAGGCTCCCTCTCCCTATCAGGACTAGAAATCCATTGGGGTCTCCCTGCTCAGGTAGGAGTCCTGCCCACAACGTTAAGCTGTTGATGTTCTAGAGGAGACAACATCTGATCTTTGTTAGATCCACCAGTCAAAGGGTTTCTTTAAAGGCTGTAGCAGCTGAGAATGAGGAATTAATAACCATCTTAGTGAGGACATTTTGAAACATGATGACATTTTATTGACTTGTAGCACTGCAAAAATCATCTCCCCGCCAAAAACCCTCTTCTCCAACTCTGTACTCAAGTTGTCTCCTCATCAGGCACCACAGGATCCAGGACGTTCAGTCAAAAAAATCATTAGTGATTTTAAAAATGGCCATCAGACACAAAATAAGACTTCAAACAGGTTTACAATTTTATTTGATGTTGACACATTTTGTCCATTTTGCCTCCACTCTGTCCTTCATCCCATCATTTAACATCAGGACTGCTCCCAGATCAGCTCCATGACCTCATCCCTGCACCAGAGTACCGCCCAAGTTCATCAAGGATGGCCAACATGAGCAGGTCTAGATTCACCTCCATCTTTGGAGGCTGTTGAATTTCCTCCTGAGGACCGTCAGGCTGTTTCCTTACTTTGCTGTGACCCAACAGCAGACAGCAACAAGGACTGTGGTGCACTTGGTAAAACCACCATCTGGAGTCTGGAGCAAGATGCTGATGTGATCCTTTGATGAGTTTAGAATCAGTCAGAGATCAAAGACTGAAGCAGGAGATCAATGCTCAGAACCCAGAGATCAAACACAGAATTCCGACATCACACATAGAATTCAGACATCAAACACAGAATTCAGAGATCAAACACAGAATTCAGACATCAAACACAGAATTCAGAGATCAAATACAGAATTCAACGATCAATCAATGTGAGGAACCAGCGTCTCATGTGAAGATGCTTCTGAACTCATGAAGTGAAATCCTACCATATAGAGATAAATGAGTCCAACTGGACCTGAACAGGAGAGAAATAAAGGAGTTATTGTTATGTAATTGTTATTTATTTCCAGGCCAGGTGAGGGTTGGATTTTGTTCATTCATGTTGAAGTGAACTGACAGTGGGACTGAGGACCTGGGCTGAAGTCCAGCTCACTGCTGGTTTAATAAAACCACCTGATTGTTTTTCCTATCAGCTCTGATCTGATGGAAGAAACAAAAAGCCAAACTTCATTCGTCCGTGTCCAAACTCCACGTCTGTTGATGTGCAGCACTCCAGTTATTTGTTTCTTTCCAGACAGAAGCAGGTTGGTGGAGGAATAAAACCTCAACAGTGAACAAACAGCAATGAGAGAAGTGAATCCTGCACTCAGAGAAGTTGTGTCTGCACTCGCCAACCAGGAAACGCGTCTATCTTCTGTGTGACTGAGGCAGCTGCTGAGAGCTGCGTTTCTCAGCTGTGTGGGGGCGGGACTCTGTGTGTGATTGACAGGTCAACTGTCTGCCAGACAATGTTGTGGGGCACAAACACAAAATGCGAGGTGCCATTTCCATTCTGGGTCGATCAGCTCTGGGACTGTTTTGTCTTTTGAATGAAGAAATGCATTAATTTCAGGTAGCAGCTTGTAAAAATGCCCCGGCTCAACCACCAGACCTCTGTGTACACTGTCAAGAAAAAAAACTAGAAAAAAAACAGTAAAAAGTCAGTCAGCAGAGTTTCCAGACGAATACCGTCAAATTACAGTAATGAACTGTTCCACAAAATTACATGGAATAAACTGTAAAAATACACAGCAGGTTTCACAGTCCCAACTCATTAAATTACAGTCCATTTAGTGTTGATAAATGTGCATTCAACTGCAGGAAAACAGGCCCATCATGGAAAAACACATGAAGAACAAGGACCTTTCAGGTTCTTCTCTAAGTTCAGGGCTCTTACTGGTTCATTTATGAAACAAACCAGTCTATGAGCAGGAATTTCCCGTTAAAAAGTTCATTTGACAGTGGAAAAGCAAGCATAGTCCATCAAAATAGCCAAGTTTAAGGTCAATCGCTGTCAATTGAAGCTATTTAGTTGTTACTTTATGAAACTGAGCCAACTTTCTACAGTGATTTCCTGTTAGATTCTGGTTTCTCCAAGTATAAAAACTACAACAATGTATAAACACAGAATCTGTACTTTGAACAATAGAGAATTTCTACATATTTACAGTATCAGTCCATCACTTTAGAGGATTGGAATGTAAAAAAATCATTGGACAATGGAAATCATTTATCCTTTAACGAAACAACTTCAGTGCAGAGTTGATAACTGCACTTCAAACTTTGAACTGGTGTCCACATCAATGTGGAATTTGAGGAGGCCACAGCCACCAAATTTCCCAGAGTTCTTGACTATTTGCAGTCTCTTCCCTTGGAGAAGTCAAGTGGAACTACAAGACAAGGAGCAGAAATCCAAGCTGCTGGTGGACCACGTGGTGCTGTGTTGATGCTACTTTCCCACTCAAAGGGGATCGTGCAGGAATGTTCCACACGGTTGACCAAACTTCCATTGCAGAAGAGATTCAGGCAGTTCCACGCACGCCATGCATCCTTTTATGCTGTAAGTGTGAGGCAATACAATACAGTATGTTTCAGTGACATACATTGAGACAGAAGACCTAGGTTTATTGGGTGATGTTTATTGACATGCCAATTGGATTGTGGTGCCAATATGGCTGACTTGGTCGGTGTAAATCTTATCATCAATAAACAAAGTACACACAAATGTTCAAATTACTTTTCTAGACTTTAGTCCCCAAAGGAATTTCAGGCACCTGAAAGTGACTTTCATAAATCTGTGTGTGTGTGTACAGTACATGTCCCCAAAATGGACATTAAAATTATTGGTCCCCAATCTAAAGGATAAAATGATGCTCCAGTGATGTAGTGAGAGTTGCTACAAAACTCAAAATGATGCTGTCAATAATACAGTAAGACTTGCGACTAAGATCAAAATGATGCTAAAGTGATGTCATGAGAGTTTCTCTCAACTAAGAAATGATGCTCCAGTGATGTAGTGAGAGTTGCTAAAGACCTCAAAATGATGCTACAGTGATGTAATGAGAGTTGCTAAAGACCTCAAAATGATGCTACAGTGATGTAATGAGAGTTGCTACGATCCTAAAAATGATGCTGTCAGTGATGTAGTGAGAGTTGCGACTAACCTCAAAATGATGCTAAAGTGATGTAATGAGAGTTGCGACTAATCTCAAAATGATGCTACATTGATGTAGTGATAGTTGCTAAAAATCTCAAAATAAGGCGACAGTGATGTGGTTAGAGTTGCTAAAAACCTAAGAAATGATGCTACAGTGATGTGGTGAGAGTTGCTACTAATCTCAAAATGATGCTAAAGTGATGTGGTGAGAGTTGCTACTAATCTCAAAATGATGCGACAGTGATGTAGTGAGAGTTGCTACGTACCTCAAAATGATGCTACAGTGATGCAATGACAGTTTCGAATAACCTAAGAAATGAAGCGACAGTGATGTAGTGAGAGTTGCTACTAACCTAAGAAATGATACAACAGTAATGTGGTGAGAGTTGCTACGAACCTCAAAATGATGCTGACTATGATGTAATTACAGTTGCTACTAACCTCAAAATGATGCTACAGTGATGCAATGACAGTTTCGAATAACCTAAGAAATGAAGCGACAGTGATGTAGTGAGAGTTGCTACTAACCTAAGAAATGATACAACAGTAATGTGGTGAGAGTTACTACGAACCTCAAAATGATGCTGACTATGATGTAATTACAGTTGCTACTAACCTCAAAATGATGCTTAGGTTTTTAGCAACTGTCATTGCATCACTCTAAGAAATGATGCTGACTATGATGTAGTGAGAGTTGCGACTAACCTCAAAATGATGCTTATAGTGATGTCGTGAGAGTTGCTAAAAACCTCAAAATGATGCTCCAGTGATGTGGTGAGTTGCTAAAAACCTCAAAATGATGCTCCAGTGATGTAGTGAGTTGCTTAAAACCTCAAAATGATGATACAGTGAGGGAGTGAGAGTTGCTAAAAATCTAAAAATGATGCTGACAGTAATGTAGCGAGAGTTGCGACTAACCTCAAAATGATGCTTATAGTGATGTCGTGACAGTTGCTATTAAACTAAAAATGATGGTAAAGTGATGTAATGAGGGTTGCTAAAAACCTAAAAATGATGCTCCAGTGATGTAGTGAGCTGCTTAAAACCTCAAAATGATGCTACAGTGATGTAGTGAGAGTTGCTAGAAACCTCTAAATGATGCTACAGTGATGTTGTGAGAGTTGCTACTAATCTCAAAATGATGCTACAGTGATGTCATGAGAGTTGCTACATATTTCAAAATGATGCTAAAGTGATGTAATGACAGTTGCTAAAAACCTAAGATATTATGCTACAGTGATGTAGTGAGAGTTGCTACTATGCTAAAAATGATGCTGACAGTGATGTAGTGAGAGTTGCTACGAACCTCAAAATGATGCTCCAGTGATGTAGTGAGAGTTGCTTAAAATCTCAAAATGATGCGACAGTGATGTGGTGAGAGTTTCTGAAAAAACTCAAAATGATGCGACAGTGATGTAGTGAGAGTTGCTAAAAACCTCAAAATGATGCTGACAGTAATGTAGTGAGAGTTGTGAAGAACCTCAAAATGATGCTACAGTGATGTAGGAAGAGTTGCTAAAAACATCAAAATGATGCTGACAGTAATGTAGTGAGAGTTGCTACGAATCACAAAATGATGCTGCAGTGATGTAATGAGAGTTGCTACTAATCTAAGAAATGATGCTCCAGTGATGTAATAAGAATTGCTACAAACCTAAGAAATGATGCTAAAGTATTGTAGTGAGAGTTTCTACGAACCTCAAAATGATGCTACAGTAATAGAGTCGGAGTTGCTAAAAATGTCAAAATGATGCTAAAGTGATGTGGTGAGAGTTGATAAAATCCTAAAAATTATGCTACACTAATGTGGTGAGAGTTACTATGAACCTCAAAATGATGCTACAGTGATGTAGTGAGAGTTGCTACGAACCTAAAAATGATGCTGACAGTCATGAAGTGAGATTTGCTACTATCCTCAAAATGATGCGACAGTGATGTAGGAAGAGTTGCTAAAAATCTCAAAATGATGCTTCAAGTGATGTGGTGAGAGTTGCTAAAAACCTCAAAATGATGCGAAAGTGATGAATTGAGAGTTGCTACGAACCTAAAAATGATGCTGACAGTCATGAAGTGAGATTTGCTACTATCCTCAAAATGATGCTACAGTAATGTAGTAAAAGTTGCTAAAAATCTCAAAATGATGCTGTAAGTAATGTAGTGAGACTTGCTACGAACCTCAATAATGCTACAGTAATGTTGTAAGTGTTGCTAAAAATCTCAAAATGATGCTAAAGTGATGTGGTGAGAGTTGCTAAAATCTTCAAAATGATGCTACATTGATGTAGTGAGAGTTGCCACGAACCTCAAAATGATGTGACAGAAATGTGGTGAGAGTGACTAAGAACCTCAAAATGATGCTACAGTAATGTAGTGAGAGTTGCTACGATCCTCAAAATGATGCTACAGTTATGTAGTGAGAGTTGCTATGAACCTCAAAATGATGCTACAGTTATGTAGTAAGAGTTGCCAAAAATCTCAAAATGATGTTAAAGTGATGTGGTGAGAGTTTCTACTAATCTAAGAAATGATGCTAAAGTGATGTAGTAAGAGTTGCTAAAAATCTCAAAATGATGCTATAGTGATGCGGTGAGACTTGCTAAAAACCTCAAAATGATGCTACAGTAATGTATTAAGTTGCTAAAAACCTCAAAATGATGCTACAGTGATGTGGTGAGAGTTTCTTAAAATCTTAAAAAGATGCGACAGTGATGTGGTGAGAGTTGCTACTATCCTCCAAATGATGCTACAGTGAAGTAGTGAAAGTTGCTAAAAACCTCAAAATGCTGCTACAGTGATGTCAGAAGAATTGCTAAAAATCTCAAAATGATGGTAAAGTGATGTGGCGAGAGTTGCTAAAATCCTCACAATGATGCTGTCAGTAATGTAGTGAGAGTTGCAACGAAACTAAAAATGATGCTCCAGTGATGTAGTGAGAGTTGCGACTAATCTAAGAAATGATGCTACAGTGATGTAGGGAGAGTTGCTAAAAACCTCAAAATGATGCTCCAGTCATGTAGTGAGAGTTGCTACGAACCTCAAAATGATGCTACAGTGATGTAGTGAGAGTTGCTACGAACCTCAAAATGATGCTAAAGTAATGTGATGAGAGTTGCTAAAAATCTAAAAATGATGCTGTAAGTAATGTAGTGAGACTTGCTACGAACCTCAATAATGCTACAGTAATGTTGTAAGTGTTGCCACAAACCTCAAAATGATGCTACAGTAATGTGGTGAGAGTTTCTGTGATCCTAAAAATGATGCTCCAGTAATGTATTAAGTTGCTAAAAACCTCAAAATGATGCTACAGTGATGTAGTGAGAGTTGCTACGAACCTCAAAATGATGCTACAGTTATGTAGTGAGAGTTGCTACGAACCTCAAAATGATGCTACAGTAATGTAGTAAGAGTTGCTAAAAATCTCAAAATGATGCTCAAGTGATGTGGTGAAAGTTGCAAAAAAATTAAAAATGATGCTGTCAGTAATGTAGTGAGAGTTGCTACAACCTCAAAATGATGCTGCAGTAATGTAGTGAGAGTTGCTACTATCCTCCAAATGATGCTAAAGTGATGTAGTAAGAGTTGCTAAAAATCTCAAAATGATTCTCCAGTGATATCGTGAGAGTTGCTTCGAACCTCAAAATGAAGCTCCAATGATGCAGTAAGAGTTGCTTAAAACCTTTAAAAATGATGCTACAGTGATGTAGTGAGAGTTGCTACTATCCTCCAAATGATGCTACAGTGATGTAGTGAGAGTTGCTTCAAATCTCAAAATGATGTGACAGTGATGTGGTAATAGTTGCTACGAACCTCAAAATGATGCTGACAGTCATGAAGTGAGATTTGCTACTATCCTAAAAATGATGCGACAGTGATGGAGGAAGAGTTGCTAAAAATCTCAAAATGATGCTCCAGTAATGAAGTGAGAGTTGCTACGAACCTATAAATGATGCTAGAGTGATGTGGTAAGAGTTGCTTTAAACCTCAAAATGATTCCACAGTCATGTAGTGAGAGTTGCTTAAAACGTTAAAATGATGCTGACAGTTATGAAGTGAGAGTTGCTACTAACCTCAAAATGATGCTCTTGTGATGGATTTAGAGTTGCTAGAAACCTAAAAAATGATGTTACAGTAATATTGTAAGAGTTGCTACGAACCTCAAAATGATGCTACAGTAATGTATTAAGTTGCTAAAAACCTCAAAATGATGCTAAAGTGATGTGGTGAGAGTTGCTTAAAATCTCAAAATGATGCTACAGTGATGTGGTGAGAGTTTCTTAAAATCTTAAAATGATGCTGCAGTAATGTAGTGAGAGTTGCTCAAAACCTCAAAATGATGCTCCAGTAATGTAGTGAGAGTTGCTATGAACCTCAAAATGATGCCCCAGTGATGTTGTGAGAGTTGCTAGGAACCTCAAAATGATGCTACAGTAATGTCGTGAGAGTTGCTAGGAACCTCAAAATGATGCGACAGTAATGTGGCGTGAGTTGCTAGGAACCTCAAAATGATGCTACAGTAATGTAGTGAGAGTTGCTACGATCCTAAAAATGATGCTCCAGTAATGTATTAAGTTGCTAAAAACCTCAAAATGATGCTACAGTGATGTAGTGAGAGTTGCTACGAACCTCAAAATGATGCTACAGTTATGTAGTGAGAGTTGCTACGAACCTCAAAATGATGCTACAGTAATGTAGTGAGAGTTGCTATGAACCTAAAAATGATGCTACAGTTATATAGTGAGAGTTGCTATGAACCTCAAAATGATGCTACAGTAATGTAGTAAGAGTTGCTAAAAATCTCAAAATGATGCTAAAGTGATGTATTTAGTGTTGGTAAAAACCTCAAAATGATGCTCCAGTGATGTAGTGAGAGTTGCTACTATCCTCCAAATGATGCTAAAGTGATGTAGTAAGAGTTGCTAAAAATCTCAAAATGCGCCAGTGATATCGTGAGAGTTGCTACGAACCTCAAAATGAAGCTCCAGTGATGCAGTAAGAGTTGCTTAAAACCTTAAAATGATGCTGACATTCATGTAGTGAGAGTTGCTAAAAATCTAAAAATGATGCTGCAAGTAATGTACTGAGACTTGCTACGAACCTCAATAATGCTACAGTAATGTTGTAAGTGTTGCTAAAAATCTCCAAATGATGCTACAGTAATGTAGTGAGAGTTGCTAAGAACCTCAAAATTATGCTACAGTAATGTAGTAAGAGTTGCTACGATCCTAAAAATGATGCTCCAGTAATGTATTAAGTTGCTAAAAACCTCAAAATGATGCTACAGTGATGTAGTAAGAGTTGCAAAAAACCTCAAAATGATGCTCCAGTGATGTAGTGAGAGTTGCTACGAACCTCAAAATGATGCTACAGTAATGAAGTAGGAGTTGCTAAAAATCTAAAAATGATGCTGTAAGTAATGTAGTGAGACTTGCTACGAACCTCAATAATGCTACAGTAATGTTGTAAGTGTTGCTAAAAATCTCAAAATGATGCTAAAGTGATGTGGTGAGAGTTGCAGAAATCTTCAAAATGATGCTACATTGATGTAGTGAGAGTTGCCACGAACCTCAAAATGATGTGACAGAAATGTGGTGAGAGTGACTAAGAACCTCAAAATGATGCTACAGTAATGTAGTGAGAGTTGCTACGATCCTCAAAATGATGCTACAGTTATGTAGTGAGAATTGCTATGAACCTCAAAATGATGCTACAGTAATGTATTAAGTTGCTAAAAACCTCAAAATGATGCTACAGTGATGTGGTGAGAGTTTCTTAAAATCTTAAAAAGATGCGACAGTGATGTGGTGAGACTTGCTAAAAACCTCAAAATGATGCTACAGTAATGTATTAAGTTGCTAAAAACCTCAAAATGATGCTACAGTGATGTATTAAGTTGCTAAAAACCTCAAAATGATGCTACAGTGATGTAGTAAGAGTTGCAAAAAACCTCAAAATGATGCTCCAGTGATGTAGTGAGAGTTGCTACGAACCTCAAAATGATGCTACAGTAATGAAGTAGGAGTTGCTAAAAATCTAAAAATGATGCTGTAAGTAATGTAGTGAGACTTGCTACGAACCTCAATAATGCTACAGTAATGTTGTAAGTGTTGCTAAAAATCTCAAAATGATGCTAAAGTGATGTGGTGAGAGTTGCAGAAATCTTCAAAATGATGCTACATTGATGTAGTGAGAGTTGCCACGAACCTCAAAATGATGTGACAGAAATGTGGTGAGAGTGACTAAGAACCTCAAAATGATGCTACAGTAATGTAGTGAGAGTTGCTACGATCCTCAAAATGATGCTACAGTTATGTAGTGAGAATTGCTATGAACCTCAAAATGATGCTACAGTAATGTATTAAGTTGCTAAAAACCTCAAAATGATGCTACAGTGATGTGGTGAGAGTTTCTTAAAATCTTAAAAAGATGCGACAGTGATGTGGTGAGAGATGCTACTATCCTCCAAATGATGCTACAGTGAAGTAGTGAAAGTTGCTAAAAACCTCAAAATGCTGCTACAGTGATGTCAGAAGAGTTGCTAAAAATCTCAAAATGATGGTAAAGTGATGTGGCGAGAGTTGCTAAAATCCTCACAATGATGCTGTCAGTAATGTAGAGAGAGTTGCAACGAACCTAAAAATGATGCTCCAGTGATGTAGTGAGAGTTGCTACTAATCTAAGAAATGATGCTACAGTGATGTAGGGAGAGTTGCTAAAAACCTCAAAATGATGCTCCAGTGATGTGGTGAGAGTTGCTAAAAATCTCAAAATGATGCTTCAGTGATGTGGTGAGAGTTGCTAAAAATCTCAAAATGATGCTAAAGTGATGTGATGAGAGTTGCTAAAAATCTCAAAATGATGCTGTCAGTCATGTAGTGAGAGTTGCTACGAACCTCAGAATGATGCTACAGTAATGTATTAAGTTGCTAAAAACCTCAAAATGATGCTGAAGTGATATGGTGAGAGTTGCTTAAAATCTCAAAATGATGCTACAGTGATGTGGTGAGAGTTTCTTAAAATCTTAAAATGATGCTACAGTTATGTCGTGAGAGTTGCTCAAAACCTCAAAATGATGCTCCAGTAATGTAGTGAGAGTTGCTATGAACCACAAAATGATGCCCCAGTGATGTTGTGAGAGTTGCTTGGAACCTCAAAATGATGCTACAGTAATGTCGTGAGAGTTGCTACGAAGCTCAAAATGATGTGACAGTAATGTGGCGTGAGTTGCTAGGAACCTCAAAATGATGCTACAGTAATGTATTAAGTTGCTAAAAACCTCAAAATGATGCTAAAGTGATGTGGTGAGAGTTGCTTAAAATCTCAAAATGATGCTACAGTGATGTGGTGAGAGTTTCTTAAAATCTTAAAATGATGCTACAGTAATGTAGTGAGAGTTGCTCAAAACCTCAAAATGATGCTCCAGTAATGTAGTGAGAGTTGCTATGAACCTCAAAATGATGCCCCAGTGATGTTGTGAGAGTTGCTAGGAACCTCAAAATGATACTACAGTAATGTCGTGAGAGTTGCTACGAAGCTCAAAATGATGTGACAGTAATGTGGCGTGAGTTGCTAGGAACCTCAAAATGATGCTACAGTAATGTAGTGAGAGTTGCTACGATCCTAAAAATGATGCTCCAGTCATGTATTAAGTTGCTAAAAACCTCAAAATGATGTTACAGTGATGTAGTGAGAGTTGCTAAAAACCTCAAAATGATGCTACAGTGATGTAGTGAGAGTTGCTACGAACCTCAAAATGATGCTGCAGTAATGTAGTGAGAGTTGCTACTATCCTCCAAATGATGCTAAAGTGATGTAGTAAGAGTTGCTAAAAATCTCAAAATGATTCTCCAGTGATATCGTGAGAGTTGCTACGAACCTCAAAATGAAGCTCCAGTGATGCAGTAAGAGTTGCTTAAAACCTTTAAAAATGATGCTAAAGTGATGTAGTGAGAGTTGCTACTATCCTCCAAATGATGCTACAGTGATGTAGTGAGAGTTGCTTAAAATCTCAAAATGATGTGACAGTGATGTGGTAATAGTTGCTACGAACCTCAAAATGATGCTGACAGTCATGAAGTGAGATTTGCTACTATCCTAAAAATGATGCTACAGTGATGGAGGAAGAGTTGCTAAAAATCTCAAAATGATGCAAAAGTGATGAATTGAGAGTTGCTACGAACCTAAAAATGATGCTCCAGTAATGAAGTGAGAGTTGCTACGAACCTATAAATGATGCTAGAGTGATGTGGTAAGAGTTGCTTTAAACCTCAAAATGATTCCACAGTCATGTAGTGAGAGTTGCTTAAAAAGTTAAAATGATGCTGACAGTTATGAAGTGAGAGTTGCTACTAACCTCAAAATGATGCTCTTGTGATGGATTTAGAGTTGCTAGAAACCTAAAAAATGATGTTACAGTAATATTGTAAGAGTTGCTACGAACCTCAAAATGATGCTACAGTAATGTATTAAGTTGCTAAAAACCTCAAAATGATGCTAAAGTGATGTGGTGAGAGTTGCTTAAAATCTCAAAATGATGCTACAGTGATGTGGTGAGAGTTTCTTAAAATCTTAAAATGATGCTACAGTAATGTGGTGAGAGTTGCTCAAAACCTCAAAATGATGTGACAGAAATGTGGTGAGAGTGACTAAGAACCTCAAAATGATGCTACAGTAATGTAGTGAGAGTTGCTACGATCCTCAAAATGATGCTACAGTTATGTAGTGAGAATTGCTATGAACCTCAAAATGATGCTACAGTAATGTATTAAGTTGCTAAAAACCTCAAAATGATGCTACAGTGATGTAGTGAGAGTTGCTACGAACCTCAAAATGATGCTACAGTTATGCAGTGAGAGTTGCTACGAACCTCAAAATGATGCTACAGTAATGTAGTGAGAGTTGCTATGAACCTCAAAATGATGCTACAGTAATGTAGTGAGAGTTGCTATGAACCTAAAAATGATGCTACAGTTATATAGTGAGAGTTGCTATGAACCTCAAAATGATGCTACAGTAATGTAGTAAGAGTTGCTAAAAATCTCAAAATAATGCTAAAGTGATGTATTTAGTGTTGGTAAAAACCTCAAAATGATGCTCCAGTGATGTAGTGAAAGTTGCTAAAAACCTCAAAATGCTGCTACAGTGATGTCAGAAGAGTTGCTAAAAATCTCAAAATGATGGTAAAGTGATGTGGCGAGAGTTGCTAAAATCCTCACAATGATGCTGTCAGTAATGTAGAGAGAGTTGCAACGAACCTAAAAATGATGCTCCAGTGATGTAGTGAGAGTTGCTACTAATCTAAGAAATGATGCTACAGTGATGTAGGGAGAGTTGCTAAAAACCTCAAAATGATGCTCCAGTGATGTAGTGAGAGTTGCTAAAAATCTCAAAATGATGCTTCAGTGATGTGGTGAGAGTTGCTAAAAATCTCAAAATGATGCTAAAGTGATGTGATGAGAGTTGCTAAAAATCTCAAAATGATGCTGTCAGTCATGTAGTGAGAGTTGCTACGAACCTCAGAATGATGCTACAGTAATGTATTAAGTTGCTAAAAACCTCAAAATGATGCTGAAGTGATATGGTGAGAGTTGCTTAAAATCTCAAAATGATGCTACAGTGATGTGGTGAGAGTTTCTTAAAATCTTAAAATGATGCTACAGTAATGTGGTGAGAGTTGCTCAAAACCTCAAAATGATGTGACAGAAATGTGGTGAGAGTGACTAAGAACCTCAAAATGATGCTACAGTAATGTAGTGAGAGTTGCTACGATCCTCAAAATGATGCTACAGTTATGTAGTGAGAATTGCTATGAACCTCAAAATGATGCTACAGTAATGTATTAAGTTGCTAAAAACCTCAAAATGATGCTACAGTAATGTAGTAAGAGTTGCTAAAAATCTCAAAATAATGCTAAAGTGATGTATTTAGTGTTGGTAAAAACCTCAAAATGATGCTCCAGTGATGTAGTGAGAGTTGCTACTATCCTCCAAATGATGCTAAAGTGATGTTGTAAGAGTTGCTAAAAATCTCAAAATGATGCTCCAGTGATATTGTGAGAGTTGCTACGAACCTCAAAATGAAGCTCCAGTGATGCAGTAAGAGTTGCTTAAAACCTTAAAATGATGCTGACATTCATGTAGTGAGAGTTGCTAAAAATCTAAAAATGATGCTGTAAGTAATGTACTGAGACTTGCTACGAACCTCAATCATGCTACAGTAATGTTGTAAGTGTTGCTAAAAATCTCCAAATGATGCTACAGTAATGTAGTGAGAGTTGCTACGATCCTCAAAATGATGCTACAGTAATGTGGTGAGAGTTGCTGCGAACCTCAAAATTATGCTACAGTAATGTAGTAAGAGTTGCTACGATCCTAAAAATGATGCTCCAGTAATGTATTAAGTTGCTAAAAACCTCAAAATGATGCTACAGTGATGTAGTGAGAGTTGCTACGATCCTAAAAATTATGCTCCAGTAATGTATTAAGTTGCTAAAAACCTCAAAATGATGCTACAGTGATGTAGTGAGAGTTGCTACGAAACGCAAAATGATGCTACAGTCATGTATTAAGTTGCGAAAAACCTCAAAATGATGCTGCAGTGATGTAGTGAGAGTTGCTACTCATCTAAGAAATGATGCTAAAGTGATGTAGTGAGAGTTGCTTCAAATCTCAAAATGATGCTACAGTGATGTGGTGAGAGTTTCTTAAAATCTCAAAATGATGCGACAGTGATGTGGTGAGAGTTGCTAAAAACCTCAAAATGATAGTGTCAGTAATGTAGTAAGAGTTGGTAAAAATCTCAAAATGATGCTACAGTGATGTAGTGAGAGTTGCCACGAACCTCAAAATGATGCTACAGTGATGTAGTGAGACTTGCTACGAACCTCAATAATGCTACAGTAATGTTGTAAGTGTTGCTAAAAATCTCAAAATGATGCTACAGTGATGTAGTGAGAGTTGCCACGAACCTCAAAATGATGCTACAGTAATGTAGTGAGAGTTGCAATGATCCTAAAAATGATGCTACAGTCATGTAGTAAGAGTTGCTAAAAATGATGCTAAAGTGATGTGTTGAGAGTTAAAAAAAAAAAAGTCAAAATGATGCTGTCAGTAATGTAGTGAGAGTTGCTACGAACCTCAAAATGATGCTACAGTCATGTAGTGAGAGTTGCTACGAACCTCAAAATGATGCTACAGTGATGTAGTAAGTGTTGGTAAAAACCTCAAAATGATGCTCCAGTGATATAGTGAGAGTTGCTACTCATCTAAGAAATGATGCTAAAGTGATGTAGTGAGAGTTGCTTCAAATTTCAAAATGATGCGACAGTGATGTGGTGAGAGTTGCTACTATCCTCCAAATGATGCTACAGTGATGTTGTGAGAGTTGCTTAAAATCTTCAAATGATGCTACAGTGATGTGGTGAGAGTTGCTACGGACCTCAAAATGATGCTCCAGTAATGCAGTCAGACTTGCTTAAAACCTCAAAATGATGCTGACAGTAATGTAGTGAGAGTTGTTAAGAACCTCAAAATGATGCTACAGTGATGTAGTGAGAGTTGCTACGAACCTCAAAATGATGCTACAGTGATGTTGTGAGAGTTGCTTAAAATCTCAAAATGATGCAACAGTGATGTGGTGAGAGTTTCTCAAAAAACTCAAAATGATGCAACAGTGATGTGGTGAGAGTTTCTCAAAAAACTCAAAATGATGCGACAGTGATGTGGTGAGAGTTGCTACTATCCTCCAAATGATGCTACAGTGATGTAGTGAGAGTTGCTATGGACCTCAAAATGATGCTCCAGTGATGCAGTAAGAGTTGCTTAAAACCTCAAAATGATGCTGACAGTAATGTAGTGAGAGTTGTTAAGATCCTCAAAATGATTCTACAGTGATGTAGTGAGAGTTGCTACGATCCTAAAAATTATGCTCCAGTAATGTATTAAGTTGCTAAAAACCTCAAAATGATGCTACAGTGATGTAGTGAGAGTTGCTACGAAACTCAAAATGATGCTACAGTCATGTATTAAGTTGCGAAAAACCTCAAAATGATGCTGCAGTGATGTAGTGAGAGTTGCTACTAATCTAAGAAATGATGCTAAAGTGATGTCGTGAGAGTTGCTTCAAATCTCAAAATGATGCTACAGTGATGTGGTGAGAGTTTCTTAAAATCTTAAAATGATGCGACAGTGATGTGGTGAGAGTTGCTACTATCCTCCAAATTATGCTACAGTGATGTAGTGAGAGTTGCTTAAAATCTCAAAATGATGCGACAGTGATGTGGTGAGAGTTGCTAAAAACCTCAAAATGACAGTGTCAGTAATGTAGTAAGAGTTGGTAAAAATCTCAAAATGATGCTAAAGTGATATAGTGAGAGTTGCTACGAACCTCAAAATGATGCTACAGTAATGTAGTAGGAGTTGCTAAAAATCTAAAAATGATGCTGTAAGTAATGTAGTGAGACTTGCTACGAACCTCAATAATGCTACAGTAATGTTGTAAGTGTTGCTAAAAATCTCAAAATGATGCTACAGTAATGTAGTGAGAGTGGCTATGATCCTAAAAATGATGCTACAGTCATGTAGGAAGAGTTGCTAAAAATCTAAAAATGATGCTAAAGTGATGTGTTGAGAGTTAAAAAAAAAAAGTCAAAATGATGCTGTCAGTAATGTAGTGAGAGTTGCTACGAACCTCAAAATGATGCTACAGTCATTTAGTGAGAGTTGCTACGAACCTCAAAATGATGCTACAGTGATGTAGTAAGTGTTGGTAAAAACTTCAAAATGATGCTCCAGTGATATAGTGAGAGTTGCTACTCATCTAAGAAATGATGCTAAAGTGATGTAGTGAGAGTTGCTTCAAATTTCAAAATGATGCGAATGTGATGTGGTGAGAGTTGCTACTATCCTCCAAATGATGCTACAGTGATGTTGTGAGAGTTGCTTAAAATCTCCAAATGATGCTACAGTCATGTAGTGAGAGTTGCTACGGACCTCAAAATGATGCTCCAGTGATGCAGTCAGAGTTGCTTAAAACCTCAAAATGATGCTGACAGTAATGTAGTGAGAGTTGTTAAGAACCTCAAAATGATGCTACAGTGATGTAGTGAGAGTTGCTACGAACCTCAAAATGATGCTACAGTGATGTTGTGAGAGTTGCTTAAAATCTCAAAATGATGCAACAGTGATGTGGTGAGAGTTTCTCAAAAAACTCAAAATGATGCAACAGTGATGTGGTGAGAGTTTCTCAAAAAACTCAAAATGATGCGACAGTGATGTGGTGAGAGTTGCTACTATCCTCCAAATGATGCTACAGTGATGTCGTTAGAGTTGCTATGGACCTCAAAATGATGCTCCAGTGATGCAGTAAGAGTTGCTTAAAACCTCAAAATGATGCTGACAGTAATGTAGTGAGAGTTATTAAGATCCTCAAAATGATTCTACAGTGATGTAGTGAGAGTTGCTACGATACTCAAAATGATGCTACAGTGATGTAGTGAGACTTGCTACGAACCTCAATAATGCTACAGTAATGTTGTAAGTGTTGCTAAAAATCTCAAAATGATGCTACAGTGATGTAGTGAGAGTTGCCACGAACCTCAAAATGATGCTACAGTAATGTAGTGAGAGTTGCAATGATCCTAAAAATGATGCTACAGTCATGTAGTAAGAGTTGCTAAAAATGATGCTAAAGTGATGTGTTGAGAGTTAAAAAAAAAAAGTCAAAATGATGCTGTCAGTAATGTAGTGAGAGTTGCTACGAACCTCAAAATGATGCTACAGTCATGTAGTGAGAGTTGCTACGAACCTCAAAATGATGCTACAGTGATGTAGTAAGTGTTGGTAAAAACCTCAAAATGATGCTCCAGTGATATAGTGAGAGTTGCTACTCATCTAAGAAATGATGCTAAAGTGATGTAGTGAGAGTTGCTTCAAATTTCAAAATGATGCGACAGTGATGTGGTGAGAGTTGCTACTATCCTCCAAATGATGCTACAGTGATGTTGTGAGAGTTGCTTAAAATCTCCAAATGATGCTACAGTGATGTGGTGAGAGTTGCTACGGACCTCAAAATGATGCTCCAGTAATGCAGTCAGACTTGCTTAAAACCTCAAAATGATGCTGACAGTAATGTAGTGAGAGTTGTTAAGAACCTCAAAATGATGCTACAGTGATGTAGTGAGAGTTGCTACGAACCTCAAAATGATGCTACAGTGATGTTGTGAGAGTTGCTTAAAATCTCAAAATGATGCAACAGTGATGTGGTGAGAGTTTCTCAAAAAACTCAAAATGATGCAACAGTGATGTGGTGAGAGTTTCTCAAAAAACTCAAAATGATGCGACAGTGATGTGGTGAGAGTTGCTACTATCCTCCAAATGATGCTACAGTGATGTAGTGAGAGTTGCTATGGACCTCAAAATGATGCTCCAGTGATGCAGTAAGAGTTGCTTAAAACCTCAAAATGATGCTGACAGTAATGTAGTGAGAGTTGTTAAGATCCTCAAAATGATTCTACAGTGATGTAGTGAGAGTTGCTACGATCCTAAAAATTATGCTCCAGTAATGTATTAAGTTGCTAAAAACCTCAAAATGATGCTACAGTGATGTAGTGAGAGTTGCTACGAAACTCAAAATGATGCTACAGTCATGTATTAAGTTGCGAAAAACCTCAAAATGATGCTGCAGTGATGTAGTGAGAGTTGCTACTAATCTAAGAAATGATGCTAAAGTGATGTCGTGAGAGTTGCTTCAAATCTCAAAATGATGCTACAGTGATGTGGTGAGAGTTTCTTAAAATCTTAAAATGATGCGACAGTGATGTGGTGAGAGTTGCTACTATCCTCCAAATGATGCTACAGTGATGTAGTGAGAGTTGCTTAAAATCTCAAAATGATGCGACAGTGATGTGGTGAGAGTTGCTAAAAACCTCAAAATGACAGTGTCAGTAATGTAGTAAGAGTTGGTAAAAATCTCAAAATGATGCTAAAGTGATATAGTGAGAGTTGCTACGAACCTCAAAATGATGCTACAGTAATGTAGTAGGAGTTGCTAAAAATCTAAAAATGATGCTGTAAGTAATGTAGTGAGACTTGCTACGAACCTCAATAATGCTACAGTAATGTTGTAAGTGTTGCTTAAAATCTCAAAATGATGCGACAGTGATGTGGTGAGAGTTGCTAAAAACCTCAAAATGACAGTGTCAGTAATGTAGTAAGAGTTGGTAAAAATCTCAAAATGATGCTAAAGTGATATAGTGAGAGTTGCTACGAACCTCAAAATGATGCTACAGTAATGTAGTAGGAGTTGCTAAAAATCTAAAAATGATGCTGTAAGTAATGTAGTGAGACTTGCTACGAACCTCAATAATGCTACAGTAATGTTGTAAGTGTTGCTAAAAATCTCAAAATGATGCTACAGTAATGTAGTGAGAGTGGCTATGATCCTAAAAATGATGCTACAGTCATGTAGGAAGAGTTGCTAAAAATCTAAAAATGATGCTAAAGTGATGTGTTGAGAGTTAAAAAAAAAAAGTCAAAATGATGCTGTCAGTAATGTAGTGAGAGTTGCTACGAACCTCAAAATGATGCTACAGTCATTTAGTGAGAGTTGCTACGAACCTCAAAATGATGCTACAGTGATGTAGTAAGTGTTGGTAAAAACTTCAAAATGATGCTCCAGTGATATAGTGAGAGTTGCTACTCATCTAAGAAATGATGCTAAAGTGATGTAGTGAGAGTTGCTTCAAATTTCAAAATGATGCGAATGTGATGTGGTGAGAGTTGCTACTATCCTCCAAATGATGCTACAGTGATGTTGTGAGAGTTGCTTAAAATCTCCAAATGATGCTACAGTCATGTAGTGAGAGTTGCTACGGACCTCAAAATGATGCTCCAGTGATGCAGTCAGAGTTGCTTAAAACCTCAAAATGATGCTGACAGTAATGTAGTGAGAGTTGTTAAGAACCTCAAAATGATGCTACAGTGATGTAGTGAGAGTTGCTACGAACCTCAAAATGATGCTACAGTGATGTTGTGAGAGTTGCTTAAAATCTCAAAATGATGCAACAGTGATGTGGTGAGAGTTTCTCAAAAAACTCAAAATGATGCAACAGTGATGTGGTGAGAGTTTCTCAAAAAACTCAAAATGATGCGACAGTGATGTGGTGAGAGTTGCTACTATCCTCCAAATGATGCTACAGTGATGTCGTTAGAGTTGCTATGGACCTCAAAATGATGCTCCAGTGATGCAGTAAGAGTTGCTTAAAACCTCAAAATGATGCTGACAGTAATGTAGTGAGAGTTATTAAGATCCTCAAAATGATTCTACAGTGATGTAGTGAGAGTTGCTACGATACTCAAAATGATGCTACAGTGATGTAGTGAGACTTGCTACGAACCTCAATAATGCTACAGTAATGTTGTAAGTGTTGCTAAAAATCTCAAAATGATGCTACAGTGATGTAGTGAGAGTTGCCACGAACCTCAAAATGATGCTACAGTAATGTAGTGAGAGTTGCAATGATCCTAAAAATGATGCTACAGTCATGTAGTAAGAGTTGCTAAAAATGATGCTAAAGTGATGTGTTGAGAGTTAAAAAAAAAAAAGTCAAAATGATGCTGTCAGTAATGTAGTGAGAGTTGCTACGAACCTCAAAATGATGCTACAGTCATGTAGTGAGAGTTGCTACGAACCTCAAAATGATGCTACAGTGATGTAGTAAGTGTTGGTAAAAACCTCAAAATGATGCTCCAGTGATATAGTGAGAGTTGCTACTCATCTAAGAAATGATGCTAAAGTGATGTAGTGAGAGTTGCTTCAAATTTCAAAATGATGCGACAGTGATGTGGTGAGAGTTGCTACTATCCTCCAAATGATGCTACAGTGATGTTGTGAGAGTTGCTTAAAATCTCCAAATGATGCTACAGTGATGTGGTGAGAGTTGCTACGGACCTCAAAATGATGCTCCAGTAATGCAGTCAGACTTGCTTAAAACCTCAAAATGATGCTGACAGTAATGTAGTGAGAGTTGTTAAGAACCTCAAAATGATGCTACAGTGATGTAGTGAGAGTTGCTACGAACCTCAAAATGATGCTACAGTGATGTTGTGAGAGTTGCTTAAAATCTCAAAATGATGCAACAGTGATGTGGTGAGAGTTTCTCAAAAAACTCAAAATGATGCAACAGTGATGTGGTGAGAGTTTCTCAAAAAACTCAAAATGATGCGACAGTGATGTGGTGAGAGTTGCTACTATCCTCCAAATGATGCTACAGTGATGTAGTGAGAGTTGCTATGGACCTCAAAATGATGCTCCAGTGATGCAGTAAGAGTTGCTTAAAACCTCAAAATGATGCTGACAGTAATGTAGTGAGAGTTGTTAAGATCCTCAAAATGATTCTACAGTGATGTAGTGAGAGTTGCTACGATCCTAAAAATTATGCTCCAGTAATGTATTAAGTTGCTAAAAACCTCAAAATGATGCTACAGTGATGTAGTGAGAGTTGCTACGAAACTCAAAATGATGCTACAGTCATGTATTAAGTTGCGAAAAACCTCAAAATGATGCTGCAGTGATGTAGTGAGAGTTGCTACTAATCTAAGAAATGATGCTAAAGTGATGTCGTGAGAGTTGCTTCAAATCTCAAAATGATGCTACAGTGATGTGGTGAGAGTTTCTTAAAATCTTAAAATGATGCGACAGTGATGTGGTGAGAGTTGCTACTATCCTCCAAATGATGCTACAGTGATGTAGTGAGAGTTGCTTAAAATCTCAAAATGATGCGACAGTGATGTGGTGAGAGTTGCTAAAAACCTCAAAATGACAGTGTCAGTAATGTAGTAAGAGTTGGTAAAAATCTCAAAATGATGCTAAAGTGATATAGTGAGAGTTGCTACGAACCTCAAAATGATGCTACAGTAATGTAGTAGGAGTTGCTAAAAATCTAAAAATGATGCTGTAAGTAATGTAGTGAGACTTGCTACGAACCTCAATAATGCTACAGTAATGTTGTAAGTGTTGCTAAAAATCTCAAAATGATGCTACAGTAATGTAGTGAGAGTGGCTATGATCCTAAAAATGATGCTACAGTCATGTAGGAAGAGTTGCTAAAAATCTAAAAATGATGCTAAAGTGATGTGTTGAGAGTTAAAAAAAAAAAAGTCAAAATGATGCTGTCAGTAATGTAGTGAGAGTTGCTACGAACCTCAAAATGATGCTACAGTCATTTAGTGAGAGTTGCTACGAACCTCAAAATGATGCTACAGTGATGTAGTAAGTGTTGGTAAAAACTTCAAAATGATGCTCCAGTGATATAGTGAGAGTTGCTACTCATCTAAGAAATGATGCTAAAGTGATGTAGTGAGAGTTGCTTCAAATTTCAAAATGATGCGAATGTGATGTGGTGAGAGTTGCTACTATCCTCCAAATGATGCTACAGTGATGTTGTGAGAGTTGCTTAAAATCTCCAAATGATGCTACAGTCATGTAGTGAGAGTTGCTACGGACCTCAAAATGATGCTCCAGTGATGCAGTCAGAGTTGCTTAAAACCTCAAAATGATGCTGACAGTAATGTAGTGAGAGTTGTTAAGAACCTCAAAATGATGCTACAGTGATGTAGTGAGAGTTGCTACGAACCTCAAAATGATGCTACAGTGATGTTGTGAGAGTTGCTTAAAATCTCAAAATGATGCAACAGTGATGTGGTGAGAGTTTCTCAAAAAACTCAAAATGATGCAACAGTGATGTGGTGAGAGTTTCTCAAAAAACTCAAAATGATGCGACAGTGATGTGGTGAGAGTTGCTACTATCCTCCAAATGATGCTACAGTGATGTCGTTAGAGTTGCTATGGACCTCAAAATGATGCTCCAGTGATGCAGTAAGAGTTGCTTAAAACCTCAAAATGATGCTGACAGTAATGTAGTGAGAGTTGTTAAGATCCTCAAAATGATTCTACAGTGATGTAGTGAGAGTTGCTACGATACTCAAAATGATGCTACAGAAATGTAGTGAGAGTTGTTACTATCCTCAAAATGATGCGACAGTAATGTGGTGAGAGTTGCTACGAACCTCAAAATGATGCTACAGTGATGTAGTGAGAGTTGCTACGATCCTCAAAATGATGCTACAGTAATGTATTAGGTTGCTAAAAACCTCAAAATGATGCTACAGTGATGTAGTGAGAGTTGCTACGATCCTGAAAATGATGCTACAGTAAAGTACTTGGTTGCAAAAAACCTCAAAATGATGCTATAGTGATGTAGTGAGAGTTGCTACTAACCTCAAAATGATGCTCTTGTGATGTATTTAGAGTTGCTAGAAACCTCAAAATGATGCTACAGTAATGTATTAAGTTGCTAAAAACCTCAAAATGATGCTACAGTAATGTGGTGAGAGTTGCTACTATCCTCCAAATGATGCTCCAGTGATGTCGTGAGAGTTGCTACGAACCTCAAAATGATGCTACAGTAATGTAGTAGGAGTTGCTAAAAATCTAAAAATGATGCTGAAGTGATGTGGTGAGAGTTGCTAAAATCCTCAAAATGATGCGACAGGATGTAGTGAGAGTTGCCACGAACCTCAAAATGATGCTACAGTAATGTAGTAAGAGTTGCTATTAAACTAAAATGATGCTAACAGTAAAGTAGTGATAGTTGCTAATAAAGTCAGTGATGCTTACAGTAATTTGGTAAGTGTTTCGAACAACTTTAAAAGTGATGCTGACAGTCATGTAGTAAGAGTTGCTGCGAACCTCAAAATAATGCGACAATGATGTCAAAGAATTGCTAATGATCTCAAAATGATGCTAACAGTAATGGAGTGATAGTTGCTAATAAACAAAGTGATGCTGACAGTAATGTAGAAAGAGTTGCTACGAACCTTAAAATAATGCAACAATAATGTAGTAAGAGTTGCTACGAACCTCAAAATATTGCGACAGTGATGTCGGAAGAATTGCTAATGATCTCAAAATGATGCGACAGTTATGTAGTAAGAATTGCTAATGAACTCAAAATGATGCTAACAGTAATGGAGTGAACAATTCGAATAACCTCAAAGTGATGCTTACAGTCATGTAGTAAGTGTTGCTACGACCCTCAAAATAATGTGACAGTAATGTAGTAAAAGTTGCTACGTACCTCAAAATATTGCGACAGTGATGTCGGAAGAATTGCTAATAAACTCAGTGATGCTTACAGTAATGTAGTAAGTTTTTCGAACAACCTCAAAATAATGCAACAGTAGTGTAGTAAGAGTTGCTACGAACCTCAAAATAATGCGACAGTGATGTCGGAAGAATTGCTAATGAACTCAAAATGATGCTAACAGTAATGAAGTGAAAGTTTCAATAACCTCAAAGTGATGCTGACAGTCATGTAGTAAGAATTGCTAATGAACTCAAAATGATGCTAACAGTAACGTAGTGATAGTTGCTAATAAAGTCAGTGATGCTTACAGTAATTTGGTAAGTGTTTCGAACAACTTTAAAAGTGATGCTGACAGTCATGTAGTAAGAGTTGCTGCGAACCTCAAAATAATGCGACAATGATGTCAAAGAATTGCTAATGATCTCAAAATGATGCTAACAGTAATGGAGTGATAGTTGCTAATAAACAAAGTGATGCTGACAGTAATGTAGAAAGAGTTGCTACGAACCTTAAAATAATGCAACAATAATGTAGTAAGAGTTGCTACGAACCTCAAAATATTGCGACAGTGATGTCGGAAGAATTGCTAATGATCTCAAAATGATGCGACAGTTATGTAGTAAGAATTGCTAATGAACTCAAAATGATGCTAACAGTAATGGAGTGAACAATTCGAATAACCTCAAAGTGATGCTTACAGTCATGTAGTAAGTGTTGCTACGACCCTCAAAATAATGCGACAGTAATGTAGTAAAAGTTGCTACGTACCTCAAAATATTGCGACAGTGATGTCGGAAGAATTGCTAATGAACTCAAAATGATGCTAACAGTAATGTAGTGAAAGTTTCAATAACCTCAAAGTGATGCTGAAGGTCATGTAGTAAGTGTTGCTACGAACCTCAAAATATTGCAAAAGTGATGTCGTAAGAATTGCTAATGATCTCAAAATGATGCGACAGTGATGTCGTAAGAATTGCTAGAGATCTCAAAATGATGCGACAGTGATGTCGTAAGAATTGCTAATGAATTCAAAATGATGCTAAATGTAATGGAGTGAAAGTTTCAAATAATCTAAAAATGATGCTGAAAGTCATGTAGTAAGAGTTGCTACGAACCTTCAAATAATGCGACAATGATGTCGGAAGAATTGCTAATGAACTCAAAATGATGCTAACAGTAATGTAGTGAAAGTTTCAATAACCTCAAAGTGATGCTGACAGTCATGTGGTTAGAGTTGCAAGTTACCTAAAAATTATGCTGACAGTAATGTAGTAAGAGTTGCTAATAACCTCAAAATGATGCTAACAGTAACGTAGTGGTAGTTGCTAATAAACTCAGTGATGCTTACAGTAATGTAGTAAGAGTTGCTACGAACCTCAAAATAATGCGACAGTGATGTCGGAAGAATTGCTAATGATCTCAAAATGATGCGACAGTGATGTAGTAAGAATTGCTAATGAACTCAAAATGATGCTAACAGTAATGGAGTGAAAGTTACAAATAACCTCAAAGTGATGCTGACAGTCATGTAGGAAGAGTTGCTACGAACCTTAAAATAATGCAACAGTAATGCAGAGAAAGTTGCTACGAACCTCAAAATAATGCGACAGTGATGTCGGAAGAATTGCTATTAAACTCAAAATGATGCTAACAGTAATGGAGTGAAAGTTTCAAATAACCTCAAAGTGATGCTGACAGTCATGTAGTAAGAGTTGCTCCGACCCTCAAAATAATGCGACAGTGATGTCGGAAGAATTGCTACGAACCTCAAAATATTGCGACAGTGATGTCGGAAGAATTGCTCAACAACTCAAAATGATGCTAACAGTGATGTAGTGATAGTTGCTAAGAAACTCAGTGATGCTTACACTAATGTAGTAAGATTTTCGAACAACCTCAAAGTGATGCTGACAGTCATGTAGTAAGAGTTGCTACGAACCTCAAAATAATGCGACAGTAATGTAGTAAAAGTTGCTACGAACCTCAAAATAATGTGACAGTGATGTCAGAAGAATTGCTAATGAACTCAAAATGATGCGATAGTGATGTCGTAAGAATTGCTAATGAACTCAAAATGATGCTAACAGTAATGGAGTGAAAGTTTCGAATAACCTCAAAGTGATGCTGACAGTCATGTAGTAAGTGTTTCGAATAACCTCAAAGTGATGCTGACAGTCATGTACTAAGAGTTGCTACGAACCTCAAAATAATGCGACAGTAATGTAGTAAAAGTTGCTACGAACCTCAAAAAATTGCGACAGTGATGTCGGAAGAATTGCTAATGAACTTAAAATGATGCTAACAGTAATGTAGTGATAGTTGCTAATCCAGTCAGTGATGCTTACAGTAATGTAGTAAGTGTTTCGAACAACCTCAAAGTGATGCTGACAGTCATGTACTAAGAGTTGCTACGAATCTCAAAATAATGCAACAGTAATGTAGTAAAAGTTGACACGAACCTCAAAATATTGCGACAGTGATGTTGGAAAAATTGCTAATGAACTCAAGATGATGCTAACAGTAATGGAGTGAAACTTTCGAATGACCTCAAAGTGATGCTGACAGTCATGTACTAAGAGTTGCTACGAACCTCAAAATAATGCGACAGTAATGTCGTAAAAGTTGCTACGAACCTCAAAAAATTGCGACAGTGATGTCGGAAGAATTGCTAATGAACTTAAAATGATGCTCACAGTAATGTAGTGATAGTTGCTAATCCAGTCAGTGATGCTTACAGTAATGTAGTAAGTGTTTCAAACAACCTCAAAGTGATGCTGACAGTCATGTACTAAGAGTTGCTACGAAAATCAAAATAATGCAACAGTAATGTAGTAAAAGTTGCCACGAACCTCAAAATATTGCGACAGTGATGTTGGAAGAATTGCTAATGAACTCAAGATGATGCTAACAGTAATGGAGTGAAACCTTTTGAATGACCTCAAAGTGATGCTGACAGTCATGTACTAAGAGTGGCTAATGAACTCGATTCAATGCTACAGTGATGTCGTGAGAATTGTTCATAAACTCAAAATGATGCTAATAGTAATGTAGTGATAGTTGCTAATAAACTCAAAGTGATGCTGACAGTAATGTAGTAAGAGTTGCTACGAACCTTAAAATAATGCAACAATAATGTAGTAAGAGTTCCTACGAACCTCAAAATAATGTGACTGTTATGTCAGAAGAATTGCTAGTGATCTCAAAATGATGTGACAGTGATTTAGTAAGAATTGCTAATGAACTAAAAATGATGCTAAAAGTAATGGAGTGAACGTTTAGAATAACCTCAAAGTCATGCTGACAGTCATGTACTAAGAGTTGCTACGAACCTCAAAATAATGCGACAGTAATGTAGTAAAAGTTGCTACGAACCTCAAAATATTGCGACAGTGATGTCGGAAGAATTGCTCAACAACTCAAAATGATGCTAACAGTAATATAGTGATAGTTGCTAATCCAGTCAGTGATGCTTACATTCATGTAGTAAGTGTTTCGAACAACCTCAAAGTGATGCTGACAGTCATGTACTCAGAGTTGCTACGAATCTCAAAATAATGCAACAGTAATGTAGTAAAAGTTGCCACGAACCTCAAAATATTGCGACAGTGATGTTGGAAGAATTGCTAATGAACTCAAGATGATGCTAACAGTAATGGAGTGAAACTTGCGAATGACCTCAAAGTGATGCTGACAGTCATGTACTAAGAGTTGCTACGAACCTCAAAATAATGCGACAGTAATGTCGTAAAAGTTGCTACGAACCTCAAAAAATTGCGACAGTGATGTCGGAAGAATTGCTAATGAACTTAAAATGATGCTAACAGTAATGTAGTGATAGTTGCTAATCCAGTCAGTGATGCTTACAGTAATGTAGTAAGTGTTTCGAACAACCTCAAAGTGATGCTGACAGTCATGTACTAAGAGTTGCTACGAATCTCAAAATAATGCAACAGTAATGTAGTAAAAGTTGCCACGAACCTCAAAATATTGCGACAGTGATGTCAGAAGAATTGCTAATGAACTCAAGATGATGCTAACAGTAATGGAGTGAAACTTTCGAATGACCTCAAAGTGATGCTGACAGTCATGTAGTAAGTGTTGCTACGAACCTCAAAATAATGCGACAGTAATGTAGTAAAAGTTGCTACGAACCTCAAAATATTGCGACAGTGATGTCGGAAGAATTGCTAATGAACTCAAGATGATGCTAACAGTAATGTAGTGATAGTTGCTAATCAACTCAGTGATGCTTACAGTAATGTAGAAAGAGTTTCGAACAACCTCAAAGTGATGCTGACAGTCATTTAGTAAGAGTTGCTAATGAACTCAATTTAATGCTACAGTGATGTCGTGAGAATTGCTCAACAACTCAAGATGATGCGACAGTAATGTAGTGATAGTTGCTAATAAACTCAAAGTGATGCTGACAGTAATGTAGTAAGAGTTGCGACGAACCTTAAAATAATGCAACAATAATGTAGTAAGAGTTGCTACGAACCTCAAAATAATGTGACAGTGATGTCAGAAGAATTGCTAAAGATCTCAAAATGATGCGACAATGATGTCAGAAGAATTGCTAATGATCTCAAATGATTCTAACAGTAATGGAGTGAACGTTTCGAATAACCTCAAAGTGATGCGGAAAGTCATGTACTAAGAGTTGCTACGAACCTAAAAATAATGCGACAGTAATGTAATAAAAGTTTCTACGAACCTCAAAATATTGCGACAGTGATGTCAGAAGAATTGCTAATGAACTCAAAATGATGCGATAGTGATGTCGTAAGAATTGCTAATGAACTCAAAATGATGCTAACAGTAATGGAGTGAAAGTTTCGAATAACCTCAAAGTGATGCTGACAGTCATGTAGTAAGTGTTTCGAATAACCTCAAAGTGATGCTGACAGTCATGTACTAAGAGTTGCTACGAACCTCAAAATAATGCGACAGTAATGTAGTAAAAGTTGCTACGAACCTCAAAAAATTGCGACAGTGATGTCGGAAGAATTGCTAATGAACTTAAAATGATGCTAACAGTAATGTAGTGATAGTTGCTAATCCAGTCAGTGATGCTTACAGTAATGTAGTAAGTGTTTCGAACAACCTCAAAGTGATGCTGACAGTCATGTACTAAGAGTTGCTACGAATCTCAAAATAATGCAACAGTAATGTAGTAAAAGTTGACACGAACCTCAAAATATTGCGACAGTGATGTTGGAAGAATTGCTAATGAACTCAAGATGATGCTAACAGTAATGGAGTGAAACTTTCGAATGACCTCAAAGTGATGCTGACAGTCATGTACTAAGAGTTGCTACGAACCTCAAAATAATGCGACAGTAATGTCGTAAAAGTTGCTACGAACCTCAAAAAATTGCGACAGTGATGTCGGAAGAATTGCTAATGAACTTAAAATGATGCTAACAGTAATGTAGTGATAGTTGCTAATCCAGTCAGTGATGCTTACAGTAATGTATTAAGTGTTTCGAACAACCTCAAAGTGATGCTGACAGTCATGTACTAAGAGTTGCTACGAATCTCAAAATAATGCAACAGTAATGTAGTAAAAGTTGCCACGAACCTCAAAATATTGCGACAGTGATGTCAGAAGAATTGCTAATGAACTCAAGATGATGCTAACAGTAATGGAGTGAAACTTTCGAATGACCTCAAAGTGATGCTGACAGTCATGTAGTAAGTGTTGCTACGAACCTCAAAATAATGCGACAGTAATGTAGTAAAAGTTGCTACGAACCTCAAAATATTGCGACAGTGATGTCGGAAGAATTGCTAATGAACTCAAGATGATGCTAACAGTAATGTAGTGATAGTTGCTAATCAACTCAGTGATGCTTACAGTAATGTAGAAAGAGTTTCGAACAACCTCAAAGTGATGCTGACAGTCATTTAGTAAGAGTTGCTAATGAACTCAATTTAATGCTACGGTGATGTCGTGAGAATTGCTCAACAACTCAAGATGATGCGACAGTAATGTAGTGATAGTTGCTAATAAACTCAAAGTGATGCTGACAGTAATGTAGTAAGAGTTGCGACGAACCTTAAAATAATGCAACAATAATGTAGTAAGAGTTGCTACGAACCTCAAAATAATGTGACAGTGATGTCAGAAGAATTGCAAAAGATCTCAAAATGATGCGACAGTGATGTCAGAACAATTGCTAATGATCTCAAATGATTCTAACAGTAATGGAGTGAACGTTTCGAATAACCTCAAAGTGATGCGGAAAGTCATGTACTAAGAGTTGCTACGAACCTAAAAATAATGCGACAGTAATGTAATAAAAGTTTCTACGAACCTCAAAATATTGCGACAGTGATGTCAGAAGAATTGCTAATGAACTCAAAATGATGCTAACAGTAATGTAGTGATAGTTGCGAATCAACTCAGTGATGCTTACAGTAATGTAGAAAGTGTTTCGAATAACCTCAAAGTGATGCTGACAGTCATGTCGTAAGAGTTGCTATGAACCTTAAAATAATCAAACAATAATGTAGTAAGAGTTGCTACGAACCTCAAAATAATGTGACAGTGAAGTCAGAAGAATTGGTAATGATCTCAAAATGATGCGACAGTGATGTAGTAAGAATTCTAATGATCTCAAAATGATGCTAAAAGTAATGTAGTAAGAATTGCTAATGAACTCAAAATGATGCGACAGTGATGACGGAAGAATTGCAAATGAACTCAAGATGATGCTTACAGTAATGGAGTGAAAGTTTCGAATAACCTCAAAGTGATGCTGACAGTCATTTAGTAAGAGTTGCTACGTACCTAAAAATAATGCGACAGTGATGTCAGAAGAATGGCTAAAGATGTAAAAATGATGCGACAGTGATGTCAGAAGAATTGGTAATGATCTCAAAATGATGCGACAGTTATGTCGTAAGAATTGCTAATGAACTCAAAATGATGCTAACAGTAATGGAGTGAAACTTTCGAATAACCTCAAAGTGATGCTTACAGTCATGTAGTAAGTGTTGCTACGAACCTCAAAATATTGCGACAGTGATGTCGGAAGAATTGCTAATGAACTCAAGATGATGCTAACAGTAATGTAGTGATAGCTGCTAAGAAACTCAGTGATGCTTAAAGTAATGTAGTAAGAGTTTCGAACAACCTCAAAGTGATGCTGACAGTCATTTAGTAAGAGTTGCTAATGAACTCAATTTAATGCTACAGTGATGTCTTGAGAATTGCTCCACAACTCAAAATGATGCTAACAGTAATGTAGTGATAGTTGCTAATAAACTCAAAGTGATGCTGACAGTAATGTAGTAAGAGTTGCTTCGAACCTTAAAATAATGCAACAATAATGTAGTAAGAGTTGCTACGAACCTCAAAATAATGCGACAGTGATGTCGGAAGAATTGCTAATGATCTCAAAATGATGCGACAGTGATGTCGTAAGAATTACTTATGAACTCAAGATGATGCTAACAGTAATGTAGTGATAGTTGCTAATAAACTCAGTGATGCTTACAGTAATGTAGTAAGAGTTTCGAACAACCTCAAAGTGATGCTGACAGTCATGTAGTAAGAGTTGCTAATGAACTCAAAATGATGCTAACAGTAATGGAGTGAAAGTTTCGAATAACCTCAAAGTGATGCTGACAGTCATGTAGTAAGAGTTGCTATAAAACCTCAAAATAATGCGACAATAAAGCAGTAAAAGTTGCTACGAACCTCAAAATATTGCGACAGTGATGTCGGAAGAATTGCTAATGATCTCAAAATGATGCGACAGTAATGTAGTGATAGTTGCTAATCAACTCAGTGATGCTGACAGTCATGTAGTAAGAGTTGCTAAGAACCTCAAAATAATGTGACAGTAATGTAGTAAAAGTTGCTATAAACCTCACAATATTGCGACAGTGATGTCAGAAGAATTGCTAACGATCTCAAAATGATGCGACAGTAATGTAGTGATAGTTGCTAATCAAGTCAGTGATGCTTCCAGTAATGTAGTAAGAGTTGCTTCCAACCTCAAAGTAATGCGACAGTGATGTCAAAAGAATTGTTCATGATCTCAAACTGATGCGACAGTGATGTAGTAAGAATTGCTAATGAACTCAAAATGATGCTAACAGTAATGGAGTGAAAGTTTCGAATAACCTCAAAGTGATGCTGACAGTCATGTAGTAAGTGTTGCTATGAACCTCAAAATATTGCGACAGTGATGTCGGAAGAATTCCTAATGAACCTAAAATGATGCTAGCAGTCATGTAGTGACAGTTGCTAAGAAACTCAGTGATGCTTACAGTAATGTAGTAAGAGTTTCGAACAACCTCAAAGTGATGCTGACAGTCATTTAGTAAGAGTTGCTAATGAACTCAATTTAATGCTACAGTGATGTCGTGAGAATTGCTCAACAACGCAAAATGATGCTAACAGTAATGTAGTGATAGTTGCTAATGAACTCAAAGTGATGCTGACAGTAATGTAGTAAGAGTTGCTACGAACCTTAAAATATTGCGAAAGTAATGTCGGAAGAATTGCTAATGATCTCAAACTGATGCGACAGTGATGTAGTAAGAATTGCTAATGAACTCAAAATGATGCTAACAGTAATGGAGTGAAACTTTCAAAATAACCTCAAAGTGATGCTGAAAGTCATGGAGCAAGAGTTGCTACGAACCTCAAAATAATGCGACAGTGATGTCAGAAGAATTGCTAAAGATCTCAAAATGATGCGACAGTGATGTCAGAAAAATTGGTCATGATCTCAAAATGATGCTAACAGTAATGGAGTGAACGTTTCGAATAACCTCAAAGTGATGCTGACAGTCATGTAGTAAGAGTTGCTAGGAACCTCAAAAAAATGCGACAGTAAAGAAGTAAAAGTTGCTACGAACCTCAAAATATTGCGACAGTGATGTCGGAAGAATCGCTAATGAACTCAAGATGATGCTAACAGTAATGTAGTGAAAGTTGCTAAGAAACTCAGTGATGCTGACAGTCATGTAGTCAGAGTTGCTAATGAACTCAATTTAATGCTACAGTGATGTCGTAAGAATTGCTAATAAACTCAAAATGATGCTAACATTAATGTAGTAAGAGTTGCTACGAACCTTAAAATAATGCAACAATAATGCAGTAAGAGTTGCTACGAACCTCAAAATAATGTGACAGTGATGTCAGAAGATTGCAAATGATCTCAAAATGATGTAACAGTAATGTAGTAAGACTTGCTAAGAACCTCAAAATAATGCGACAGTAATGTAGTAAAAGTGGCTACGAACCTCAAAATATTGCGACAGTCATGTCGGAAGAATTGCTAATGAACTCAAAATGATGCTAACACTAATGTAGTGATAATTGCTAATCAACTCAGTGATGCTTACAGTAATGTAGTAAGTGTTTAAAACAACCTCAAAGTGATTCTGACAGTAATGTCGTAAGTGTTTCGAAAAACCTCAAAGTGATTATGACAGTCATGTAGTAAGGGTTGCTACGAACCTAAAAATAATGCTGAAGTAAAGTAGTAAGAGTTGCTTCGAACCTCTAAGTAATGCGACAGTGATGTCAAAAGAATTGTTAATGATCTCAAAATGATGCGACAGTGATGTAGTAAGAATTGCTAATGAACTCAAAATGATGCTAACAGTAATGGAGTGATAGTTGCTAATTAACTCAGTGATGCTTACAGTAATGTAGTAAGTGTTTCGAATAACCTCAAAGTGATGTTGACAGTCATGTAGTAAGAGTTTCTACGAACCTCAAAATAATGCGACAGTGATGTCGGAAGAATTGCTAATGTTCTCAAAATGATGCGACAGTGATTTAGTAAGAATTGCTAATGAACTCAAAATGAAGCTAACAGTAATGGAGTGAACATTTCGAATAACCTCAAAGTGATCCTGTCAGTCATATAGTAAGAGTTGCTACGAACCTCAAAAAAAATGCGAAAGTGATGTAGTAAAAGTTGCTACGAATCTCAAAATATTGCGACAGTGATGTCGGAAGAATTGCTCATGAACTCAAAATGATGCGAACAGTAATGTCGTGAAAGTTGCTAATTAACTCAGTGATGCTTACAGTAATGTAGTAAGTGTTTCGAACAACCTCAAAGTGATGCTGACAGTCATGTAGTAAGAGTTGCAACGAACCTCAAAATAATGCGACAGTGATGTCGGAAGAACTGCTAATGATCTCAAAATGTTGCAACAGTGATGTAGGAATAATTGCTAATGAACTCAAAATGATGCTAACAGTAATGGAGTGAAAGTTTCGAATAACCTCAAAGTGATGCTGACAGTAATGTAGTTAGAGTTGCTACGAATATCAAAGTAATGCGACAGTGATGTCAGAAGAATTGCTAATGATCTCAAAATGTTGCGACAGTGATGTAGTAAGAATTGCTAATGAACTCAAAATTATGCTAACAGTAATGGAGTGAAAGTTTCGAAGAACCTCAAAGTGATGCTGACAGTCATGTAGTAAGTGTTGCTACTTACCTCAATTTAATGGTACAGTGATGTCTATGAATTGCTAATAAACTCAAAATGATGCTAACAGTATTGTAGTGATAGTTGCTAATGAACTCAAAGTGATGCTGACAGTAATGTAGTAAGTGTTTTGAACAACCTCAAAGTGATTATGACAGTCATGTGGTTAGGGTTGCTACAAACCTTAAAATAATGCAACAGTAAAGTAGTAGGAGTTGCTACGAACATCAAAATAATGCAACAGTGATGTCAGAAGAATTGCTAATGATCTCAAAATGATGCGACAGTGATTTAGTAAGAATTGCTAATGAACTCAAAATCATGCTAACAGTAATGGAGTGAAAGTCTCGAATAATCTCAAAGTGATGCTGACAGTCATGGACTAAGAGTTGCTACGAACCTCAAAATAATGCGACAGTAATGTAGTAAGTGTTGCTACGAACCTAAAAATATCGCGACAGTGATGTCAGAAGAATTGCTAATGAACTCAAAATGATGCTAACAGTAATGTAGTGATAGTTGCAAATAAACTCAGTGATGCTTACAGTAATGTAGTAAGAGTTGCTACGAACCTCAAAATGATGCGACAGTGATTTAGTAAGAATTGCTAATGAACTCAAAATGATGCTAACAGTAATGGAGTGAACGTTTCGAATAACCTCAAAGTGATGCTGACAGTCATGTAGTAAGTGTCGCTACTTACCTCAATTTAATGGTACAGTGATGTCTATGAATTGCTAATAAACTCAAAGTGATGCTGACAGTAATGTAGTAAGAGTTGCTACGAAACTTTAAATAATGCAACGGTAATGTAGTAAAAGGCAAGGCAATTTATTTAAAAGTTGCTACGAACATCAAAATAATGCGACAGTGATGTCAGAAGAATTGGAAATGATCTCAAACTGATGGGACAGTGATGTCGTAAGAATTGCTAATGAACGCAAAATGATGCTAAAGTAATGTAGTGAAAGTTGGTAATAAACTCAGTGATGCTTCCAGTAATGTTGTCAGTGTTTCGAATAACCTCAAAGTGATGCTGACAGTAACGTAGTAAGAATTGCTACTAACCTCAATTTAATGCGACAGTGATGTGGTGAGAGTTGATAGTAATTTCAAAATCACGCTAAAGTGATGTAATGAGAGTTGCTACATACCTAAGAAATGATGCTAAAGTGATGTGGTGAGAGTTGCTACTTACCTAATAAATGATGCTACAGTGATGTGGTGAGAGTTGCTACGATCCTCAAAATGATGCTAAAGTGATGTAATGAGGGTTGCGACAAACCTAAGAAGTGATGCTACAGTGATGTCGTGAGAGTTGCTACATGCCTAAGAAATGATGCTACAGTGATGTGGTGAGAGTTGCTACAAACCTAAAAATTATGCTACAGTGATGTAATGAGAGTTGCTAGGAATCTCAAAATGATGCTCCAGTAATGTCGTGAGAGTTGCGACTATCCTCAAAATGATGCGACAATGATGTAGTGAGAGTTGCTACGATCCTCAAAATGATGCTACAGTGATGTTATGACAGTTGCTACTAACCTAAGAAATTATGCTGACAATGTTGTGGTGACAGTTGATAGTCATTTCAAAATCATGCTAAAGTGATGTCATGAGAGTTGCTTCTAACCAAAAAAATGATGCTACATTGATGTGGTGAAATTTGCTACGAACCTCAAACTGATGCTACAGTGATGTCATGGGAGTTGCTACTAACCTAAGAAATGATGCTACAGTGATATAATGAGAGTTGCTACAAATGTCAAAATGATGCAATAGTGATGTAGTGAGAGTTACTACGATCCTCAAAATGATGCTACAGTGATGTGGTGAGAGTTGATAGTAATTTCAAAATCACGCTAAAGTGATGTCGTGAGAGTTGCTACGATCCTCAAAATGATGCTAAAGTGACGTAATGAGAGTTGCGAATAACCTAAGAAGTGATTCTACAGTGATGTGGTGAGAGTTGATACTAATTTCAAAATAATGCTAAAGTGGTGTAGTGAGAGTTGCTACGAACCGCAAAATGATGCTACAGTGATGTAATGAGAGTTGCTACTTATCTAAGAAATGATGTTACAGTGATGTGGTGAGAGTTGCTACGAACCTCAAAATGATGCTACAGTGATGTAATGAGAGTTGCTACAAATGTCCAAATGATGCTAGAGTGATGTAATGAGAGTTGCTACAAACCTAAGAAATGATGCTACAGTGATGTAATGAGAGTTGCTACAAATGTCCAAATGATGCTAGAGTGATGTAATGAGAGTTGCGACAAACCTAAGAAATGATGCTACAGTGATGTGGTGAGAGTTGATAGTAATTTCAAAATCATGCTAAAGTGATGTAATGAGAGTTGCTACTAACCTTAGAAATGATGGTACAGTGATGTGGTGAGAGTTGCTACGAACCTCAAAATGATGCTACAGTTATGTAATGAGAGTTGCCTCTTACCTAAGAAATGATGCTACAGTGATGTCGCGAGAGTTGCGACTGTCCTCAAAATGATACGACAGTAATGTAGTGAGAGTTGCTACGATTCTCAAAATGATGCAACAGTGATGTGATGAGAGCTGCTACGATCCTCAAAATGAGGTGGCAGTGATGTAGTGACAATTGATACTAATCTCAAAATGATGCAAAAGTGATGTAATGAGAGTAGCTACAAACCTAAGAAGTGATGCTACAGTGATGTGGTGAGAGTTGATAGTAATTTCAAAATGATGCTTAAGCGGTGTAATGAGAGTTGCTCTAACCGAAGAAATGATGCTACAGTGATGTGGTGAGAGTTGCTACGAACCTCAAAATGATGCAACAGTGATGTAATGAGAGTTGCTACGAATCTCAAAATGATGCTACAGTGATGTGGTGAGAGTTGCTACGATCCTCAAAATGATGCTACAGTGATGTTATGACAGTTGCTACTAACCTAAGAAATTATACTGACAGTGTTGTGGTGAGAGTTGATAGTAATTTCAAAATCATGCTAAAGTGATGTCATGAGAGTTGCTACGATCCTCAAAATGATGCAACAGTGATGTAATGAGAGTTGCTACGAATATCAAAATGATGCTACAGTAATGTAGTGAGAGCTGCTACAAACCTCAAAATGATGCTACAGTGATGTCATGGGAGTTGCTACGAACCTCAAAATGATGCTACAGTGATGCAGTGAGAGTTGATAGTAATTTCAAAATAAAGCTAAAGCGGTGTAATGAGAGTTGATACTTCCCTAAGAAATGATGCTACAGTGATGTAGTGAGAGTTGCTACGAACCGCAAAATGATGCTACAGTGATGTAATGAGGGTTGCTATTTACCTAAGAAATGATGCTACAGTGATGTGGTGAGAGTTGCTACTAACCTAAGAAATGATGCGACAGTGATGTAGTGAGAGTTGCGACTAATCTCAAAATGATGGTTACAGTGATGTAGTGAGAGTTGCTACGATGCTCAAAATGATGCTTACAGTAACGTCGTGAGAGTTGCTACGAACCTCAAAATGATGCTGAAAGTGATGTAGTGAGAGTTGCTACTGACCTAAGAAACGATGCTACAGTGATGTCATAAGAATTGCTACTAACCAAAGAAATGATGCTACAGTGATGTGGTGAGAGTTGCTACGATCCTTAAACTGATGTTAAGTGATGTAATGAGAGTTGCGACAAACCAAAGAAGTGATGCTACAGTGATGTGGTGAGAGTTGATACTAATTTCAAAATAATGCTAAAGTGGTGTAGTGAGAGTTGCTACGAACTGCAAAATGATGCAACAGTGATGTAATGAGAGTTGCTGCTTACCTAAGAAATGATGCTACAGTGATGTGGTGAGAGTTGCTACGAACCTCAAAATGATGCTACAGTGATGTAATGACTGTTGCTAGGAATCTCAAAATGATGCTCCAGTAATGTTGTGAGAGTTGCGATTATCCTCAAAATGATGCTACAGTGATGTTATGACAGTTGCTACTAACCTAAGAAATTATACTGACAGTGTTGTGGTGAGAGTTGATAGTAATTTCAAAATCATGCTAAAGTGATGTCATGAGAGTTGCTACGATCCTCAAAATGATGCAACAGTGATGTAATGAGAGTTGCTACGAATATCAAAATGATGCTACAGTAATGTAGTGAGAGCTGCTACAAACCTCAAAATGATGCTACAGTGATGTCATGGGAGTTGCTACTAACCTAAGAAATGATGCTACAGTGATGCAGTGAGAGTTGATAGTAATTTCAAAATAAAGCTAAAGCGGTGTAATGAGAGTTGATACTTCCCTAAGAAATGATGCTACAGTGATGTAGTGAGAGTTGCTACGAACCGCAAAATGATGCTACAGTGATGTAATGAGGGTTGCTATTTACCTAAGAAATGATGCTACAGTGATGTGGTGAGAGTTGCTACTAACCTAAGAAATGATGCGACAGTGATGTAGTGAGAGTTGCGACTAATCTCAAAATGATGGTTACAGTGATGTAGTGAGAGTTGCTACGATGCTCAAAATGATGCTTACAGTAACGTCGTGAGAGTTGCTACGAACCTCAAAATGATGCTGAAAGTGATGTAGTGAGAGTTGCTACTGACCTAAGAAACGATGCTACAGTGATGTCATAAGAATTGCTACTAACCAAAGAAATGATGCTACAGTGATGTGGTGAGAGTTGCTACGATCCTTAAACTGATGTTAAGTGATGTAATGAGAGTTGCGACAAACCAAAGAAGTGATGCTACAGTGATGTGGTGAGAGTTGATACTAATTTCAAAATAATGCTAAAGTGGTGTAGTGAGAGTTGCTACGAACTGCAAAATGATGCAACAGTGATGTAATGAGAGTTGCTGCTTACCTAAGAAATGATGCTACAGTGATGTGGTGAGAGTTGCTACGA